>NW_026067987.1:2746148-2838424 GCF_014885135.2 Alexandromys fortis | reverse complement strand
TACCTCCCTCCCTCCCTCCCTCCCTCCCTCCCTTCTTTCTTTCTTTCTTTCTTTCTTTCTTTCTTTCTTTCTTTCTTTCTTTCTTTCTTTCTTTCTTTCTTTCCAGTGTTTTAATGGCTCAAAGACAGGTCAAGAGCTATTATTAAAGACAAACCGTAAGCGTGGATACAAATCAACCGAGAAGGGAGATGAGGGGTTATGCAAATGAGGGGCCGTGCAAAGCCAGACAGCTGGAAGGGTATGGACGGTATGGATGGGGAGTGGCAGGCGCCCTTGGCCCTAGTTCCGACCTTGTGCAGTAGCCCAGGGCAGCAGGGGACACTGTGAGGAAATGCAGGCAGTCTGTGTTTGTGATGCTGCGTCAGTAAGACATGGGGTCTGGAAACTGGGCTCCAAAGCAGGTCATGTCTTGTCCCGTGTACGGGCTTAGGCTCCATTTACCCTGAACTGCAGCCCACTGAGGGCTCTGGCGGATGTTAGATCATCACTTGGCTGCAGTGTGGAGGACCAGGGAGGGGGCAAACGTGGAAGTAGAGAACCAGAGGCTGTGCAAGGCCGGTGTGCCGGGAGAGTGGCGGCGGCACTGGACGGGCGACTGCCCATCCACTTCCGGATACATTCTGAAGCCAGAACCGACGTGCTTCCTCCATGACTGGGCTGGAGCGTGAGAAAAGGTGTCAGTGACAGCCAAGGTCTAGAGTGGCCCTCCATGGAGACAGGGCAGAGTGTGGGTGGGAAAGGTTTGAGGCGAAGATAATTAATTCCACTTAGCATGTAAAGTCTTGTTCAAACCTCAGATCTATTACTAACAGGTTCTGTGACCTTGGGCAAGTTATTTAAACTGTTTGAACCTTGATGTTCTCACCATAAATAGGGATAATGATACCTCAGGATTGGGTTCATATACAAATTTTGGTGTGTATAATACACTATGCACCCAAGCAAAGTATACAGTCAGTGCTCTATAAATGAAGACCACCACTGCCTTTCCCCTCAGTCAAATCACCAAGAGGTGAAACAGAGCCAGGTCCACATACACTAGAGGTGATGAGGTGCCGTGACCCCCTAAGAGCATCAAATTGGGACTAAAAAGGCCCCTGTGTTGCAAGGACCAAGGTCTTGCATTTGGCTCTCAGATCAGCACTAGAGAAAGATATGAAATCATTAGTCACTGGCGTAAATGTCACCTTCATGTGTGGCCAGTGGGAGAGCTACAGGCATAGGGCCCTGGTGAGGACTCTTTCCCTACAATGCCTTGGGGGATTCCAGACAAGTTTTTAAGATGAGAAGAGGTTATTAAATCAGCATCCTGCCCAAAGCCAGCACGGAAGTTGGAATTATCACCTCCCAAGTTACCGAGTCTGGGCAGCATCTAATCCGCCTCTTGCCAAGTTGATAGAGAACGAGGAAAGAAACGCAAACATGGGAGTTGCTGGTAGGTTTGGATACATTTTAAAAATACATTGTAAATACGGGTAATCCTGTGTCGGGAATACACCGTGTGGCATGTAGGAGGTGGTGCTGACTAGGGGAATCTGAGAAACGTACTGAAAATGTCTCCCTCATCCTTCTGCCTCTCTGGCCACCAGCATAGGCACAGGGCTAGCTGGAGACTGGAAGACTTGGAGGGCTGAAGGTCAAACGGTGGGCTGAAATCCTAAGCCCCATCATGTACAAACTACCACCACTACCGGACACCTCCCTTTTCTCTCCATCAATGTCCCTATGCACACAACGGATGCTTTTCTACCTCCTCCAGGGGACTGAGAAATGAGCACATCTGGCCATTTTGCTTTCCATTAAATTAAAGATAAATCATTGCCTCTTTAATTTTTTTCTTTTTTTCTCCCCCAACATAATATTTTTATTAATTATGTGGGAATTTCATACGATGCCCCTTGCTATGGGCAACATGCATGTTTTTGTTTTTGTTATATCAGTCTCTGGCCCCGGCTCCCCTCCCTTCTCTAATAATAACAGAGCGGAACACTTCTGAAGAGTCAGCTTATGAATATGGAGCAGAGATGAGTTTGCAGGCCAGGGTCTAATGAACGGTCACCCATCTGTTGGGCTCCAGCTCCCTCTCGGCTGGGCTGGCTTCACCTTTGTAGAACCTGCTGTCCCTGCCCTCCCAGGACTTTGCACTGCAGGCAGCTCAGCCCCTGCGCTTGCCTAATTCGTCATCCTCCTCCGCCTCCTCTCATCCTCCGCCTCCTCTGGGGATGAGTCACTTCCTCTTTCTGAATTGAAATCCTAAGGTTATTTATATCGTGGAGTAGGGGAATTGATTCCTGGGAGAAAACAGACTAGGAAAGAGGGAAATTGGAGCCCAGATAGGAAGTGATTTGGGGATGAGTAAGACTCAAGAGAGGCTGGGCTAGGGAATGTTTGTTTAAAGAAAAAATAGCACGTGAGGGTCAGAGTGGCTATAAACCGGGAAAAGAAAAAGGACAGGAAACAAAATAAATAGCAAAACAAATAAAAGAAAACAAATAAAGTTGAAAGTGGAAAGTAATCTTCGGTGGCAGAAGAACAAGCCACTCACAGAAGGCAGGAAGGGCAAGCCGGACCCCAGAGAACACTCACCACGAGCACCAGGCAATCCGACATTAGTGTTCCGTGAGAACACTGGCTCAGTTCATCTCTCACCTTACACTCGGGCCTCAGCAATTGCATCTTTAATTATCCAAGATCTGTATCATTAGTGTAAAAACCTACCTGTAAAGGTTTCGGTACAGGGATTTATGCCAGCAAGCCTCTTTGATGTCCCGAAGTCAGAGATCTTGAGAACACCACTGTAGGTATTAATCAATACGTTGTCACCCTAGGGAAAAGAATGCTCCAATCAAAATGTCATCTTTTTTATAGATGCTGTTTGTGGTTGGCTTAAGTCTAATTAAAAAAATAAATGCCCTCAGAACAAACAATGACATTCATACTGTGTTCTTTGTTACTAGTTGATCTCAATAGAGAA
The DNA here is from genome assembly GCF_014885135.2 of Alexandromys fortis. Taxonomy (NCBI): domain Eukaryota; kingdom Metazoa; phylum Chordata; class Mammalia; order Rodentia; family Cricetidae; genus Alexandromys; species Alexandromys fortis. Next base: position 2,835,450 of record NW_026067987.1, on the reverse strand, counting down.
TTCTTTTCAATACACAATTTTTGATATAATTTTTTGATATGCTATCAATTGTTTATAATTGCCTGTTCGGGTCACAAGGTCAAACAAGGCCTTGAGGGAAAGCTCACCACAGCTTACAGTCAGCCTGGGTTACCTGTGCACAACACCAATATAACTGATAACTTCTAAAGGTCCCAGTCACTTTATGTGCTTTCCTGTGTTGTTTTCTTACACGTTTTACATCACTCAGGACATGACCTGCAGTACTGGAGAACGCTGCCGCCCATCTAAGAGACCTCACATTGAGAAGAACCACTACACAGTCACTCCCTTTCCTTCCTTCCTTCCTTCCTTCCTTCCTTCCTTCCTTCCTTCCTTCCTTCCTTCCTCCCTTCCTTCCTTCCTTCCTTTCTTTTCTACTACCATTCTAAAGTCTCAGTATTATGCTTGCTTTCTAACCTTTTGAACATGTGATCTCTGCCTTTAAAGAGAACACAGTTAGGACGGACACCTTAAATCACACATGCTCAGGCACGTGCTTGCCCCTTCCAATGTCAATATGTATGCTCCCCAAGACAGTCCTCTCTTTGCTCAGGAGGTGCACCCCTTTACTCAAAGTAAAACAAATGACAACAAAAACCTCTCCTTGCTTACTCTAAGAAATGTATGGGATAAAACCAGACGCTGAATATAGCGGACAATGAGGACTACTGAGAACTCAAGAACAATGGCAATGGGTTTTTGATCCTACTGCATGTACTGGCTTTGTGGGAGCCTAGGCAGTTTGGATGCTCACCTTACTAGACCCTACAACATACAGGGGCAGGGATGGACTTTTCTGAAGAGGATTTCATGTATATGAAAATTTCACATCTGGGTTGACAGTGATCTCTCCCAAAGCCAAACCTAACAAAAACCCAAACATGCATGAGAAGCACCCTTCTGAGTTGGGGGTCAGGGTGTTCAAGAGACTCCCAATGCATGACTATTGCCATTGCCCTTGGTTGCCTCCCAGAGATTGAAGCTAAGTCTCTATTGCTGAACATACCAAATAATTTGGACACAAGACATGGAGGATCCAAGCTGGTTCTGATTTTAGAGCCTCCTCTATGAGGACTAGATTTCATTGTACCAGAAGATGCTACACAGGCTTCCAAGGGAGGGAAGTAACCAATAGTCCCAGCCAGCTATGATGCCTCTGGACCAAAACAACGACCAGCACAGTACAATAGCCTTAAGGATGCATAGTGACACATGTGTTGGTAACCAACAGTTCTCTAATGAGACTTAAGGCCAACTCAACAAGAGGGAAATCATGCTAGCTAAGTGCAAAGGGCTTGTGAAGTCATCATGAATCTTGGAGAAAAACCTATAACTATCATTTTACTAAACATAACTCATCGCACCATTCTAAATATTTATCGTTATGCCCTCATCAAAGAAATGTCTCATTGCAACAGACAGAGACCATTTTAGAAAACTTTAATCAAAATGCTGAGAACAATGACAGTGGGGTACCTAGGCCCAAAGACACATTTATAGCACAACTCCTTCACCAAAGGCTCAAGGGTCATGGCAGAAGAGGGGGCAGAAAGATTGTCAAGTCCAGAGGAATAGGAAGTTTATTGTGAGATTTCTTCTAAAAATGTCAGAGAAGCTACACCCAGGAAATCTTATCAATATGGCCACTTAAACAAGACCTTTAAAGTAAGACACCAATAGACACACTGACATGAAAAGGAGAAATACAGTGGTATATTATTTGTGTTTTAATAAACAGTGCTTGCCTGTAGATCAGAATGCAAAGCAGGTATACCAGTCAGTCATATAGGCCAAGTAGGGGTGGTTCACACTGGTATGGGAAGTCCTTCTGTACATGTGCTGCCTTTATTGATTAATGAATAAAGAAGCTGCTTTTGGCCAATGGCTTAACAGAATATAGTCAGAGAGAGAGAAGAAAAAGAGTATAGAGAGTTATAAAAAGAAGTAATTTTTTTGAAAAATAAAACAAAGTCTTTAAAGAGAGAGTAATTTGTAGAAGAAGTAATAAAGAAAAATAAGCCACATAAAGATGGAATATACACAGACAGTCTGGATTATGTATATTATTGTGTTTTGTTTGAATTTTTTGACTGCAGAGAGATATTTGATTCTGGGGACTGCTAATCTAAACCAACATATATACTATAAAGGTATCTTGACCTAAAACTTTGAGTCTAAGAATATGTTGCTTTGGAAAAGAGATTCTTCTTCTGTTTCCACAGAGGATGAGAATCTGTGGATTCCTTCCAAACTAATGTGGTTTGATAGACCAAGACCCACTGAAAGGTTTCTGTGAATACCCCTCAAAATTATTTTGCCCAACAAAAAGCAGGAAGCAGTTTGGAAGAGAACTATACCCAAACTCCCTAAATGATTGTTTATAAATGTTTGTTTACATTCAAAGGGGGATATGCTATAAAGATGAATACTTTGCACTGGTATAGATCTTGGTTTATTGATAAAAATTTAAGGTCAATTTTGTTATATGTATACTTCTGCTTTTGATGAAAGTATTGTGTTTGTACAGCTCATTTAAAAATGTAATGTATAATTAAGAAATACAGGTTAATAGATAGTCATCTATAATAGTCAAGCTTGTAGTCATTTTAGTTAGGTTTTCTAGATGTACAAAGATATATTTCAGTTAGATAGGTATTATTCAAATCTTTCAGAGACCTATGGAATATGACATTTAAAATGTTTAAAAACTTAGGATTTTCATGACAATGAGACACATCTGCTCCTGACAGCACCAATCTACTTCAAGAGGATGTTTGGCATCAAAGAGACTCCTTATGGAGTTTGTTAGCCATTTGGGCAAGAAACTGCTCTTGCCTGGACTGCTTGATGGTATGATGTATATACTGGACATTTAGGACCCACAGAAAAATGAGTACTGAACTTTCCTAAAGGTGAGACGAACCTTCGGGGTTCCTGCTTCATAAAAGATTCTGCCAGACATTCTGCAGGACACAGAAGAAAGTGACTGACAAACTGCCAATATAGGTGGAACTGTCTTTGAAATGTCCTGCTTCATGGAAAAATCTGCTGGATATTATGGGCCTGTAGGCTGAAGATGACTGCCTGAAATGTTACTTTGGGTGATTTGTCCAGGCAGTGGGATGTCTCTGCCAATTTTAGAGTTTTGGAAGTTGCTTACAATGCACTTCCTGTTTACTTAGGTAACATTATATCCTTCTGGAGTCTTTGAAGGAGTTGAAGAATAGATAATTATAATTATAGTTTTCATTAGTTATGATAAAAGATAAAACATAAATATTGTAACTGTAATTCTTGCTTGATACCTGTTGTTATATGTAATTTTACTATGTTAAAGTTAAAACCTTCCTTTTTATTTAAAGAGGAAAGGGAAAATGGTGTAAGAATTCCTTCTGTTTGTGTCCCGCTTTTATTGGTTAATAGATAAAAAAAGCTGCTTTTGGCTAATGGCTAAACAGAATATAGCCAGACTGGAAAAGATATATAGAGAGAATAGGTGGAGTCACAGAGAAGCCATGTAGCTACTGCTGGAGACAGACACGGCAGAACCTTGCCAATAAGCCACAGCCACGTGGTGATACGCAAATTAATAGAAATGGGTTAATTTAAGATGTAAGAGTTAGCCAGAAATATGCTTAAGCTAATGGTTAAACAGTACTGCAATTAATACAGATTTCTGTGTGATTATTTCAAGTTGGGTGGCTGGAAAACAAACTAGAGGTCTCCAACAACACACCATCCATCTCAGGGACTCAGGAGACAGAGGCAGGCGGCTCTCTGTGAGTTCATGGCTACCCTGGGCTACACAAGATCAATCTAGAAACAGATCCAGGTGGTGGTGGCTCACATCTTTAATCCCAGTGTTTGGGAGTCATACACCCTTAATTCCAGCACCAGGAAGGTAGAGACAGAAGCAGTATGATTGTGCTAAGAGAAGACTATGAGGGGGAGAGATAGGAACTCAGGGGAGTGTGTAGTCTGAGGATTCCTGGAAACAGGATCTCGCCCATTCGGTCTGAAGATTTGGTAGAGGTAAAAGATTTCTCTAGTGGTTGGACGCTTTGCTTTTCTGATCTTCAGGTTGAACCCCAATATCTGTCTCTGGGTTTTTATTATACGTGCGACAGGGAATCTCATGGGGTGCCAACACCAGACAAAGAACTACAGGCAACTAAAGAGAGCCAGCAGGAGAATTAGTCTTCCCCCAGAAAGAGCCCCCAAATTGGTTATCCAAGACCAGTGGTCAACCCTGAAATCAATTAACAGTACACATACTAACCAGATTATATTTATATATTTAGGGATATTTATCTCAACAATTAAAGAAACAGAAACCATGAATTTGATAGACAGCAATGGAGGGTATATGGGAAGGGCTGGAGAGAAAGGAAAGCGAAAAAATGATGTAATTATATTTTAATTTCAAAAACCCAAGATTTTTATTTTAGATTTAATCATTATGTATACATTGTTCTGCCTACATGCATGCCTGCAGGCCAGAAGAAGGTACCAGATCTCATTATGGGTGGTTGTGAGCCACCATGTGGTTGCTGGGAATTGAATTCAGACCTCTGGAAGAGCAGCCAGTGTTCTTACCTCTGAGCCATCTCTCCAGTCCCTGCCCGCCCAAACAAGTTTTATTAGTTTTTAATTTTCTTTTTCAAGAAAAGCTAAAGTTTTTATTTTAGAAATTTGTATAAGGATTAATAGGCCTGGCAGCTATCCCGCAAGAGACCATGTTCTGCTTTGTTTGGGGACATTGCATTTCACCCCACAGTGCTCTTAGAAGTCTACTGGCTTCCCTGGGAAAGAAGGCCGGCCACTCCTCATGGAAGACGATAACACGAACATACCTGCAGCGTGGACCAGAACTGACAGCTCTGCTACGGCCATGATTTCCTTATTCCTCCTTCACACTCAGAACACAACCTAGTATTTTCAAACAAAATAATCACCCAGAAAGGACCCCAGGAGTATGAATCACGGGGCACCCTACCTTTATATCCCGGTGAACTATCTGATTGTCATGAAGGTATTTTAATCCTTCCAGTATTTGCTTTGTATAGAAGCCAATGGTTTGCTCATTGTCTTTTAATGGGCCCCATTTGGAACGAAGGAGAGCGGAAAGACTTCCTGTAAAATAAGAAAATGTGGGTAAAACTCATCCGAGCTCCTTATCGCATATTAATAATGGGACACGAGTCGATCCAGACTGCAGTGGCTCTTCACGGCAGGGCAGAAACTACTCTAGTTACCTGGACTCAAACACGAATATGAAAATATCCCTACTCTGAAGGCAGCCATCAGCAACACAGTCTAAGTAAAAGGATGCCCAATTGCTAGCTTTAATCCAAGTCACGATGACTGAAGCTGAATAGTTTCAAATTCTCTTTAATATCTGCTAATAAGCATAAAGGCAATGTCACCTGTGTAACCTTCTTTCAACAGGAATAATTCCATGCAGTTAAGCCTTCTCCCAGGCCTTAGAAATTTGCATTTCTGAAAGCAAGGAGAGTGGATCTTACCTCCCGGGACTTGCTCCATGAAGATTTTAATGAAGCCGTTCTCGCTGAAGGAGCCCAGATATTGGACAATGTTTTTGTGCTTCAGATGCTTGTGCAAGGCAATTTCTTCATGCAGGGGCTGGGAGTATCTGGAAGATGTGTAAATGTCAACAGGCTAAGCATTCAGCCAGACTTTAGAGTATTAATTTAAGCAATGCACATTGAAAATGGCAGCTAAATTGCACCCATAAACAAAATCAATGACCATCTAATCCTTAGGCCATCTAAGGTCTTTATTTCTCGTGAACTCTGGCAACGCAGTTGTGGCAGGGCAAGGAGAAAAGTGTTAAACACTGTTCACAGCTCCTTGTATATGCTAACTCATTTCTTTTAACTAAATGTACTAGTAGGGATGCCAATTTTACAGACAAGAGAAGTAACACATAGAGAGAAGGACTATCCAAGATCATAAAGCTGGTGACAGACTTAAGACATGAATCCAGGAGATTGGATACCATCCACAAAGCCGACTTTCCACATCAGCATGGCAACCGGTTCCACCGGCTTCAGCAACAGAACTACTATTTCAGGAGGTTCTTGTTCAGGAAGGAAAAAATTCCCAGTATCTTTAATGTTCATCTGAAACTTCCCAAAAGCCCACAAACTTTTTAGCAGAAACCACAAAACCATTTATAGTGCTTTCAGTTCACGGATTCAAAACCCTTACCTTCCAAATTCAGAAAGCCTACGATGTCATCATTTTGCCTGACCAGGTGTAAACCAGAGTTCAAAATCATTTGCTTATTCTAGATGACTATCAAATTCTAATAGTATTTTTTATATTTCTGGAGGAGTACCATACTTCTGACAGCTATATGAAGTACTATAAATCTAATAGATGCCAAAGAATTCCACGATCAATGAGTACTTGTGTAGTTATTACACAGTTGATCAAATAATAAGATTTCAACAAATCAACTTGCAATGATTTAACCGGCTTTCTCTGGTAAATCGTGACACCATCTGGTCCAAACAGACATGAGCTTTATTGGCCATGGCAGAACAGCTCAGGTTTAACATAGTTTAAGCAGGAATGAGAAAACAGTGTGGTATAAAAAGCAGCTGGTTGACTTTGGGTCATTGTTCTTGCATGGAGTCCAAGGCGGAGAGGACTTCCTTATTCATGGCTGCTGCTAGATTCCTGTTTGTGGACGGGGAGCAAGTGTACCCCACTCTGCATCAACTGCAGCCACCACATCCTTTAGTGATTCTCCTTGGTGACCGTCTTTTCCAGGAGAATATCCAGATTTCTTCTAGGGCACATGGACTGAAGTACCTGTTTGCTATCTCTTCAAACACTTCCCTGCAATCTCTGCACACTTAACAGGAAGCTGCCCCGCACTGACTGTTTAAGGGAAGGGCCCACCCTGCAGGCATTTTCAAAAACTTGTACTGACTGTACCATTACGGACAGGAACCAAGGGAATTTATTTTGTTGTTAGTATGCTTTGTGTGTATAGTAGCATCTGAGTAAACCTAATGTGCAAGATAATTTGAAAAATGCATTAAGTCCACCTGTGGAATAAGGAAGGGATGTGGCTAAAGAGTACTGTAGCAATCGGGTAGCGACAATTCACTGAACCTCTATATGTTGTTTTAGCCACGTTAACTTTGAGATGCCTGTAGATTTACAAGTGGAGCTGGCACACAGGTTACCCAGGGAGTTCAGGGAACGTGGGACCTATCATCACCATTACTGGAGGGTGGCGAGGAAGATGGCCAAAACGAGCTCATGATGGAGCCTGCATTAAAATATGGTCAAGGAAGGTTAACGAATAATCCAGTTTTATCTTCCATGATTGTAGGAGTGCTACCAGAAGTCCTAAAAGAAGTCATAGCCAGAAATAGAAGGTTGGGAGAGGAATCACCAGTTGCAAACACAAAGCCTCATGTAGTACCCCTGGGGTAGAGAGAAAGGAAATCCTGCTATCGGAGCTATTCAGTTCCCAGGATGACTTTTTTTTCCTACAAGTGATTCCATCTTATGCAAGGCCCTATTATGTATAGAATGGGCCTAGAAGAAAAGACTAAACTCCTCTGACATATTTTAAAATTATTTCCTTTCCTCTGCAAAGAACACAATGGATTTTCTCTTATATTCAAAATGAACGTGTGGGAAAAAAAAACTTTATAGAATAAAACTCAGAAGTGTAGGGCTGCCCAAGAGGTATCCCCTGAGATTCTTAACCCTCCGGACTCCTCCACACTGAGCCTCCAGCAATTTGTTAGCCAGAGTTCGGGTTCTCTAGCCCACACTGTTTCCCTTCCCGTGGAGGTTCTCCTCCAGTTGTGACTTGGCTGCGTTTGCCTCTTCTCTAACTTTCTAGTTCAGGGAGCAGTTGACTGTCTTCCCTGGTGGAGCTTAAAGGGGCTGTTGGTTTCTCAGTTTGCTCAGTGATCTGCTTGCTGGAGGAGCAAGATGTTGCAGTTCTTTACATGACACTGGAAGCTCTGGCTGCATTGCTTCTCCATCTCTTTTTGTTATGAACCACCTTGATCCAACAAGACCCATGGCCATCACACATAGGACCACATCCTCTTTTCTGCTTTTTGAAAGCCATTCCCTTACCTTCAAGTCTTTTCTCCCCCCCCGCCCAGCCAAGTTTTATACAAACAAATCACTAAACGAACAGAAACACTGAGATGGAACCAACATAGTAGAGTTTCCAGACAGTTCCAAGAGTCAGATGATCACCAAGTACTTTCTGCCACACTATTCACAACGCCAAGCACTTTAGAATACAGCTTCCATTAGCGACCATCACCATACCTGCTGTCTCTCTCTGGGATTTCCTTAATAGCAATTCTGACCTGGTTGCTCAGGTCTCGACCTGCATAGACGATCCCGTACGTGCCTTTCCCTAGCACGACTCGGTCACCGTTCTCGTCGTATTCGTAGTCATACTGCAAAGGGTGATGGGGGGCAGAAGAGTGAGACGTGAGCGGAAAACCCCGTTTTAGGTTTCAGAGAGGGGCTTGTTTTATAGTCCGAATTGAATTTGAATTTACCATCCTCTGGCCTCTACTTCCCAAGTGCTGGGATTTCAGGTACTACCAGAGAACACCAAGTCTTTTCACAAATACTTTCCTTATTTTAACATGGCTTTACAAGTGAATTAGTAAGATGGAATTCCCAGGGGAACAAGAGTGAGCAATACAATACAGATGCCATGAAAGCAGAAGGAAGAACTGTGAGTGGGGAGAAAAGGACCTTAAAGTAGGAAGAGGAAGGTTGGGGTTATCCTGAGCCACCTCTCCAGCTCCAGAAACAAAGTATAATGATTTAATGATGACAATGTCACAACGAAACCCATTATTTTGCATGATAATTAAAAATTAATGAAAATAGGAAAAATTCCAAAAACTATTTTTTAATAAGTAACAACTCCTGTAAGAATAATAATAAAAAAAAATAGACGCTGTCAACACAACACAGGTAGCGTGTTCTTGACAAGTACCATCTAGCTTTATGGTTGAGGGTGCCAGGGCCTCTCTAGGAGCCCACCACAATATTTCCTCCACTGGGTCCCGATTTTCACCAGCTGCCTGGCACTACATCTGTTAATGTCCACCACCTCTTATAATCTTGTCCCTGGTACTCAGCTGAGGGTGAGTACAGAAGCACTTCCTTTGTGCCAGGGCAATAAAAGCACCTGAAGGGGCTGGAGAAGGAGAAGAGTTGGAGGTGTGAGTGATGGAAAAGTCATTCTTCCAAGGTCACTTTTGTTTTTTTGTTGGTTTGGTGTATCAAAACGAGACAAAAGCAGTGAGAAGCACTCCCAGGAATGAAAGTGGGCCACAGACGCAGGACAGAAGCAAGACTGAAAATCCCCCAAGGGATTTTAAAAAATGAAAAACAGAGGGCATTTTTGATCTTTTATGTAAAAATAAAACATGTACACTCCCGAGCTCCTAAGGGTCATGCATACTGGTCAAATATGGAGACTGAATCACAAAGTTAATGGGGACAGAGAACACGATGTAGAGGCCACCTCAGACCTGGAGGCGGCAGGCACACCAAAAGGTGCAGTGCACAGAAAGGCAAGACTCAGGCCCTGGACAGGAAACGAAGCATTTAGGATCCTTCAGTGATCAAGCTGTGTCACTGGGGAACCCAGAAAGGGGCTACAGACAGGAAGGGGAAAGCCCCTTGCTGTCTACAGCTATCTGCAGTGCAGATTTGGCAATAGACTTGCCTTATGGAGTGATCTCTGCTGTCTGCTTTAAAAAAGAAAACAATTGGGCTGGAGAGATGGCTCAGTGGTTAAGAGCATTGCCTGCTCTTCCAAAGGTCCTGAGTTCAATTCCCAGCAACCACATGGTGGCTCACAACCATCTGAAATGAGATCTGATGCCCTCTTCTGGCCTGCAGGTAGACACACAGACAGAATATTGTATACATAATAAATAAATAAAATATTTATAAAAAAACCCCTGTGCTATTGTTTTAAAAAAAGAAAACAATTTCTTACATTTAAAAGTCAGAAAAAGGTTTTAATTAATAAATTTATTTTATATCGACTACATTTTCCCCTCCTCCTGTCCTCCCATTCCTTCCCCCCCACTTCTCTTTGCACCTCCCCCTCCCAATTCACTCCTCCTCTGTTCAGAAAGGGCCAGGCCTCTCATGGGTATCAACAAAACACAGGATATCAAGTTGCAGTAAGACTAAGTACCTTCCTTGTACTAAGGCTGGGCAAGGCAAAACAGTCTGAGGCACAGGTTCCCAAAAGCCAGCCAAAGCATTAGGAAACAGATCCCACTGTTCATAAAAGCCAGAACATTTAACATTAAATGCCAATGCATCGTTCATGAAGACGATTATGGTCATGTATTTTTATGTTCATTAAGAAAATGGCCTTGAAATACACACAGCACTGCTAACAAACTTATAAAGAAAAAGAGACAAATACAGGTAATGAGGCTTTAACAGAACTTTTTAAAATGCATATAGCTAACAGATATTTTGCTCGAGACAGGGTTTTGCTATGTAGCTCATGTTGGCCTGGGGCTCATAATTCCCCTGCCTCTACTTCTTGACTGTTAGGATAGATTACAGGTGTGTGCTACCGTGCTACCCACCATACCTGGTTAATTGTAGCACAGAAATTTGAAGTAGAAACTTTAATGGCTCAGAAACTGAAAAATACTACATAAAGATATAAATTGAGACATTTAAAAATAAGAAAGAATAAAACCGACTAGAGAGATTTGTAACAATCAAATGTAACTTCTAGAAACTGGGCCTTAAATAGGAGATAAACAAATTCAGACTCAGGATACAGGAAAATGATAAAATACTAAATAAAATACCAATGACAGAACAGATTATAAAAAGAAGCATAGGGCTAGCAAGATGATCCCGGGAACAAGCCTACTTAACCGTGGAGGCCCAAGTGACTGGAGTTCAGTCCCACATGGTGAAGGTGACAGAAAGACTCCAGTTCTTTGCTGATCTCCATTTGGGGGCAGCTGCATGCTCTCTTGGGCATATACACTGCGCTGGCTAGTTTAATGTCACCTCGACACAAGCCAATGTCATCTGAGAGAAGGGAGTCTCAACCGAGAAAATGGCTCCATCAGATCAAGTTGCATGCAAGTCTGGAGGGCATTTTCTTAATTAGTGATTAATGGGGGGAGGCAGCCCATGGTGGTGGTGCCATCCCTGGGTTGGTGGTCCTGGGCTCTATAAGAAAGCAGACTGAGCAAGCTGGTAAGCAGCACCCGTCCATAGTCTCTGCATGAGTTCCTACCTCCAGGTTCTAGCTCTGCTTGAGTTCCTGTCCTGACTTCCTTCAGTGATGGACTACGATGTAGCAGCGTTAGCCAAATAAACCCTTTCTTCCGCAACTTGCTCTTGGTCATGGTGTTTCATCACAGCAATATTAACTCTAACCACAACATATGCACACTAAACAAATATTAAAAAGAGGCAGGATGATATGATCTACCAGCTTGGGAGGTAGATCATAACTTCAAGGTCATCCTCAAAAACAGGGTTCAATGGTCATGCTGAACTAAATGAGATCCTGTCTCAAATAAATAAAGTAAAAAATAAAAAGGACAAATGACCAAGACAGGAGGGTAATCAGACTCTGGCGACCCAACCGCCCATGCTGGCATCAGCCCCAGGTTGTTTCTGACAGGTTTTAAAGCCCTAGTTGAAGGCAGCTGGGTCATATCTCTTGGACACAGGGCAAATTCCGAAAAGGTGTCCGTTTTCTTGATGGCAATGCTGAGCATCCATCGTGAGGTACCAGAGCTACACAAAAGAGCCTTCCCATGCTAGTAATAAACGCCCAATGTGGAGAAAAAGGACAGTCTTTCTAAAGATGATCAGGGAGAAGACGAATGTGAGGGTGGGCATGTGATGAGCATCAGGGATCATGCAGCCATCTGCCCAGACTTGGAACATGAAACAGGATCTGGTAAAGATGCAAAAAGACTAGCTCAACAATACCAACCGAAGAGTTTGTTGCCACACCCCATTCCTGTGGTCTAGAGTCTAGTAACATTGTGCTGTGCTGGTTGGGATCCCACTAACAAAGATGCTCAACTTCACCACTGTCCCTCTCAGAGAAACAAACCTATACACCAGCCTGAGAACCGTCAACAGTTTATATTATTACAGGACTTCAAAACTCAAAAGAAAAAAGATTCAAATCGCCTTCCTCACTTGCGCTCCAGAAGTCCGTGTTTCATAGTGAGAGAGGCATATGATCACCATTAATTTACATAGGGCCAGAAGTCTCTTTCCAATAAAAATATCGAGTTGTGGCTTAAAGCTGGATCTTCAAAATCAAGAGTTTGCGGTCTCCCCACTATCCCTGTGTGGTGGTTTGAATGAGAATGGCTCCTGTAGGCCCACAGATTCATATGCTTAGTCCTCAGCTGATGAGCTGGTTTTGGAAGGGTTAGGAAGCTTGGCCTTGCTGGAGGCATGGCATTGTTAGAGGAGCTGAGCCATTAGGAGTAGACTTTTAACATTCCAAAAGCCTACAACAGACCCCCCCACCCCTCTGCTTCCCACCATGATGGTCATAGAATAACCCTCTAAAATTGTAAGCAAGTCCCAGATAAACGCTTTCTTTTATAAATCTGCCTTGGTCATGGCGTCTCTTGACAGAAATAGAACAGTAACTAAAACAACATGCTATAGGGAACCCCATCGCACATAACTAAAAAGTGAGTATTTTGTTTTCAAGACCAGCATCGTGAGGATGTTTCAGTGTGCTGTCTGTTCCCACTTACCACCCCCTCACGTTTTCAAACACATGCCTGGTAACCTTGACCTTTCAGACTCCAATCTTTCCTTCCCTTACTCCCTACACCAAAGCCATTGATAGATATTATGAGGGTTCCTCTGTGCGGACTCACAGTACCAGGGTACATCTTTGTCCTAATGCTAGTACCTCAGGACAAGCCTTACTTCTGAAGTCTCCACCAATCCCTGTTCCCTCAACACTTGTTGCTTTCTTCTCTAATAAGATTAGGAGGATGACTTTGAACTTTGAAATATCCAAAGTTCTGAAGTGACCGTCCATGTTAGGATTGCCAGCTCTGCATTCTTGGCTCCTGGCTGTTTTCAGGGATAGGTACAAACTCCTTGGCACAGCATGATCATCCTTCTGGCCACTTGCTCCCTATTTCCTGCCATTTTTCCTCAGTCTCTTCCAGCGGGGATGACCCCAGAAGTGGCTCTTCCCTTGTGCTGCAGGCACAAGCTCAGCAACCATTCATTGACCTCTCAAGATGGCCTGACATGCTTCCAAGGCTTTCTCTTTTCCCTTGGTCATGGGCATCACCATTTTGCTAGGGAATGAACCCACGGTGTGGTGCATGCCAAGCCCTGTCTTTCCCACTTGTTTACGTCATAATTGCTCATCTTAGTTCCTTGGCAGAGGGCACTCAGTAACTATTTGCTTAATAACTAAGTTGGGATATAGCAACAACTTTGAAAATAAGGTGGCAAATGATTTGGAGTCAGTATCAGGTTGGGAGGTAGAAACAGGAGAGTCAGAAGTTCAAAAGCAGCCTGGACTATAATTTGAGGCCAGCTTGGGCTGTGAGACCTTGTCTGGAAAGAAAAAGAAGGTTCAGCATCAGTTTAGCTTTGGTTGCAAGTGTATTTGCCACAGGGCTACTGATTTATTCTAGAGAAGAACATGTATGCAGGTGGGGCCACTGATTTAGTCTAAAGAAGAACATGTAGGCGGTGGGGCCACTTGACTTTCAGTTTTTCTCAGGAACTTAAGCATCCCAAGACTACTTTTGTTAAAGCATCTCCTACTTGGCAATAATAATAATAATAATAGTTAAAAAGCAGTCATAAATAAAAATCAGATCTTGTAAAAAAGTATGATTAAAATAAACCACCTCAATGGCAATTGCTTTTTTGATGCCTTATTACTTATTTTTCTATTCTTACAAAATAAAGACATAAATCAAAAAGTCAGTTCTGAAAGGACACTGAGATGGGCGGTAGCTGGCTATTCTGTAAGGACTGGGAATTATCTACATGACAGACAGAAGAGTGAGCTTAGAATGGGGGCTGAGTACCCAGAAGGGCAAGGAGGGATCAGCTGCTTAATGGCAACACTGAGCATCACTGTGAATACCCAGAGCTATATTAGACAATACACCCATGCTAGGTGCTTAATCTAGGGAGGAAGGATGTCCAGTCCAGGGAAATCTGCCTGGGTAGGGATGTGAGGGTGGGGGACCTGAAACAAACATCGGGGATAATCTAAGCAACCTGTCCAATGACGAATGTGGAAAGAAAGACGGGGGTGGGGAAGAAGGGAGGCCTTTTGAAGGCATGGTTACACTGCTTATAAATTTTGTGTTCTAAAAAAAAAATAAAAAAAAAATTTGTGTTCTATTTCCATGGCAATAGGTTAGCAAGCCAGGTTGTTGCTAAGGGAGACGGGAGCTGCATCTCAAACAAAGGTGGGAATACATGTTGAATCGTGCTTTTTTGTTGTTGTTGACTGCCCAGAACAATCTAAACTGAGATGGCAAGAGAGCTGGCAGGGAAGATCTGAGTGGCAAGAACAAACAACAGATCAGCGATCCCCCAGTCCTTGCACTGACAAGGGACCTAGAGACAAAGGGTATTAATGTATTTTGTATTCTGTATTAGTGCCTTTTCACATTTATTAAGGAGACAGATGTACATCCACACTGAACTCTAGCTGTCTAGAAAGTCACTTCTGGGCATCTTACATGGTTTTTTTTTAAATCGGTTATCACTAAAGCTTTGTACCTCCTCCTCTTTCCTTGCCTTCTGTCAGCTCAAGGCCCCTAGGTACAGAACTTAAAATGGTAGAGGAAAAAAAGTATGACAGAATGAATAATTATCGAGCTGATGCTGCTCTTACACCACAGCTCAACAATACTTTAAAGGACAGACTTTTTTTCAGATATCTAACTGTACATTCACGTTTCAGATTGGCACAAAAACAGAAACGGGATCTTAAAGGAAACAAACCAGTTTGTCACATGATCACTTCAAATCGATGTTGAGTCTCTGTTTACAAGTCAACAGAAAGAGGAATGGTAAGGTCTTCCATCACCATGCAGGAAACTGTTCTTTCATGGAGCTTGTCCCCGCTCCACCCACAAGGGGCCAGCTTTCTCCCCGTGTTCACTGGGAACAACATAGAGACAAGTTCACAAAGCATGCTGGTCTGACGCCTCAGTCCTGTGCCAGCTGATGCGTCAAAGAGAGGTACAAAGGCACACATGTGTGATAGAGAGGGGCCTGTGTTAGCTCTTGATAGTTCAGGGTGTACTGCTGCATGGTAAACAATACAGTGGGCAAAGTCGGGGCAGAAAACCAGGTAAAAACTCAATGGAAACAGAGCCAAGCGAGAAATGGGAGAGGTTAAAAACGATTTAAAGAGAAACATGTCAGAAAGATATGGCGACCAGGCGTGACAGCTGCAACACTTGTCAACGGCTGGGAAGCATGGGTCAGGGAAGGGCATGGAATGGTTAGACCACAGGGTGGACTGAGAAAATACATAGAGAGAGTTAGGGACACTGCATGATCCAGAGACCTCCCTCTTGGGTTTGAACATGAAATTATCCCCATGGGCTCATATGTTTAAATACTTGGTTCCTGGCTCATAGGGTTGTTCTTGCAAGATTGTGGAACCTTCGGTAACTTTTCTGTTAGAAGCAGGTCACTACAGCAGACATGAAGTTCCTGTCTACTTTCTTCCTCTTGCTTCCACCGCCATGTCTTCCTCTCCATGATGGACTGCATGCCCTAGAATGACATGCACCCCACCGAAAAAAAAAAATACTGCACACCTTATAGACTTCATCCCCTAGGACTCCTTCTCTTGAGTTGCTTCTTGTCAGATATTTGAGCACGACCGCAAGAAACACAACGATTTTTGCAGTCCTTCTACAAAGAGCAGCAAAAAGTGGAAAAAAAAAAACTTGGAGAGCCCCAGGATTAAGTCTGAACTGGAGGTCTCTGAGGGTGACAAGAGGAAAGGCAGGAAAGGTAAGTGACTGGGGTTGGATCTCTCTCAGGTATCTGGACAAGATTATGGAGCAACCACCCTCACTCTACAGGGATGTATTACAAGGCAAGCAATAGAATACAGGGATCATAGGTAGTAAGCATTCAAACCTTAATGGCTAGCTATACTCAATGGTTTGAAGACTTCACTGTAAACCAACACATTAAATTACTAGGAAGATGGGCTCATAACCCTTCTAGAAAAAAACACAGCCTTGAGTCAAAATGTATGGCCCTGAATCTAAAGGAAATACTGCTGTATAAGGACAGGAAGGTCCCCTGAGACACGATATCATGCTATCTTTGAAACAACCTTGGACAGTTGGTAGTGTCTTAAGAGATGTTTATTGCTGTGAAGAGACAGCGTGACCACGGGAACACCTTTAAATAAAAACATTTAATTGAGGTGGCTTTCTTGGAGTTTCAGAGGTTCAGTTCATTCTTATCAGAATGGGGAGCATGGCAGTGTGCAGGTGGACATGGTGCTGGCGTTGAGAGTCCGACATCTTGACTCAGAGATAACAGGAAGTTAACTGTCACACTGAGGGAAGCTTGAGAAAAGAGACCTCAAAGCCACCCCCACAGTGACACACCTTCTCCAACAAGGCCACACCCCCACTCCCTTTGGGGGCCATTTTTTTTTTCAAACCACCAGAGTATGAATCTGGAGAATTATTTCAAAACTTAAAGCTGAGAAAAGACAGTTAAGACCTTCTTGTTCAACTCTAAGGGATGAAATTATCTTAGACAAGCAGGGGCATAAAACAAAGCTGATAACTGGCAAAATCAGAACCAGAACGCAGGGCTCTTGTCTCCAGTTCAGAGAACTTGTGGGAATAGATTCAACTGTGAACAGGAGAGAGCTGGTCACAAGCAGAAGCAGCTTGTACCCGTCCCATCATTTGTTACTGAAATGAGAAAGATTCTAACTCTGATTTCTAAGAAGTTTTTTAAATGTCAGGAGATCTGGGGCTGGCAGATTGAAGCTTATGGAACCACATTAACATTATCTGTGGAATGTTGACAATGTCCTAAGTGAAGATAAAGACATTAAGAAGTACCTTCTGGTCAGCCATTTTTTCCCAATCTCCTGGTAAGTCATATTTCCCAATCTCTTGGTCAACCACCTCTCCCAAGAGTTTCTATTTGTTGAGATAAGGCACTCAAAAAGGCTTCATGAATAATCGAATTCCAGTTGAAGCAAATACAAAATAGTTGCTGTGCATACAAATTCCAACCATTGTTTAAAAATGATCTCTAAGACAATTCTTATGCAGTATAGAGGTTGAAAAGAAAAGGAATTATTTTTAGTTTTTCATACATGGGCTGAAGTTTGAAGAAGTCTGTGGTCAGGAAGTGAAGGAATTCATTTTAATAAACTAGCAATTGAAAAAAACAATTTAAACAGGAAATGTCAAAAATATTTAAGAAACATCATCAAATATATATTGGAAAGTTAAACACTATACAAACATGTAAGTTAAGGCTGAATGATGCTCAGCCATGGCTATGGAAAGGCACTGAAAGGAAGGACCCAGGTAGACCTCGTCATCCTTCAGTCCAGAAGATCACTTTAACCATTCAAGAAGGCTATGCTAATTGAGCAACTATGATAAGATGAGGCAAAATGGAAAACTGAGTCCAAACTCTTAAAAGAAAAGATGCTTGAATTCTTGGGTAAGGCCGTACAAGCTCACTGAGAATACAACAGAAATCATTCTTTGTCAGAGGACTTAAATTATTCTGATGAGACTCAGGGGGCAGGTGTTTTCTAGCACACAAGCTTGGTCTGCCCATGCTCAGTGGAGAAGGGTGCGCTGGGAGAACTGTCATGACTTAGAGCATTAGTACATTGCATGCTGGTTTTTGAGAGGTTGGCTGATTTCGCGGAACCCTCTGGCTCTTCCTAGGAAGAAACATTAGTAGTCCCCTCCTTAGTTAATTGGTCACGGTGCTGTTGATAGACATGCCCAGTCAAGAAGGGCCTTTCATAACACCAACCCCATATGCTAACACTGAATAGAGTTCTTTGCAACATGACGTACTTCCCTTTTACATGACAAGAGACTAAGAGTAGACCAATGAATCACAAATCTAAGGCAATTAAACCTGTGCTATGTGGTCCATTATAGCGAAATTAGTTCCCAGTCCCCAACTGGAGTTGAGAGACCTAGTCCAGTACAATCTTTTGATCCCCAAATCTAAAAGTACAGAATGAAAAGTCATGCAAATAGGTACCATTATCTCCTACATCTATGACCAGCAAGATAACACATGGAGAAATTTGTTTTTCCAAATTAGAACTATCATCTTTCTATGGCTTTAAGAGGCCTAGGGCTTATTTATTGATATAAAATTTGCATAATCATTAGATAATCACAGAATCTAACCACAGACAGCATTAATGGTTGGCTAGTATATTAAATTTTTCTTTCAACTGTCCCTCTACTAAGCAACAGCTAATTTTTTTTTTTTTTAGTTCAGTGAATGGGATGAAATTACCAAAATGACCTACAATGTACATATACATGTGTTTTAGTTTATACTTTGTTTTTCTTTTCAATTTTACTTTATGTTAACACATAAATTTCAAGAAGCTAGAGCTACAGGCAGTTGTGAGCTTCTTGACATGGGTGCTGGAAACTGAACACAGTCCTCTGAAAGAGCAGAGCGCCTCTGAACCGCTAAGCCATCTCTCCAGGCCCTCTTACTAAGAGAAAACTTAGACTCTGAGGGAGTGCCTCCATGATTCACCTCATCCCTCGGCAAAGAACCTCATCCCTGCCCGTCCCCCTTAAAGTCAGTTTTCAATGGCTCATTTGTAAAATGCAGTTTATTCCAGTCCTTACCTCCAAGGAGTCCCCTTCACAGTCTCCATCCTCCGTGCCTCTGCCCTTCTCTTCCGTGATGGTATTCACCATTTCAAAGAACCTACAACGAGAGTTGGCATTCATAGCGCAGGCTTCTTCACCTTGCTCAGTAAACCCATCACAAGCCAACAATAGCTTAGGTGGAGAATTCATTTAGGACACAAACACATCAAACATCCTGCCTCAGCCCCACCTGCCACCAGAGTGCTCAGAACTTTTACATCAGTCTGTGGAATGGGGCAGTCGTGGAACACAAGCCCTGTTCATAAAAAAGTTCTGAATGGCCCATGAATATTAGTGAATACAATACCTGTATCTACCTGGCAGCCCAGCAGAGATCAGCCTCTTGGTTGGTCACCCTGCTAAGGAGCAACCGGAAGTGGGGTTGCCCCCATGGGGCTTGCCAATGAATATCATAGGCTCAGCTTTCTCAAGCAGAAAGACTCTCAGCCCAACCATTGTTAGTTAAGTAATTAGATGCCAAATTGACTTCAGAGCAAAATTTAAGAACCAAGAGTCTCTGGGCAAATAAACCACCAGGATTATCTATGTGCTTTGGGGAGCTGTGGGGTGTAGGGGTGGAAGCACAAAAAGAAATATCAGATTGGGAGGATTGTTCTAGAGATTTCTGACTGCAAATACTAGTAAATGTAACTTGGACCTAGAACACAAGGGTTAGACAAAGTCATAAAAATGTTGAGAATGTAGACTTGGCTATCAAATCAAGATCACTGGGTTCTATGTGACGTGGGCAAAGTTTTCCACTTCTCTGGGTACTTAATTGCAAAGCAGGGGTGTACCTGTTCC
The DNA here is from genome assembly GCF_014885135.2 of Alexandromys fortis. Taxonomy (NCBI): domain Eukaryota; kingdom Metazoa; phylum Chordata; class Mammalia; order Rodentia; family Cricetidae; genus Alexandromys; species Alexandromys fortis. The sequence continues at coordinate 2,815,654 of NW_026067987.1, read as the reverse complement.
AAAGGTTGGGAAGATACTTAGAGAAATCCTTATAAAGTACACACGCAGAACACTGCACTCATAAACGTTAATGCTGTTTTGTTCCTGCTATTGTTATTAAATAAACAAAATAGCCCTATTCTGGCTATTCCAGAATGTCTAGTACCTGTGAATCTCAGTTACTAAATCTCCTGCCTGAGCACTTTCATCATTATATGTGCAGATCCTATAAAGACAGTCTGAAACACTGATGTGACCTTGGCAGACTGCTCATATGTGCTTTGGAGACAGAGTCACCTCTCTGGTTTTCCTTTTATTTTTTTTTTTTTGTTTTTTTGTTTGTTTATCAAGACAGGGTTTCTCTGTGTAGCCCTGGCTGTCCCGGAACTTGTTCTATAGCCCAGGTTGGCCTCAAACTCAGAGACCCATCTACCTCTACCTCCCAAGTTCTGGGATTAAAGGCACGTGCCACCACTGCCCGGTGAGCCACCTTCTCTTTTGATGACATTTTAAAATGCTTGTTAGATTTTATTTCTGAAGTCAGTTTCAGAGCCCAGTAATGTAAATGAGGAATAAATTTGTCCCTTACCCTCTAAGTAAAGTAGTAAAGTTTAGACCAGTGGTTGACACATGAACTAAGGGATGCACTGGATACGTGGGCTGCTGGCAATCACAGACAGGGCATGCTATTTGCAAGGCTAAGCACAGAAAGCAGGCTATCAGGTGATGAGATTACCTATACAATTCAGAAATTATTTCTGTACCTCAGTTTATCTTTCCACCCATTCAACAAACACTCATTGGACACCTGGGCCAAGGGCTGCTCTGTCTAATGGGAACCAATGAATGAGGTGATTTTGGAGTCTGTAGCCTAATTACAGAGTTCCCTTGTGCCTAATAAAAACACTATTTTCATATAATATATTTTGACTGTGTGCCCCCCCCCCCCCGCTCCAATTCTTACTCTCCATTCCCACAGCACATTTCTTGGAGGTCGTTGGCACGGAAACAAAGCAAAACAAAATCCCATGATTGGGTGGAATAAGAGTAAATCCTAAGTAAGATTAAATATCTGAGTGAGTTAGAAACAAAAGTAAGGTTAGTTAAGAGGGGAAAGAAAGCAAAAAAGAACCTTTTAAAATGGCTTTGCAGCTAAAGATTAAGACCTGAGATGAAGACACACACCAGCCATTAATGGGAAACTTCTCACTATGACCATCCTAAGAGAATATAGCACCGTGGGGCAGCGGTCTGCTATATACGTCAGGAGCATGGATTCGAGTTCGCATGGGCCTAGGTCAAGTCCCCAGTTTTATCCTTACTGATTATATGATATTAAGGTAGTTTTAAAAATCTATTTCTTTTTCTTCTTTTATGGAAGATGGTAATCATACTTATCTAATCTGATTTCATGAAAGATCAAAATCGATACCAGGCTAGGGATGAGCATCAAGAACAAATACTGTCTACTGAATTAGTCTATCAGACATTTATTATGGCAATTATTTGAAAAAAAGGACAACCCTCAATAAAATCTAAGTTCAGCCTGGTTTCCGCCTAGGTTTTGGCTTCTAAGTGGCTATTCGCTTCTCCTCTACTTTATTGCTCACCACTGTGTTCTAAGGGAATATGAAATATTTAACTAAGAGAAATATACCCGGGGAGAATATGGTCATAGGTTTTTAGGCTATCTCTTTTACTGGTATAGGCCAGATCCTAGGCTATGCACCCACCAGAGAGAATCCAGTATAACTGGTCTGCAGTGGGGCTCAGGTGCTGATTTATGCTTACCAGGTAGTTCTTCTAGTAGGTAGGGTGAAGAGTGTCCATTGCAGACAGGAGTAAGTTTATGCTGAATAATCTGCTCACGGAAAATTTGGCACTCATCTCCAGTAAGCAAGCGTTTTAAAAATGAGGCATTGCATTAAACAATTTACCTCAGCTAATGTTTTATTTGTGTAAGATACACTGACTAAGCAAGGGCCTGATGTTAAACAGAAATCCTAGATCCAATACCACATGCATCTAAAGCAATATTAAAAATGCCTTAGCCGGGCAGTCATGGCGCACGCCTTTAGTCCCAGCACTTGGGAAGCAGAGTCAGGAGGAACTCTGAGCTCAAGGCCAGCCTGGTCTACAAGAGCTAGTTCCAGGACAGTTAGGACTGTTACACAGAGAATCCCTGTCTTGAAAAACAAACCAAAAGAAAACCAAACCAATAATAATAATAGTAATAATAATAATAATAATGGGTGCCTGCACAACCGCTCCACCATCGGTTTTCGCTTTTCCTGAAAACGGTGGCCATGTGGGACCAGCCCCTGGAAGCGAAGGACAGACACGTACTTCTTGCAGTGCAGCTCTGTGCAGAAGTAGATCTGGAAGTCATCCGAGTTGTGGAGCACGTAAAGAAAGCAGCAGCGCTCTTCAAACTTGGAGATACTGAAACAAACAAACCCCACTCTGTTCAGACAGGTGCCAGCCCTTCCGCGCATCTCTAATGCCGAAGCAAAGATCGGTATTTCTTATACCCAACCCTGCTGTGATGTCACTGCCACTTATGACAAGAAGTTATAAGGATCACTTCCAAGACTGCTAGTCCCCGGACCATAATACTAAAATTACGTATTATTCCCACACAAATGTGCAGAACAGGGCTGCTCTGGGGCGCTGAAGTTCACATGCGCCACACGTTGGGTTTGGCATGGACACGCGTCCTGTCTGGCATAGCACTGACCTGTGCTGAGAGGGAAGCCAGCCAGCTGGCTGGCTAGCCCCGGTGATCCCGGGCCTCTGGGAAGTGTTTTCAGAGGTAGGGAGGCAGTTCGTACAGGTGGCAGAGTCGCTGCACTAGCTGGAGAGCTGAAGGGGCAGAGCAATGTGGCCCAGCCCTTGGTGTGGCCCTAGCAAGTACTTTCCTTTAGAACAGCAATCCTCAACCTGGGGATCGTGACCTCTGTGGGGGTCAACTGACCCTTTTACAGGGGTTGCCTAAGACCATTGGAAAACATTGGATCTTAACATTACAATTCATAACAGTCGCAAAATTCCAGAAATTAGCAATGAAGTCGTTTGATGGTTGGGGTCACCACACCATGAAGAACTCTATTAAAGGGTTGTCGCATTAGGAAGGTTGAGAATCACTGCTTTAGAACAATGTGAACGGTTCTGAGTTGGTGAGTTAGGACATGCTAGTTTGTGTCAGGAGTTGACCGATGTTTTCCGTAATGGGTCAGATAGGGAAATTATTTCAAGTTTTACAGGCCAAACCACTCAGTTCAGCTACTGGAGCATGGAAGCCTGTGACTGTTGAGACTGTGCCTGCTGTCTAAGACATTTTATTGATAAAACAAGCCAAGGTCCTCACTTGGTCCACGAACATAACCTATCAGGCCATATTATCACCGCTGCACCTGCTATTTCTTCCTTTTAGAATGCACAGCTTCATTTGGGGTTTTAGGCATGGTCTTCCTGTGTGCCTTAGGATGGCTTCAAGCTCACCACAAAGCCCAGACTGACTCTGAACTCATGATCCTCTTGCCCTAGCCCAATGAATACAAGGATTGTAGGCATGTCCCAGCATGCCCAGACTTTATATATATATATATATTAATATTTATTTATTTATTATATATACAATGTTCTGTCTGTGTGTATGCCTGCAGGCAAGAAGAGGGCACTAGACCTCACTACAGATGGTTGTGAGCCACCATATGGTTGCTGGGAATTAAACTCAGGACCTTTGGAAGAGCAGGCAATGTTCTTAACCACTGAGCCATCTCTCCAGCATGCCCAGACTTTATATTTTTAATCTTATAACACTGATTCAAGTCATCATCTAAGGCCCAGATGAGATCCTTTCCCCTCTAGCTTTTACTATTTCTACTCCAGGCAGAAGGACTCCTCATGACGCTCCTCTCTGGATGTATTCCTAGCCTACTCATCTCGCATCACGTGGCCGTTGATTGTTAGGCGCTTGCTACCCCTTTTCCCACTTGACTGTGAGTTATTCAAGAGGTCTTTGTCTTTAGCAGAACAGGACTCAATATGGCACACAGCTGGTGCTCAACACACGCCATTGGCTTGCGCTGGCCACACTCGGAGGTGACGCAAGGCAAACTGCTGACCTAGTTGGATGGCCCCTTGGCTTGTCATCCTTTCTTTATAGAGGAGGAAGCCAGGAAAAGTTGGCTGTCTTTGAAGTCACAGACCAGAACTCAAGTTTCCCAACATGTAAACCAGCCATCACCAGAGGGAGGCATTCTCTATCCACAACATTGAGTCACAAGAAGTGTTGGCAAGGCCCTGCCAGGCCTAATTAATAAGAGCTAAATCACCGTAAAACAGAGCTGATGAGGTGTAATACACTGTTGCTGTACTAAATGGATTGCCGGAGAAGGCAGCAATAAAGAAAGAGTACCTCGCTAATGAGTGGTTTAAGGATTAAATATTAAGAGCAGACAGCTTTATTTGAGAAGGTATTGATTGGAAAGTCGTGAGTCAGACTCGTAATCGCGCTTGTTTCTATTCAGATCATTCCTGAGGTAACTGGTAGTTGTTCTACCGGGCACACTAAAATTATTGGTGACTCACTGTGCTGCCAGTTCAGGCTCTAACAAAGCCAATTACAGCTATTGCAAAAGCAACAGGATATTGCACAACTGGCCCGCAGAAGTCTGTTGTCTCCCATTCCCATTATGTGGGGGTAAACAGTAGTAAACGCAATTCGGTTTGCAGGGTGAATGAGTTGTGTGGCACAGGCTTCTAATATGACAAAGTTCCGGACACTCAGCCGCTGACACCCAATTCTGACCACTGACCTTATCTCTAATTCGCAGGAGAAAGCTTGTTTTTTTTTTTTTTTTTTTTCCCTCTGAGCCACTGGCATTATGACAAGGTTTGAGGACTGGACTCGAATTTGTCACTGTGACCTCACAACACAATTGCATCAGCAGTGACCTTGGGGGAAATTTTCATGAATTCCCTATCATACATCAACATGAATACGAGATCCCGGGTATAACCTGGGAGATGTCCTGCAGACCTCTTGGTAACCTAAAGGGCAGAAAGACATCTTCCAGCCTTAACCAAAAGGTCAGCCAGCAGAAGAGGACCTCCACATGATTCCCTTTTTGCCACATCAATTCACATTTAGCCCGGAGGAATGAGCACGATATCAGTTGGAGGACCCATGATGACGAGGTGCTCTTTATAACAGGGGCAGAGAAGCTGTGGCTGACTCTTGACAACAAAGAAGGATCCCTGAAATGTTTTCCCAATTTAAATTATGATTTAGAGTTCTATCTGGGTTATGAATATCTCAGAGGAATGTCTTCTAAGCACACAGAATGTCCCAGGGAAACGTACCTTACTCCCCTGATAGAGGATGCACTGAAGTTCCACTCATGTATGCCTTTCTGGAACACAGGAGAAGAAGTGCAATTACAAAAAAATATTAAGTAGTCCGCATGAAAAATAACATCATAAAGTAATTGAGTTTTATTAGTTTTAATAGCATATCCATTTTTCCTCATGAGCAAGTTATCTTAGGGAGTTTGCGTTTCATTCTGAGCTCACAAGGGTCATGTTTACTGAATTCCTTTACTTCAAGACTACAGCTTTCAAAAAAACCTGAACGTTCTTGTCATTAAACGTAAACCTTAATTTTAGTTGTAACTATTATGCTTTAAGTTTAAGTAAAACCCAAACCGAAACAAACAAAAATAAATAAGTGATCACAACAATTAGATTGCTGTAGTCAGCAATTATTTTCTTTTTTTATACTTGCCAGTGATTTTCCATGCATGTATGTATTTGTGCATCTGAGGACACATCTGGAAGCACACATGTGGAGGCCAAAGGACAGCCTCACGTGCGGCTCCTCTGATGCCATTCATTCTCCATTGGCCTGGAGCTTGTCACTTGGGACCTGGGGATCTGCTTGTTTCTACCTCCCCAGGCCTAGGAGCACAGTACACCACCACACCTGGTTTTCTTATGTTGGTTCTGGGAGTGGAGCTCAGCTCTCACCTGTGAAGAACACTATACTACCTGAGCTATCTCCACAGACAATGTTCATTTTCTGAGAAAAAATCCAATTAATTTGAATAAAGTCTTTGTAAGGTTTTAAAAATAATTCTTTTTTAATTATCTTTTCCCTTTTGAATCTGAGAGAGGGGGCAGATTCTGTAGTTCAGTCTGGCCATGAACTTGCCCTCTTATTGCCTCTTTTTTATTTAAAAGTTTTTTTTCTCCATTTTACATCCAAAATATAGTTCCCCCTCCCTCCCCACCTCTCACTCCACCCCCACCTTATCCCCACTTCTCAGACAGGGTAAGGCCTCCCATGAAGAGTCACCAAAGGCACGCACAGCAAGCTTCTTGATTGCTGGAATTCCAGACACATAGCACCATAGCCAGCTTGGGAAAGGTAAAACTTTTCAATTAAACTGGCAACTGGTGTGTTTTTTTCTCCAGAAACTGTGTGTGTGTGGTGTGTGAAACCGTATATGCATGTACAGGGTGCCTATTACAACTCTAAGGGATTATTACCTCATTTATGAAAAGCTTAATATGCTAATAGTGTTTGAAATAAAAATTGGGTTATTATGTGATAGACAGATATGGGTGATTCACCGAGTCCATATTTTACAAAATTGAAAATTTATCTCTCAATTATGATTAAGCATATCATAATAACCATCAGATAATTATCCTCAGATTATTTTCTCTATCCAAATGTTTGGAAATCTCGACGTCTCCCAAACTGACATATTGGGAAGCAATGGATGGGAGAGTCTTATGCCTAAGCCTACCTAACCGGACCGGTATAGGGCCTGGATGTTAGTTCAGATGGCCATGACCTTTACCCTGGATTCCCTGATTAAAGAAGGCTGCCAGATACTCACAGTTTGCCTAATTATTCAGGACATCCAAGCAGTTTTATTTTTTTAAGCTTTGCTAGACAGTCCTATAAAAATGACTCGACAGCATTAATTTTCTCTTTTAAACTATCAATCAGATGCTGAATTGAACTGACTTCCTTTACTAAGCACCTGGGTGATTGCTCCTTCTGCAGGAGGCTGACAGCTAATCAGAGTTACCTTCCCCAGAACTCTGGTTGTAATGAAAAAGACCTAATGGATGACTCTGAACTTAGGCTGGGCAATGAAAAATGCCTCAAGCTCCTCCACCAAACCAATGGCTTCCCATCTTGGAACCATCAACAGTGACGAAAGTCATCAGTCTTGCTAATATTTATGACAAAGGCCACCTGGGATTCTTAGATGGCTTTCCCCGCCTGGCCTCATCCAGTAAGGATAAAACTACCCTAATAATCTTCTTAACTATACCACATAGCAGAATAGAAATAAAAGATGTTTAGCCATGACATAAAATCCCTCAGGAAAAAGCAGAATAGAAATTTTAAAAAAATGTATAGCCCTGACATAAAGTTAATAGCATGCTAAAGTAAAACCACCAGGAAAGCTAGTTCCTACCGCTGCTATGAGGCTGCAGTCTTGGATGGGCTGGTGAAATGGATGTTCAAATTTGCAGCTCTGAGGTGGCCCCAGAACTCTTCTCTTGACAAAAGCAACTCAAAAAGCTACATTTTCTATCCACAGCGCCTGAGTCTTTGCTAGGGCCATTTAACCAGGAGTACAGACAGATCCTCTCCAATCTGATGCAAAGTACTCTAAAACCAATGTCAGAGCACCTTACTGGGCTCTGAGCTGAGTTAGCACACAACAGGTTCTACTGTCATAAGATACAGGGAAGGAAGACAGTGTAGAAAGGCCTAGAAGACCAAGGGTGTGACCGAGTCACCACAGCACTGACCCTGAAAACACAAAGACCCAAGCTTGACCCTTAGAACCCATGTAAACATGCCAGGGAGTGGCAGATCCCATGTAATCCCATCACTGAGGAAGCAGAGACAGGAGGATCCCTGAACCCTACCATCCTACCGTTCTGACCTAACGGGTGAGTGCCAGGCCATTCAGAGACCCAGTCTAAAAGGAGGTGGACAGCACTCAGGGGGATGCCACCTGAGATTGTCCTCCAGCCTTCACACACATACATAGACATGCTTGTGTACCCACATACATATGTGCACTGGTATATACATAAAGATGTGTACATACATGTACATAAAAAAGGCCACAAATAAAATAACCAAGGAGGATCCTTCACTTACACATATACATGTTTGTGTACCTGTCTGCACACATATGTGGACTGGTATACACATGAAAATGTGTATGTATATACATGTACATAAAAGAGGGACACATATAAAATAACTAAGAATTGGGAGGATCCTTCACACACACATATACATGCATGTGTACCTGCCTGCACACATATGTAGACCGGTATACACATGAAAATGCTTATAACCAAGGTCAGTGTTTAAATAACTATGTAGCCTAGAGGCTTCACTTCTGACCTGCTTACTGCTCACACACAATGCATCCTTACCTCTAAAGCCTGCTACTGAGCTGTCCCCAAGACCGTGGTCAGGACTGCAAGCGGGGATGAGAGCAGAGCAGGCTTGGGGAGTGTGCAAAGCAGCCACTGAACACAGCAAGCATTAACACAGGTAGGTGATACCGGCAAATCATGCTTTTCAACAGCCCTGCTCTGGGAGAAACCAAGGAAGGGTTTCCTGGATAGACTGGGCTGATCCACCCTGCCAGGACACCTTAGGGCCTAAGATGCAGCCACTGCACTGCAAGAGGCCCTGCCTGCGTGGAGAGAGGGACCGACCACAGGGAGGCACTGCTGAGCTGCAAAGTGAATTACAAGGGTCTAAGATGCATAGTTGGAGGCCCAGCAGACCCCACCATGGTCACCTATTTGAATCACCACACAGCTCCACTTTGTAGGAACTGGTACACTCTAGATCCCATGTCCCAGCCAGAGCAAGAATAAGAACGAGGGGCTAACAATGAGGATGACAGTAATAATTTAATAATTATGTTCTGTCAGACCTTATTGCTATCTGGGGTAACAGAGGTTCCTCCCTAGCTACAGCAGCAACAGCAAAGGTTTTCATTGTTGTTGTTGCTGAATTGTTTCATTTTTTGATTTTGGAGTTGTTCAGGTTCTGGTGATTGGTTTAGGCATGACACAGTTTTGTTCTGAGCGGCAGGGCTGGGCTCTCCTTCCTAGGATACTGTCCATGTGAGGCAATGCCTGTAGCAGGGGTCTAAGACCATGGAAGGACAGCCAACAGCGAACTCAGGTCAGAACGCGGACACCAATCCCCCTTAGAAAGCCATCTCCAAATTCCTTGCCATTTTCTGAGTGTTTGAGCTATTTTACTTGGCCATGCAGCTGAACACAGCATGAACAGGAGAGCGTGTCTACCTGGAAATGGGTAAGAATACTCCTTCACACAATTCACATATTCTTTCTAGACAGCCACTGGCCAGAGCTGGGATCCGAGAGGGTAGGCAGCCTTCAAAGGGCTGAAGGGTCCCTGCCAGCCACACTTGCGATGAAGAAGCACAACACAGGCCAACAGTTGCTTAAAATTCAACCCTCAAAGGGAGGAATTGCAAGCAGCCACACAAAGTATCTTGCATGTGGCTTCTCCGGATCTAGGTTTTTCTTCCACGGTACCCGTGCAGATTTTTCTCAAGTGCCGACTTTAACCAGCAGACATCGATGGGGAAAAGGGACACAGCTCGGATTAAGGAATTGTGCCCCACGAATGGAATGTAGCTCTCCAAGAGTCCTGGGGAATTGGTGTACAACGTCTGAAGGTTTTGGGAAATTGCAGTATGAAGCAGAGTCTAAAGACAATACAATAGCTCATCCCCATTTTAGAAACTGCTGAGCAGGTAAGGACAATTTTAATATGAAGATTATATGGATGGGATGCCACAAGCGCAGTCCACGAGCGCCAAAAGGCAGTGGGAGGGCTGGAGAGACGGCCTAGGAGTTCAGAGCACTGGCAGAGGACCCAGGTTTGGTTCCCAGCACTTCCATGGTGTCTCACAACCATCCATAAGTCCAGTTCCAGGGGACCTTTGCAGGCACCAGAAACACACATGGTGCACATGCATGCATGCAAGCAAAATGCTCATAAAATAGTAGTTTTTTTTTTTTAAAAAAAGACAGTGGAAGTAGGCATAGAGATAATTCATGCCTTAACTAATAAATAACCCTTCCTCGTATACTCAGTAAATATGATAACATATGTAGTTCACAGCACAATGTAAAAGCTGCTCCTAAAATTGTCACAGAGTTGAGAACGCCCCACCAGGCCCACTGGTTCACTGATCAGAGAACCTCTCTGGAAGAGCAAACAAAAACAACTAAAGCACTGTTTCCAGAAATCTCTGGCTCGCTGTTTGCTCTTTTCCTGTCTTCCAAATTCTATTGGCTTTGCGCTCATTCTCGGGACCATGTTTGTTGCTAACTCCTTTAGCCACATTCTGATCCAAGTGTCCCTGGGTAACCTTGCGCTTTCCGGTCAAGCCTCTGAAAATCTCTTCCCGTCTTGCTCTTGCCCCAGTATAAGAACATGTCTGCCTCCACTTCAAAGTGCTGCAAGCAGGCACTGCACTTTAACGCAACACGACAAGAACATACACACAGTCATGCCGACTACACTCAGCTTCATCTCTGTAAGTGCCTGCAGGCCACCAGCTCCAAGTGCCCGGGTCCAAAATAAAAGCCCTCTACCTCTCACCTTTTCCTTCTAAACACCCTACTGGAGTGATCCCTCTGAGCCGACTTTGAGCCTCCAATACTTACTCCTTTTTAGTGTCTTTCCCAATGAGTGGCTGAGCCATATACTTATTTTTTCTTCTTCAAATGACCCGTCACTCCGCAGCTGAGGCCCCACTGTCCTAGAACAATATCTAGCTACTTCATCTCTAACTATTTCCTTCTTTCCTGTGACCCGACAGGTTCCAAGATTCCCTAACTGTCCATCAAGGTGCGCTGTCTTCATTCCTACTCATTGTTCCAGCTACAGAGGAAACACAATGACTACGTGTTCTGTGCCTTTAGCCCACTGCTGGAGAATTCCTGGTAACTATCTCCTGCACCCTCCACAACATCCCCTACGGTACCGGCATCGTCTTTTCTCCATGTATGGAGGCTACAGGAAGAGTCACATAGACTGCCCAGGTCACCCCGCAAGCAATAGATAACAGCGGCCTTCTCACCTGCGGGGCTTCACTCTGACCTTGTTCCTGGCCGCTCTGGGTTGCACTCTTGACAGCTCTGAGATTTTAAGTAGCTTCAGTGATGCACCATTTCCTACAAGCACATGTCCAGATTCTCCTTTCTCACTCAGGAAACAAGTTGTGATTCTATACCATCCTGCCTACCAGTGTATTTGCCACCGCCAGCATCACGTTCCCCTGGTGAGCCAAAAAGGCCGCTCACCACCCCTGGGCTCGCATTTGCTCTTTGTCTCTGTTGGAATCTGCTCTATTCTCCCCACCTGAATCATTCCTTAGTCCACAACCAAAACCCAGACTCCCAGTCCTAACTGTATCCCCCCGAAGACAACATGCCCTACTCATTGTTCCTCACTGAACTTCATAGACCACAAGTCCCAAAGGTCCTCCTCACAACCCGGCATGGTCCCATGAGCCACCAAAGTCCTTATAGTCAGGAAGCAAGAGTGTCACACTGGTCACAGTGTGCTCCTCCCAGGTAGCATGACGCTCCAGGGGCAAACTCACTTATGTACCAGAAATGTTACTGACGTGGATGTCGGCCATTCTCCCCTTACAAAGTGATGAACGCAGAGAATGTCTTAGCTGTCATAAAGTTCCTTATCAAGGCAGTTTTCCTTTAGGAATAAGTTAATACTATAGGAAAAGACAATACTATCTTTTGGGACTATCTTCATTAAGGGCTAGACAACCAGGCCTCACAATAACACTGCTCATAGTGGCAGGCCCTAGCATGGGTAAGGTGTGTTTTGTTGGGTGACGATCCCACAGTTATCATAACCTGTTAGTGGGCAAAGTATAAAACTCCAGCACAGCCAGCCCATAGCTGTCCTAGGAAAGGAGTAGCAGGGCCAGGGTTCCACAGGTTGGATCTGGAAAGACCACAGTTCTGAAAGAAGCCATTCAGACGCAGCTGGCAGACCTACTTCTGAAAACAGATTCCTGTGCACACTCGTGCCGTGATTCCATGCTATCCGGCATTTAGTACGTCTGCCAAAGAACTACACCTTACCAGGCTTCACACCACCAACTGCATTCAGACTTACGATAACTTCCAATGCCAGTACTTCTGGGTAGCCGCCTGGTCATTTTGAACACAAGGCACCCCTTCTTCTATAAACGACAGCTCCGTGACAGGTGACTTGTTGCTGTTTTGATCGAGGTTACAGGACCTGGCCCTGCCTGGAATTTGGGAAAGGCTCAGCCCAGCTGACTACCCCAAAACATGAGTTACTCTTTCTGTATTACCGACACGCTGTATGGATGGGCCTGCGGAGCTTCCTACAGCGGTGGTTAATGCATGTGGGTTCTGCTAACCAGATGGGACATAGTGTGGAAATCCAGATTTGAAGCCACTTCTTGTCACTCAAATGTTGAGGTTTCCAGGAGATAGCCTTCGGAAACTACAACCCCTAAGAGCCCAATTGAGCAATAAAGTCAAGGACGTAATGATTCTTCCCCAACTGAGTCACTCAGTATGCCCACACCCATTATTAAACTTGTTCTCAACCACAGCCACACATCAGAATCATACAGCGATTTTCATAACAACATGCGTGTGTGTGCCCAGGACTCACTCTGAGCATAACACAAAAGATCACAACCTATGGCTAGCTTGTAGGCTTATAAGATAGGTAGCTCAATTTGTGACCTATTGGATACTTAAACTCTCCCAAATGATACCTTCATGTTGTTTAAAGACTGAAACAAGGTTAAATTCTGGGGTCTTAAAAAAAGGGTTACAAAAAGCAGCCATTTAAATAGTGTTTGTTGTTATCATCCTTAAAGTATTTGTGGTGTTCAGTATAGTAAAGGGCTCTGTGAGACGCACCCTACCCACACAACTTCAGACACTGTTCACAACAAACTCAAAGGGGGCAAAGCACGGTTTCCTTTAGCTCAGGTTGGCCTGGAATTCACTGTGTTTCTGAAAGTGGTCTTGAATTTATGATCTTTCTGTTTAAACCTCCCAAATCCTGGGATTACAGACATGGCAACAGTGCCATGTCTTTGGAGGTTGATGTCGCTGTTATTGTTGTTATTACTGTTATTATTATTTTATTGTCTCTTGTACAGATAAAGACACTAACTTAGGGAATCCATGTTGCACACAAGCAGTGACAAAAGTCTCAACAAATTCAGGTCTATTAACTTAAGCAGCATCGCAAACTCGTACCCAGCTCATGCTTTATTTCACCCTTATGGCCTCTGCGTGCACCTGCAGCTTTCACTCCTCGGTTTATTGCCTCCCAAGGGAGAAAGTGCCATGAGAGGCGGAGTTCACTCATCCTGTATAAAGTGCTTTTCCCACTGCTTAATACAGGGTCTGGTAAGTGCCTGGCACACAGTAGGTGCTCAGCCATCATCTGCACATGGAACCAGTGAATGAATAATGTTTAAAGAAAATTAAGGGTATTTTAGAAAACAATTAGGAAAAAACCCTGAAATAAACTTTCTCCTAAAATTTCTCTAATATCTACACCTTTTCCTGTTGCTTGGACAGGTCATCCGGCATGCTTTCTGTGTTTTAAGAGTTGTGGCATGCACATGAGAACAAACAAAATCATGCCTGTACTTGAGTACTTGGGGCTGAGGACTGAAATGCAGAGGCCAGCCTACCTTACAAAGAGAAACTCTGTCTCAAAACAAAGAACAAAATTTGAACAAACCACCAACATGCAAAGGTTGATCGCACGCTGTATAAGGGCTGGGGGTGGGGGTCTAAGACCTTTCAGGAACCAAATGGAAGTCCATCCTATCTTACTTTATCCAGACCACATTGAGTCAGCGCTAATCTGAAATTTTGCAGCTATTTAGATAAGCAAGCAGCCAGATGCAAAGATAACAATAGCGGGCCCACTTTAAACTTACAAGGGGCTTTGTCCTAACACGTTTTCTAGAATTAAGAGACACGTCATTTGCGACCTCAGTTTTAAAACTTATTTCTTTGGCATAATTTTGAAAAGTTACTTCTTCTGGGCATGACTGAGCTTACAGCATGAATTTCTAAAACAAAGAAATATCCCAACTTTTAGCACACTTGAAATGGCTATACCGTCTCTACTAAAAAAGCTGAATTATTTCAAGTATATCTGACTAATTGATGAAACTCATAACCCAAAAGTAGTGATGTTTATACGGCAGCATGCTCTTATGCCAAGACAAACACAGTCAAGCTATTTCTTCCTAATTAGCACATTTACTGAAGCGAGACTGGAAAGGCAGAAAGTCTTATCTTAACTGCAGCTTACCTTGTCATCGGGCAGCACGTGCCAAATAGATATTGTCTTCTCCTCGACTTCGTTATTGATAGACAGGTAGGAAGGCTGATAGATTTTGGTTGGCTCTAATATTAATACCTAGAAAGAAAAAAAGGCAAAGAAGCCTGCGTTAGTGACAACTGCTACAGTAAATCCAACACCACGTAGAAGAGGTTACAGATGCATCAGTTACGGAAATCACCTTAACTTCTAAAGAGTCCCTAGGAGCTTTCTGAGTTTTTCCATGATATACAGTTGTCCTAAGGTCCAGCAATACATCAGCATTTATTGCTAACGGACTGGAAGTCATATTTCAAAGTCTATAGTTCGGTTATCCCTGGAGAACTTACTGGTCCATTTTGGAAAGCTTCAGCAAGCATGGCAATGCCTGCTTCTACCCAAGGCCCTCGGGAGATGAAGAAGAGGACCACTGAAAGTTCAAAGTCGGTCCGGGTTACATCGTGAGTTTCAGGCCAGCTTAGCTATGAAGCAATATACATACCTCACTCCCAAAGCTTAAATTAATCATCTTGTAATGCATATGCTATTTCTATTAAAATAAACGTGTCAAAGAACGGAAGAAACATGATAAAACACTTCTATACACTGAAAAGAGTCTATTTCTAGAATAGAAATTCCAGATCTCTGCTGTCACACTTTATCCTAAAGAGCTGGGAGTATGGTGCTTCTTCCCATGAAAACGGATTTATAAATAATTTGGGATTTTGTTGAGTTTTATATATAAACCAAAGAATCAGATATAGCTTTGTGAAATATTATCTTTGCATTGCCTTCCATATAAAACTGGAATATTCAATAAGAAATAAAATTTCCTTTTATTTTATTTACAGATGTTATGAAGGGCATATGATAAGCTAGTTGAGAATCTACATGGAAAAGTTACACGAAAGTTTAATTATTACTAATAATACTTCATACCAAGAGGGAATAACATCAATATACCATATGCTCTCTAATTTTTAAGTTATGATAGTTATTTTTTGTATAGACCCTTAAAGACCATTTTTTTAAAAAATTGAGACAGGCTTGTGTGTACCACAGGCTGACCCTGAACTTGCTATGACTTTGACTATGATCATCTTGACTCTAACTCCCAGAACCTGGGATCACAGACCTTCACTACTGGTTTTAGAATCATTGGGGACTAAGCAAGCATTTTATCAACTGGACTATATCTCCAGAACCAAGACCTGAATTTTTTGTTTAGGATGTTTAGGAGGAAGGAAGGAAAGCCATTACTTCATTACAGAGAAGCTGGCATGCTTCTTTGTGCTCTGCTGACTAAAATTACATTCAGAAGCAATCAGGAATCAAGCAAGTTTACCGGATAAAACCGGAGAGCCTTCCTACGGCTCTGTCATCAAGAAATAACAAACTCCCAATACACTAAAACATACAATGCAGCCTGAGCAAGGAGGGACAGGAATATGGGCCAGAAAACTGCCACATACCAGGAACAATACATCCTTTCCCCTCTAAGGTTACCATAACACAGCACGTATGTAACTTAATTTATACATAGAAATAGAGAGGGGGCAGGTGAACTCCCAAATTTTCCTTTACTCTGATATAAAAAGCTTTTAGATCTCACCAAATTATTTCTTGATAAGGCCTTTATTATGAAATAAGAGGCCTTTCCACAAATCTCCTCACAATGAGAGCTTGCATTCTGACTCAGGACTATGCCCCTTACTGGGTAAACCAAGGCTCCAATCCTACTCAGTCAAGCTCAGTGCTACTGATTAAGACTGAGGAAGACCGATTTTCAAGCAACACTGTAGAAATGGTGCTGTCATAGCTGAAGGTTGCAGAATATTTGTTTAACTATGCAAAGAGGCACTGCATTTGTTTAACTATAGAAAGATGTGCTACATTTGTTTATATTGTAGAATATTTGTTTAACTATGCAAAGATGGGTTGCCGTTTTACCTTACCTGCCTAAGTCACCTGATTAGTCTAATAAAAAGCTAAATGGCCAATAGCAAGGGAGAAGGTATAGGCAGGACTGTGGGCAGAGAGAATAAGTAGGAGTAGGAATTTAGGTGGGTGAAAAACGAAAGAAAAAGAGACACCAGGGAGATGCCAGGGAACATAGGGGGACATGCCAGACATGCTAGGGAACATAGGGGGACATAGGGGAACCTAAGGGGACATAGAGGCCATGCTGGACATGCCAGGGGACATAGAGGGAGATGCCAGGCAGACATAGACGAAGCAGGAAAGTGGGACATACAGAATGAAAAAAAAAAGATAAGCCTTGAGGCAAAATATAGATGAATAGTAACAGGTTAAATCAAGTTAAAAGAGCTAGTGGGGTAAGCCTGAGCTAAGGTTGAGCATGCATAATGAATAGTAAGTCTCTGTGTCTTTATTTGGGAGCTGTTTGGCAGCCTAAAGAAAATTCCAACTACATCTGAACAACCCAGTGTTTCAGATACGAAAACAAGTACAGAGAACAAAAGATAGGATCCCCAAAAACATCTTCTCAAGTTTCCTCACCTACAAATGAGAGCCCCTGTTCCCCAATGCTTTGGGTACATTATTTCAGAGAAGCACAGGCTCTTATGAACTCTCTCTCCGGTTGAACTGTGCCTTTATTGTCATTCCAAATGTTTCTAGTAGATGACCTCTGAACTATGTGTTCTCAACTTGGGACAGGGAACAAAAACAAGGTTATCGCTGCCTAAAGTTTATGAAGCCCTTTGATCTGCCCTTGAAATGACAAAATAGGAGGAATCTGTAGCACACATAAAAGAACCACAGCCAGGCAGAGGAATGGAAGGGAAAGGGAAGAGGAAGGAAGGGAAGTGGAAAAGGAAGAGATGAGAGGAGGAGAAAGAGAGGGAAAAGAAGAGAAGAGGGATCAACCCCCAAAAAGGAGGCAACTCAACAGAGTTGTGGCGCTGGATAAAGCCTCCATGAGGTGTATACTCTGACTTTCCGTTCCCTGTCTTTCACACTAGTCAACGTTACAATGATTGCTGACTGCTGAAGCAGGAGGGCAGGGCGAGGCCTTACAGAATAGCGATGCCAGCAGGCTGTGTATATCTAAGTCTCTCAAAGCCTCTGAGCACCGGGCCCCTCCTCCCTTCTGGCTCCTGGCATTAGGTGATAAGTTGGTGGTCTTCAGGCTTATGCAAGGAGAGAAGCAAATCCCCCGCCCCACACCTCTCCTGAAGGAGGTAAGGAAGAAAGTTAATCAAACTTAGTATAAATGAATAGGACCATCGAAATAATTTCACAAACTTTCCAGTATCTCTGGTCATGTTTGTTTGTTTGCTTGTGTTTTCTTTGGATAACAAGAAGGGAATTATGGAAATGAGACAAATGGAAACAATCCCAGTACACATTTTCTTCTGCATTCTCTATTGGGTTTTTTGGATGAACTTCGTAAAATGTGATCATCCTAATCAAGACCACCAAAGCCCGCTAAGCATGAGCCACAGAAGCTGCTACTTACTGTGAGGATAAGTGAGATACTACAGTGACTGCCACAGCACCGGAAGGGCCTTTCCCTCTGAGGGAACCCAGATACAGTGACAACTTACTACCAAATGTGTGTACGTACAAATGTATGTATGTCTCTCTCCCACGACCCTCTCTGCAACTTTATGATCTATGTCTTGTATATATTTTATGTATTTACCGTATGTTTTTCTTATTTCTGCAAATAATGTCTTGGCAGCTTCTACAATGCTTATTCATATATGCAAATACAGGAAAATAGGCATGTGATTAACTGAAAAGCGGTTTTTATTGAATTTGGAACTTCGTGGTAGACTCAAGCTTTATAGAAAATGAAGTATAGGAAAGTTTAGTTAGCGATAGTGATGCACACTTGTTCTGGGGGCTGGGCTGGGATGTAAAGTTTGAGATCAGCATGACAAACTTGGTAAGACCTTGTCTCAAAATTTAAAAAAGCCAAACAGAGTGTGGGTCTGGTCAGTGGTAGAGTTGGGGGGTCTAGTCAGTTGGTCAGTGGTTGAGTGTAGGTCTCGTCAGTGTAGAGTGGGGGGTCTGAATCAGTGGTAGTCTGGGGGGGTTTGGTCAGTGGCACAGTGCAGGAGTGTGGTCGGTGGTAGAGTGTAGGCATGTGGATCACTGAGAGTGTCTACATCACATTGTCAAGGCGTTGGGTAAAATGAGAATTAGAAAACTACAATTTTGATCTCAGTGTGACAACAAAGCCTGGGAGAGCAATTCTGAATTTTCAAGTTATGAATTCTGGAGTAGGAGTGGAAGAAATAAGCACAAAACACTCTGTTTCAGTCTCTTCAAAACCAGACAGCCACAAATAAACCATGAAATTTTGAGAGGAAATGGAATTGCTGCCAAACAAACTGTCATAACTGAGTCTGCAAGATAACATGTGCCCTTCTGCCTCTGCCCACAGAACACAACAGCCACGTCCACGGGATACAACAGTGATGCCCACAGAATACAACGCCGATGTCCACAGAACACAACACCAATGTCCACGGACGGAATGGCTATGCCCATGGAACACAATACCAATGCCCACATAACACAACACTGATGTCCATGGAATACAAAGGCAACACCCATGGGATACAATGGCAATACCCATGAATACAATGGTAATGCCCATGAACACAATGGCAATGCTCATAAATACAATGGCAATGCCCATGGAATACAATGGCAATGCCCACGGAACACAATGGCAATGCCCACGGAACACAACGCTGATGCCCACAGAACACACCGGCAATTCCCTACTGCACTTGATTCATTACAGCTTTGAAAGAAACAGACCTTGCAAATACAGTTGAAGTCCCCATGGTCCCTCCTTCTATAGTCTCTCTCAACATCCCCTCCCTAGAAAATTCTCCAGAATGCCTGGCAATTCTTAACGTCCACCAACAAAACCTAAAATGTTCTTGTCCCTGGATATTTGCCGAGTGTAAAATTTCTACTTGTTTGAGTTCAGCAGACCCAGAACCTTTTCTCGCCCTAATTTGTGTTTCCCTGTCTACTTAATCAGGTTAACGAGCTTTCCAAAGGATCACCTTCTTTAACTGTCATATTCGGCATTTGCATTAACTATTTTTTCTTGCTTCATAGTTGTCTATTTTGCATGTTTATGGCGTTTTTTTGACCAATATTTCCTTTTTTTTTTTGTTTTTACAGTTCAACACATGCTAAGGAAGTCCTCTATACTGTTCTACATCACCACAGCCTCCATCTCTCCATCTTGTTGTGTGTGTATGCACCTATTAGTGCTGTCTGTGTGGGTCCAGATGTGTATGTGGGTAAGTGTTGTGTGCATGTGTGAATATGGCCAGAGGACAAGATCAGCAGCGTTTCCTTAAAAAGGACCATCCGCTTTAAACAAAATATTTTTATTTATGTGTGGGTCGTTTACTTGCAAATATGTCTGGGCACCACGTGTGCATTACACATGGAGGCCAGAAGAGGGCCTGGAACTAGAACTACAGACCTTTGTGAGCCATCTTGTGGGTGCTAGAACTCAAACCCAGGTCCTCTGGAAGAGCAGCCAGTGCTCTTAACCGATGAGCCATACATCTCTCCAGCCCTGACCTCGGTGTTTGAGAAGGGGCTTCTCACTGACTTGGAACTCAGTGACTAGACTAGGCGAGCTGGCCGGTGAATCTCCCTGGGATTATAGATGAATATCATTGAATCTGGATTTTTTTTTTAATGTGGGTTATCCAGGTGGGATTCGGGTTCCCTTACCTACACAGCAAATTCTTTATGGACTCCATTTAAAAATGAACTCAATTAGGATGAGATAATATTTTCCTTAAGGAACTATGGGTCTTTTCTTGCCTAAGAAACTCTCTAAGATGGATGTGGTGCCATATGCCTACTAAAATACCAATAGTTTTGAAGCTGAGGCAGGAGGATTTCAAGTTGGAAACCAGCTCAGGATACACACAGAATTCAAGGCCAGTCTGTTATATAATGAGGACTTGTCACCCTCACCCCCATTTTCTTTTTATGTTCTGTTTTAGATCAGGGCTAGGGGTGTCCCTTAGTGGTAGAGTACTTGCTTAGCTTCGCGTCTGATCCTCAGTCTAGAAGAGAGAAGCGGGGGAGGGGAAAGGAGGTGAGAGAAAATTTAAAACAGGGGAAAGACTTAAAAAAGGAAAAAAGGAAAGAAAGTATTTTTGACGTTGAGTCTATAATCTCATAACTCCTCAGTATTTCCGGGCCTTATTTCTTTACTCACGTCTTTACACTACAACAGACTGGCTGGCTCACACTGAACCAAGGAGTTTGGAACAGTGAGCGGGAACACTCTCGTTTCCTGTGGGTTTCTCGCCTATCCCTTCGACGGCTCATGAAGTCAGCAGTCCATTAAACTCTGCCGAAGGGCGTGCGCTCTGCTTTCAGCAGCATATTTATCGCTCCTCGGAGCACCGGGGCACGCTGCCAGCTCACTCCAAGGTACGGACGTTCCTAGGCTGCACATCATCTGCACTAGGAAACAGAGCAGGGCGCTTTTGTTTGAAAGGCCTCTTGCTGAGCTCAAGGCTTCGTGGGGAAGTCAGAGCAAAGCATGCTCACTCCAGCAATGGATTGAATTAAGTGAAGCAGATGATCCTACCAACAGAAACTAGAAATCTGGGTGTATGAAAAGAATTGGGAATTGTCACGTCCCCTGCATATGGAGGATTGAGATTACAGAGTGCAAACAAGAGATGTATGATTTTGACATTGGAAACAATTTACACACAAAGCCAGTTGCTATTAAGACATGGATTGGATGCCACTGTCATATTACTCTGAATATGGTGTATCCTGAGTGTTGTAGGATGGGAATGCATTAGCTGTGAAGATGAACCACGCAGCTTTTAAAAGGTGTGTGTGTGTGTGTGTGTGTGTGTGTGTGTGCACGTGCGCGCGCATGCATGCACGCATGCATGCATGCATGTTAGCTTAATCAGTAAAGTGCTTGCCATGTAAACATGAAGACTTGAGTTTGAGCCCCAGCATCCATGTAAAAAGTCATATATGGTGGAACATGCTTGTATAATCCCACTGTGAAAGAGGTGGAGACAGGTCAGGCAGTAGCGGCACACATATTTAATCCCAGC
This sequence comes from Alexandromys fortis, assembly GCF_014885135.2. Lineage (NCBI taxonomy): Eukaryota > Metazoa > Chordata > Mammalia > Rodentia > Cricetidae > Alexandromys > Alexandromys fortis. The sequence goes on along the minus strand of NW_026067987.1, from coordinate 2,794,111 downwards.
ACTCAGGAAGCAGAGGCAGGTGGATCTCTATGAATTCAAAGCCAACCTGGTCTACAGAGAGAGTTCTAGGAGAGCCAAAGCAACACAGAAAAACCTCTTTGTTACAACAAAAGAGGTGGAGATAGGCGAATTTCTGTTCCTTGCTGACCAGTCAACCTAGTCTAATCTCAGAAAAAGACCTTATTTCAAAACGTAAGTGGACAGCGCTTGAGAAATGACTGAGGATGACCTATGGCTGCACACACAACACAGACACACAGACACAGGCACACACATACAAAACAAACAAAGTTGTCGACGCACTAATAAGTATATATACATATACCATATGTATATATATATATATATGTATTTGTGTCTATGCCTGTGAACACATGTGCGCGTGCGTACACACACACACATATACACACAGATGCATGCACGCACGCACACACATGAGTTTGAAACCAGACAAATTGAATTGAAGGCCAAACTGCAAGTCATGTTTTTCTAGAGTCACAGCAATAAAAACAGTGATTGTTCCACGTGTCTATATAGCCACAGGGCAACTCTGACCTACCTGGCTTACAGTGGTGGAGACAGAATTGCAAACAAGTGAGCTGATGGTTTCGTCACAACAATGCTGATAACACTAAAGACAGGGCAAGGAAACTGCAGTATCCAACAACGTCTGGGCTCTGTCTGGGCTCAAGAGCTGCCTTGACCTAGCCAAGGTCACAGTATTTTTATTGCTTTCCAAGCATGCCTCCAGACTTATCATAACAAGCAACTCAAATCCCTGCCCCAAGCATCAAGTTGTATCTCACTTCTCTGGTTTGAAGAGTCATTATTTTCAAAACTCAACGAAACAGGCATAGTGGCACATGCCTGTAATCCCAGCACTCAGCACGCAGAAGGCTGGGGCAGGAGTGGAACACCAGTTTGGGCAACTTAACTATACTGACTATACTTCTATATCTCAAAATATAAAGCCATGGTAAAGCACTACAAAGTAAAAAGTAAGGCAAAACCAGTCAACCTGTGTAAAATCAGCACGGTCACCAAGTTATACTGTGCACGGTAGGACGCTCACACAGGACAGTTAAAATCAAACAGGCAGACGTTCCTTAAAGACAGGAAGCAACACAGAACTGAACACAGATGCAAACGAAGGTACTCACTGGAAATCTAACGACAGTAACATCTGTTTTGGTGGCCTCAACCAGGAAATCCATCCAAAAGTCCACGAGTTCCTGCTTGGCCATGGGCTGCTCCGTGGTCAGTTTCACAAAATGCTTATATATCAAGATTGTCTCCACAATAGACTTGAGGTACCTGAGAGTGAAAGGACACAAAATGGGACAGAGTCACCTACTCCCCTCAACCCCATTTTCACTTTATAGGTGTTCTTTCTATTCTCTGAGTGCAATTGTACTTATAATTGTGCCTCCACATTTACCAAACACGTTTCACTATGTGCTAAATAGCAGGTACTGTTACATGTTCGATTTTCACAAAAATTCAGCAAAGCATGTTTCTGAAAGATGAGAAAACTCATGTTTAGAAGGTTTAAATAAATTGGGCCCGGGGCCAAACATCTCCCTAAATCGTTTTTATTTGTTGTGCTGGGGCTCAAACCCAGGACGTGTGCAGGACAGACAAATGCTTCAAAACCGAGCTCCCTTCCCAGCGACACGTTTTTAAAAATACATATATGTGACTATTTGTAACACGTGAGTTTTAAATGCCTATATTCAATTTGAGGACAACAAGGTGGACACATTTGTTTTAAAGATGCCTTTTCAAGGAAGGTCTCCGAAATAGAGCCTGCGTAAGAGGTTATTTTACTCTGAGCCATTGAGCTTAAGCATCATACGAATATCCACAAATGTAAGAAGACAGATGGTGCCTCAAAAGAAAAAGGAGAAACGAGGAAGAAGATAACCATGCAAGACGGTGGCTGTGTACGCACTTTGCAGACCACAGACATGGAAGCTGACATTACGTAATAGGCATCATTGTGTGGCTGCTTTACTACAGCACAGGATGCTGTCTGCTTTCTCGGTAACAGAAGCCAGGGCACCTAAAGCAGAGCTCTTTGTATCCACACTTCAGTCTCTTCTGCCATCAGAAGAGTCATCAAAAAGAAAGGGCACGTATGCCTGAGTGCATCACTTATGGGTTCACTTAGTTCATGGCATTTACCCAAAGCCTGCTGTGGACACGCATGAGGCTGTCGGTACAGCCCCTGTCCTCAAGTTGCACACAGTGCCATGGAGACAAACTGGATAAAGTCAGTGGGGATATATTTAAAGAAAGGCCTCAGCGTCGACAGAGACATACTGAAGAACATCAGAAGCAGGAAAGCGGGATGGGGATGGGGGCGGGGTGGACATGAAGGTCTGAAGTCAGCATCTTCCTCAAAACATGATGGATGAACACTCCCCTGGGTGGATGAACAAGGAGGCTGGAAAGGCATCTTTAGGCAAGTGCTAATTCAAACGTGCAAACACCACAGTGCCGCATGTTCATTAGACAGAGAGTGCAGTGTGAACCCAGAGCAGAACGAGAACGGGTTTAGGAAGGCAGAGGGTGAACCGTGTTCGCCAAATGATGATGGACTTTATCTCTCAGCTGCGACTACTATTAACCTGGATTGATCTAAGGATTTCGATGAAGAGGAAATGCCAGGGATGCTATGGAGGACTGGTTAAGAGAGACCTGCAGGTGAGGAAGTCTGTAAGGAACCAGGAGAACCATGTTAGCAAGGCAGTCAGCTCTGGGGCCATGGGCACTCAGAGCCTGGACTCAGACCTGCTCTAGGAAGAGACTTTCTCCGCATGGCTTTTACACTTTTTCACGTCTTTACCCTGAAAGTCAGTCACCACGTGTGCCAGAACAGAACTAGCACTATTTTTAAGGTAGTCCACAGTATAGAAAGAATTTTGTCATTTCTCTAATACTACACAGACAATGATGAGACTTGGATAGCTCCCAAAAACAGTCTGAATTTTTTTAAAAAACACACACACATCAGAAAACACTCCAACGTGTCTCTCACACTAGGAGTGAAACAGAGTGAAAACCAAGAACGAGAATTCCCAAACCAAGACTGGATCGTGAAAGAAACAAAGAGCATGCATTTGGAATGGAGCCCAGAGTAGCCGAGACGAAGATACGGTCTCAGATCTGGGGTATGGGTCAGATTGGAAGGCACAGACTGTGCAACCTCTACACAGTTCACATGAGTGACCCTGGCTGGGAAGGCCAATATGTAGGAAAATCTAAGTGACGTCATCAAAACTTTTAATTCAATGCATTTTCTTCATGAAAATTTTATTTTTCCCATAGATTCCGGATCTTAGCCTAAGAAGAAATCATACACTCTAAAAGTTGAAGGAGAACATGAGGCTATCTAACAAACACAGCTGCAGAAGCACGCGAGGGTTGATAAATACCACGCTGGTGTCTTCAGTTTAAACAGCTTCTCAGACGCTTGAATGACGCGCAGGTGGTCATTGGCCAGGACACTGGCTCCCAGAAAGAAGCCGACTTCCCAGTAGCTCTGCAGTTTTTCCAGGTTCCCCTTTTTACCCAGGAGGCTGCTCAGCTTCACCCCTAGGAGATGAAGAGGAAGCAGGGTGTTACACCGCAGGTAGGCAGGGCATGAAATTAAGTTTTCATTGTCCTGAAAGATCAAAATAGCTTTTATGTTTGTGCTTACTGATGTGGATCAAATGCATTGTAAGGGCATAATGTCACACAGAAGAAAATAAAAATATCTTTTAAAAATTATATTTATTTTTTATTTACTTTTATATGTATGAGTGGTTTTGCCTGCATATATGTGTGTGCATCATGGCACCCTCAGAGCTCAGAAGAGGGTGTCTGAACTCTTGAAGTGGAGCTATGATGGTTGTGAGCCATAGTGTGGGTGTCGGGAACTGAACCTGGGTCCTCTGCGAGAGAAACAAGTGCTAACTGCAGGGTCATCTCTCCAGCCCCAGCAAAAATTATCTTTAGTTGAAAAACCCAACATTTGTGGGCCACAGTCTAGAATTTTAATGTGTCCATATGCGCATACATGTAAGATGAGAAAATCGAGTATATTGTTGCTGTAGCATGGATCGTGGAATAATGGGAAAGGGGATTTTCTTGTGTTTTGTAGGTTGAAAAATCTATCAGTAACACAAGTGTGTGTTTGTATATATAGTGTGCATATACATATACACAAACAATATAATGTAGTGGAATTTCAATTGTATTTTAATCAATAAAATTAATGTCAAGATCCAAAAAGCAAAGCAGCCAGTCACTGGTTCTTACCTCGACCTCAGTCCAAAAGGGCGATCCTGCCTCCAGGAATCTCAGAATGACACTGTGCCTGAGAGCTGTCTCCTCTCTTTATAATTCTCTCTAGTTCTGGGGTCAAATGCATGCGCTACTGGAATTAATATTATGCACTGCCTGGTTTCTATGGCAACTAGTGTGGCTCCTGGGATTTAAGGTGTGTGTTATCATTGCCTGGCTGTAAGGCTGACCAATCTGATCTCCAGGCAAGCTTTATTTCTTAAAATACAAGTGAAATGCCACTACATTACATATATATTATCAGTCACGAACCTATAAAGCCAAAGACTCTAGGCAGCGCTGTCTCATTAGTACCATCCATTGTCTCTTTGTTACACTGGTTACATTTGTTGCATGAGAGGCAGGCACCCTACAGTTACAGCCCCAGCCTGTACTAACAAGGCTTGATACTATAATGTGAGTTTTCCAACTTTGCTCAAGACAAATTTGCTTACATTTGTCTTGAGCAAATTCCTTACATTTTATTATAACTGTCCCGTATTATTTGTTCATCATATTGATTTGCTTATATATATATGTAAATATATATATATCTTCCAGAATTGCTTAATGCTCTTAGTATCCATTACCTTAAAAACGATTTGAAACCATATCTAGTTGTGCATGCCTATAATCCCAGCTTCTGTGGAGGTGGCTACAGCATCAGACAGAAGTTGAGGTTTGCCTGGACTACAGAGAGAATTCAAGAGCAGCCTGGGCAACTTACTGAGACTGTTACAGAACAAGAAGAGGGTAAAAGGTGTGGGTGAGGGAATAGCTCGGTGCTATTCACAGTTGAGCACATGTAGTGTGTATAAGATTCTGAGTTCAATTCCCAGTATCACCAAATTTTATTTTCGCTATTTAAAAATAGGGCTACAAGGTAGAACATATCATTGTAACAGGCTACAGGGGCAGAGGCCACTCAAGGAAAGTACATCTACTGCCTCTTAAAGGTTCATGAATAGAAGTTTACTTATTAACTTGTAAATTTTTGTCTAGTTACTGTACAAATAATTCCTGTTGTAGTATAATTCCCAAGATCTGTGACCTGTTAGAACATAAACAAACCTCAAAGAAAATCAAGTGTAGAAATCTTATAATATTTCTTATTAAAGTGTTCATTACTTCTTAAACATTCTTTAACTCAGATGTATGATTTTCTGTTTTTTTTTTTTTTTTGAGACAGAATTTCTCTGTGTAGCCCTGACTGTCCTGGAACTCACTCTGTAGACTAAGTTGGCCTCTAGTTTACAGAGATCAGCCTGCCTCTGCATCTCGAATGTTGAGATTAAAGGCGTGCACCACCACCTCCCAGACCAGACATATAGTCATATTAAGATTTCCACATTAAATGGTTTAGATAAAATCATTTACTTTTGTCTACTTTATATTTTCTAAGAGTAATATTTTACCCTTTTGAGAATTATAACCAAAACAAAATAACCTTTAACTTTAAATTACTTTTTATTACCATAAATATTTCAAGGGAAAATGAGCATTTGGATGATCTTCACATTTTGTGAGGATACATTAAAAAGAGAATAGTTTGCCACCAAAAAGTCTAAGTTGGAACTAATTGCACCTGCCTTATACCTTATACCTGCCACAGATCTTTGACCTGGGCATCCCCACTCCAAAAAAGTTTAAAAAGTAGGCAGGAAAAAAATGAGACACTAAAAATGTATCTATCAACCTTGGTTGAAAATAAACAACTTTTTATTATGTGACACTTCCAGGAAAATAGTAAAATCCAGACACAATTTAATAGAGAGTCCTGCTGTCAAAAAAAAATCTAGAATGTTATTCTATGGTTATTGACTTTAACAATGGCATAAATTTGCCATAGGATCATGACCCCACCCTTTCAATATTTGGACAAAAATGTTTTAATCTATGTACTTCCCTTTATGTGTGTGTGTGTGTGTGTGTGTGTGTGTGTGTGCCTATGCATCCGTCATGCTCACGCCACAATGTGCATGTAGGCCTCAGAGAACAATTTGGTGGAGTTGGTTGGATTCAACCATGGGAAATCTGGAGTTCAAATTTAGGTCATCAGATTTGGTGGCAAGTACTCATACCCACCGAGCTATCTTTCCAATCTCAAAATATATTATCTTTAATGAGATATATTGTTTTAGCATATGGACAATCATAAATTATTTACCAAAGCACAGATGGATCGATAGCCATGTTTTATTACATTCTTGTAAAGCTTTGTGTACATACTCAGTAACCTCTTCATCATGAAGTTCTAATTGTTGATTGATTGGAGATGGGAGGTGAGGGCCACTAGAATACTGAGTTGTGTTTTTTTAAGCCATTGTGACTAACCATATTTTCATGCTTTGTTTTGCAAATGAGTTTGTATGTTCTTCAGATATGACGCATAAAACTTGTTTTTGCCAGTTGTGGTGGTGCACGCTGGTGGGATTTGCTGAAAGAGGTAGAGGCAAGAGGATCATGAGTTCAAGGCCAGCCTGGGCTACACAATTGGGGCTGACGAGATCGCTCAGAGGTTGGGAGCACTGGCTGCTCTTCCAGGGGTCCTGAGTTTGATTCCCAGCAACTAAACGTTGGCTCACAACCATCTATAATGAGATCTGGTGCCTTCTTCTTGTGGACATGTGTAGAGAATACTGCATACATAATAAATAAATAAATCTTAAAAAACTTGTTATTATATAAAACTATTATGCTTTTAAGATTGGTGTTAAAAACATGGCTCTAACCTGTGTTTGTTTAGGTGCATGCGTGTACAAGCACATACACATGATGTGAAAGTGTGTATGGAGGCCAGAGAGCAAGTCGGGGTGTTATGACCTCTGATTAGGCTGCCTGGGCAATGAGCCTGGGAGATCCATTATCTTCGCCTTCTCAGTAGTGGGATTACAAGAGCAATTGCCATTTCAGCTTTGAGTCTGTTTGTTTTATTTATTTACTGATTTACTTTTTTGTTTTGTTGTTTGTTTTTTGATACAGGGTTTCTCTGTGTGACTTCTTGCAAGAAATCCCTCTGCAAATCAGGCTGGCCTCAAACTCAGAGATATGCCTGCCTCTGCTTCTCAAGTGCTAGGATTAAAGACACGTGCCACCAAACCTGGCTTGTTTTTACTTTTTGCTGTTCAGTGTAGCTTCTGGGAACTGAACTCAGGTCCTCATGATTTCAAGGCATAGTACTTTACTGACTGAGCCATCTTCCAGTTCCTCTAATGTTTTTTTTTATTTTTTTATTTTTTTGGTTGTTCGAGACAGGGTTTCTCTGTGGCTTTGGAGCTCCTCTAATGCTTTTATACTTGGGAGACCTTTCTTTCTCATGAGCACTTATACATTATGGACCTCAGGACATAGAAGCGCATCTGTATTTAGGATATTTCCATGGAGCAGAGCTTCAGAAGGAGCATTATGCTAGGTTCTAGGCTACAACATCTTACTTCCTAGGTGCCGGGAGCACAGGTGTGTGTCACTGGAACATTTTAAAAGGTCTTTATGCGTAATTGCGGATGCAAGTACATCGATTATACTTTTACCAAGAGTGTAAATTTCTTCTGTGCAAAACATTTTGGCTTAAGTTATAAGCAATGGGTGTTGTATCTTTGTGATTTCATATAACTTCCTACAGCTTCTTCCATCGAACTGTCTGCTGATATAATTTGAATTTTAACATAGCTCTCATTAGAACTGGCTGACCTGTAAGCACCGGGGGGTTTTCAATGGCATGGCTTTTATCATCATATTTCCACCTGGTGGCTGAGACTAAATTCAAGGCTGTTTTATGGGGAAATGAGGACACAGCGCTCGACCAAGCACTCATTAGTTGCCTAGCAACGAGCACATTAAAAATGCTGACTCTTTCAATGCACACAACACAGCAAGCGAGGGGATGTTTCCCTTTGCAATGAGGAGAGAAGAGTCCAGAGAGATCTGGAAGCTTCCGAAAAGGCAGAGATTAATTCTTTCATTTTGGCTTTCTATTATGAAGAATTTCAAACATATACAACTAGAAAATATACTATATTAAGGGAGTAGGGAGTGTAGCTTAGCAATGGAGCACCAGCTTAGCATGCAATGTTCAAGAAGCACAGAGAAGCCAAACAGATCTACATGTGTGTATACATACATACATACATACATACATATGTAGTACAATGAATGATCAGTTTTGGGACAACTGTCAACATTTTGTCACTCTTTCAGCTTCTTGATTATTTTTTGCTGAACCTTTCAAACTAAATCACAGATATTTTATGTTTACAGATTATAAGGAATCTAGAAAATTCTCCTATAAATCTTTCTCCATTACAACAGCAATTAATTCCCTAATGTTATATATTAGATTTGTCTTGGCTCAAATAAATCCTGTAATTATTACCCAAATGTCCCCCATAGGTTTTTTCATAACTAAGCTTAGTAAATTAAATGGTCATTTAGTTTCATTTGGTATTTATGACTCCAAATATCTTTTAATCTACCTAATCTAGTCATGCTTCTTTTCCTATGACACAGATTTGTTTATTGTTTCCTCAAAGCAGAGATGCTGTCTTACAGAATACCCGTGCATTCTGGACCTGCCCACTGGCATTGCATCGCATCATCTACTTACTTCTACAGATCTCATGATTCCTACTGAGTGGATATTGGACCTTGAGCTTCCAGTTAAACATTTCTGGTGAGACTACTTCACAAGGGACAATATGCACTTCATCAAATTAAGAGAAATGTAGCAATGGTAATCACTTAAAGTAGTGATTGAGTTTGGTGACCTTGCAGGGCCCTTCCCTTCTACAGATACATCTGCTCTTTTTTTCTTTTTGAGGATTTATTAAGTTACTTACTTTTCATGTGTATGGGTGTTTTGCTTACACGGCTGTCTGTGCAGTACGTGTGTGCACACCTTTTCCTTTGTGACGAGCAGTTTCATCAGGGAATTGCTGAGACACCATGTAAATATGGCAAGATGTCTGCTTCTTAAATAAAGGTACTTACTTAATGGTTTCAGTTCTAACCTACAGGCCCAGGGACCTGGGTAGTGAGGGAAGAACTTGTATCATCGGTATGAGTTTGAGTTGTAACCACAGGAACCAGGAAAAAGATAAGTCTAGGAATTATATCCCAATACAAATTCCATACACTAGTATAAATTCTGATCCAGGGGATCCATTAGCACCCCTGCCCCGAAATTTAGATTAGATATAATAAAAAGCTCAAGGGTCTTCTCCTTTACATGACTTTGGGTCCAGTTTCTTGATTCCCTCTAAAAATATCAAGCTGCAATTACCAACTTTCCGAAGCTCAAAGGAGGATTCAAACTGGTGCCCCGCCGCCAGCAAGAGGACCGCATAATTAATTCCTGACTGTAGTGTTGGCTCCGACTCAAATGCCTTTTTGAACCTAGGGTGGGAGAAAAAAAAAAGACGAAATGTACAAGTTTACTTTCTCAATCACGAAACCCCGGGTGTGCAGTAACTTCTGTTTGCATAACTCCAGTGCCCAAGCAAAAAATATTCCATTGGCTTCCGCCCCAGAATCTAGTGTGCTATTAGGATTCACTGTGTAAGTGCAGCACATCCCTGACTCCCCACGTCATCTGATTCCAATACTTAAGTCATCCTCGACCCAGTGATCCCATCTTTTAAAACTTTGTCTTCAACCATCTACCAGAAATGTATAAACATGTGTGACATAAATTCTTAAAATGAAAGTTCTGAACATATTTTTTTAATGCCTTAAGATACACAAGGCACTGAGGAGAATCCCCTGGGCAACACCCTGAGGGCTGGGTCCCAGGTTAGTGACAGAAACAACAAAATGCCAGCGACAGGAAGACATTGATGAAATCCGAGGCTGTGCTGCTGTATGGTAATTTCAGCTGGAAGGGCACAAAACCATTTTCTGAATGTTCGTGAGCCTGGATTTCAAGCCTGGAAAGCACACCCACACTCAAAAGGACCAGTGTTTGGATATCTGCTGCAGTTTTCAAGGTGACAGATCCTCGGGGCCACTTAAGGGATCCCACACACTCAATATTAAGCGGGCAGTGATAGCATTTCATTTGGACATGAAGGAGAAAAGTAAAAGTACACATTCTTGTCCCCAGTAGAATCTGCTAGAGATGAACGAATGAGAAATGAAATCAAAAAGAAAATCAGAATGAAGAAAACATAGACTGGATTCCCAATAAATGACCATTTGAAGGTACATCTTTTAAAAAGATTACATAAGGAAAAGTACATTATAAAAGTTATTCTATTTAAATCATAGCTAAAAGACAGGAATACCAAAGCTGTGGTGGTAGGCAGAGGAGTATATTTATACCCTTGGCTTTCATTTGTACTTGATATTTCTCATAATTTAAAATAAGTTAAACATTAAACAAAAACCCATCTTTTGGAATGTTGAAGATTCTGTGTCTTCCTCAAGGGGCCTACTTTTAAGGAGAACAAATGTCTAAATTCAAACAAAAACCCCCCAAATAATTATTAATCTTCATCATTTGACTCTGAGAAATATTTGCAGACTATAAAAGAAAATTCCAACTATTCAAAATATTTGTATCCTTTTAGAAATGCAAACATTTACATTCTAAATGGAAAACGAGGGTCACATCAAGGGAAGTCACAACATACATGTTCTCATTTATGTTTTAAAGACCCTTGTTCACAGACAAGTGGACACTTAATTTAAAAAAAACTGTAGGAGAAGAGAGAAATCAAATTTTGTTTTCTTCAAGTAATATCAAACCACACAATATTGCTCAACAAAGAACCAAAGAGCATGGAATATCCTACCCATGATGGACTGGAATCCTTGAAACCACGAGACCAAACAAGTCCTTCTTCCCTGAAGTTCTTTTTTTAGGTATTCATTCAGAACGACAAGAAAAGTAACCAATACAAAAAGAAAGGGATCTATCTATCTATCTATCTATCTATCTATCTATCTATCAATCATCTATCTATCTACCTATCATCTATCTATCTAACTTTCTATCTACCATACTTTTATATATTTCAGAGATTGCTGAAATCAACCATAAAAATCATTGAACTAAAATTCTAGAAAAAAGACCCCAAAAGACAAAGAGTGTATGTTTGCTCTTCTATGTGAATGTTAGCATTTAAGTATGTGATAGGCATGCTTCAATCCATATTATCACAGAGCTTAGGTAAGGGATTACTGGAGAGAATACAATCTCCCAAGGAAGGGGAAATAGAATATACAGTCATAGGGAGACAACTGGGGATACTGGAGTGAGAACCTTAAACAGGGAGCGGGGTGGAAGAGAAAGGTAAGGGTAGGAATATGGGGAGGAGCAACTAACAATAAGGGACATTTGGGGCATCAGATGGAAACCCACTACCGGAGAAGTTTCTTAAAATATATACATACATAAAAGAAATTGAAATGGACGAACCATTTAAATTAAGGGGAGACATCTTTTGCCAAGTAAAACCTCCACTGCCAAGAATGGGTTGCATCTAATTGAGCTGTTGGCCCAAGGGGCCCCATGGTAACCCCATAATCATCTCAGGCTATTGCCAAGGCTTTGGTTGCTCTCCACACACTAATGGTAAGGCCCTATTGCTGAAGACTCATTACATATCTCACTGAACACAGAGAAGTCAGGCTGGTGCCTATATAGAGCTTTTTCCCCTACTGACAAGTGTTCCTGGTACTGGAAGGTACTCTGCATGCTGTTGGAAGAGGAAGGCAATCACCACCCCAGGTACAGACTCTGCCATCAACAACAGTGACCTGATGAATGAAACGCTGGAGCAATAGTAGCACCAACGCTGTGGGAGTAACCAACCACTTTCTGACTGGATTTAAGACTTCTTCATGAGATAGAACTCATACCTGACACTGCTCAGATTATATAGGTATAGAAGAAAACCAAATACTATTGCTCTGCTAGGGAAAAACAGCAATAAAATGACTCCTAATGCAATTCTGCTAGCGATCAGTGCCTCGCTCAGCCATCATCAGAGAAACCTGCTCTTGCAGGAGATGGGAGACAGCACAGAGATCCACAACTGAGCAATGTAAAGAGGCTGAGATATATCTAGAACGCCAAGTCCTAAATGGGATGTCTTCATCAAGCCCCTCCATCGAGGACTTGGGGGAGCTACGAAGAAGGAGAGGCAGGAAGACTCCAGGGAAACAGTGCCTTCCAAACAACAGGATGGATGCACATATGAGTTCAGTGACTTGGCAGCAAGCCTGCACAGGTTCAGACCAGATGGGGCGCCATCACAGGGCTGAGAAAAAGTGGACATGGGCTTGCACCACTAACCAACCTTTCTCCAACTGAAAAGAAAAAATCAGTTCTCTCCAATGGAGTCTCACGGAGTACATCAACCACACTTTAGGGTAGGTCCCATGTCCAGCAATATATGACCATTATAAAACAAACTCAGTGGGATTATCGTAGACTTTCTGTCTCGTGGTACTTTGTGTACTGGCTAGTTTTAGGTCCACTTGGCACAAGCTAGAGTCATCAGAGAGGATGTCTTCATAAGATCCCACTGTAAGACATTTTCTTAATTAGTGGAAAGGCTCAGCCCATTGTGTGTACTGCCATCCCTAGGTTGGTGGTTCTGGGTTCTATAAGAAAGCAGGCCGACCAAGCCATGAGGAACAAGCCAGTAAGCAGCACCCCTCTCCAGGTTCCTGCCCTTATTGCTTTTGATGACGAACTGTTATATGGAACTGGGAGGGAGATACAGTTTCCTCCCTAAGTCACTTTTGGTCATGGTGTTTCATCACAGCAAAAGCAGTCCTAAGACACTTTGTTTGGACAGTGTTTGTTTCACCAGCCTTTTGCCTGTATGTTATGGTTTTTAATTTTGTTTTTTAATGAAGTGTATGTGTGTTTCCTGTAATCTTTTTATTATTATTATGTTTTTTATTTGCTTGTTTTCTAAAGAGAGTTAAAAAAGAAAGACAATGGAATTGGGTGGGTAGAGAGGCCAGGGGGATCTAGAGGAGTTGGGGGAGGAAAAACTATGATCAGAATATATTATATGAAAAAAAAACTTTTTAAAAACCACTTTGAAAATGATGTCATTTAAAAAGGTGAAAGTTGAACATCTCTAAAGTAAAATAAAACATAATTCTGGAGAAGGAAATGCTCTAAAAAGGGAGATCTGGTGTAAGCAGAGACACTCTGTCAATTTGAAGGTCTTTTGGGAGAAATAAAACTAGTGGGATGCCTGGTAATTGCTTAAGTTGGATTGTGAAGGAGCCTCAGGCAATATGGCTGACGTGCATTGAAGGATGGGTTGGGTTTTGCAGGACTCTGGGACAGGGCATGCTGGGGTGACAGAATGAAAACTGATGCTAATGCCCAAGTGCCGCTGAGTTAAAGTCTCACTAGACAAAGGAGCCCACACATGGAAGGTATCACTCCATAAAGATATTACTAGAGTTGGGGGGATGTCCCAGCAAGCATGAGAACCTGAGTTTGGACTCCCAGCACCCACAGAAAAATCTGGGTGGGGCAGCAGTATAACCCCAGCACTAGGGAGTGGAAACAGGTAGATATGTGGTCCTTGTTAGCCAGGCAGGTTAGGAGACCAAAGGGCTCCATGTGCATTGAGAGACTCTGCCTAAAAAAACAAGCTGGAAAAGAATTGAAGAAAATACCCTATGGTGACCTCTAGCCTTCACACATGTACATATCCATCTGAAGGTACACATACAAACAAACGAACATGCACACACCACACACATACACACACTGAACAAAAAAGAAATTTACTAAGGTTTGGAACAGAAGAATAAAGCTAAATCTCAAACCCCAAAATGTGGACAAGAAATCTCCCGTGTAGACAGACTTTCCAGGCTCTCTGTCAAAAGTCAAAATGTCACAGCCAAGATAAGGACAAAACAGACAGGTTAGGTAACCCAAGCTGAACTCATACACAATTCAACTCAGTCGCAATGGCTGACATCAGCAGCTTCTTGTCCTCCATGCTCTGTTTAAGAAACACAGTGTGACTTTTGGTCCTAATTTAATTCTGGAGTGCAGGGTGCCTGGTGCAAGATGAGGCGTTGTGAATCACAGGAAGTCAGAGCAGGTGAACCACTCACCAAGAGTCCACACGGGCCAGGAAGGCTGATGAACTCGCTAGCGAGTGCGGTCTTTAAGATGCGGACTGTAAAACAATGATGCATGAGGCAAAGAGAACAGGAAAATATGAACAAAGCCAAGAAAAAGAGCAACACGGAGTTGGAGTCTACAAATATCAAACAATCTGGATCTCACATACTCCACGTGTGAAAATAAAAATGTGCTTAAAAGCACAGTGAATACAACAGAAGACAGCTTCGGTGAAATAAACAAATAACAAACACAAAACAGTCAATGATGTATTTAAAATGAAGTGGAAAAAGAAATAAGAACAGAAAAAGAAAAGGGGAAAAGAAGAAGGCACAGGAGACATATGGGACCTAGTTTAAAAGCCCAACATATGTATCTTTATATGCCCAGCAGAGAGTGGACATGTAACACAGGGAAAAGCTCAAGATGGGGATAAAAATATTCAATAGCTGCTGAAAAACATCAGCCCACAGACTCAGGAAGTTTAGAAAAATTCAAGAAAGATAAAATAAAACATTCCAAATCCTGAGACCAAAAACCCACAGAGGAAAACATACTGTTCAGTCAAAGGCCTTGCTCTGCTGCCCAGCTTCTGCCAAACTGTGGGCACAAGGGACTTTCCTGCCTTGGTGTCTCTACCGGTAGGCATCACCCCATCTTGTTCATGAGAGACATCTTAAAACTGACCGGAGGGGAGCTACAGATATAGCTCAGTGGATGAGCCTTCATCATATATTACTGGAGTCCCAAACAGAAGGGAAGAATGGGGAGGGAGGGGGAAGGGACTGAAGAAAGAATAGAGAGTTGGCCAGAGAAGACTAAAGGCACAAAACCCCCAAAGAGTCAGTAAAACTGAAATCTGATTTTGCAATCCAAATAGTAGAAGCTACAAGAAATGTTTCTCATGCAAACAATAGAAGCTAGCAGAAATACAACTTCATAGTTAGGGTAATAAGATCTTCGAGACGAGCAAAAACTGGAACTCATTGCCCGTTGATCCATACCACAAAAACCACCAGAGTGTTTTCAGACCAAAGAAGAGTGATTCTAGTCTATCTGAGTTGAGGAAAGAACAAATATCAAAATGGGCGAACACACAGCTATATACAAACTCAATTAACTATAGCCTCTATTGACTACTTAAGTCAAGGTTCCTTACTAGGAAAACAGTGAAATATAATTTAAGATAGTATGTATAGTTCAAGAGTCCTTCCTTGTGATGGCTAGCCTTGGTTGTCAACTTTACTACATCTGGAATTAAATAAAACACAAGTTCTAGGCTTGCCTGTGAGAAACTTCTTTTTTTTTCCTTTTTCCTTTTTTTTGGGGGGGGGGGGATTGATTTTCTCTGTAGCCTTGGCTGGCCCATAGACAGGAGCTGGCTCTGTAGATCAGGCTAGCTTCTAGCTCAGAGATCAGCCAACCTGCCTCTGCTTCGTGAGTACTGGGATTAAAGGTGTGTGCTACCATATCTAGCCTGTGAAAATTTTTCTTTTTTTATTATTATTTTTATTGAGCTATACATTTTGTCCACTCCCCTTCCTTCCTCCGCTCTCCCCTTCTACCTTTTCCCATGACCCCCCACACTCCCAATTTACTCAGGAAATCTTGACTTATCTCCTTCCTATGTAGATCCATGTAATGTCTCTCTTAAGGTCTTCTTTGTTGTTTAGGTTCAGTGGGGTTGTGGACTGTAGGCTGGTGTGAGGGATTTTTTTGATCTGAATACTTGAGACATGAAGACCCACCTAACCTGGGCCATATCTTCTCATAAAAAACAACCCATATAAAAGGACGTGGAAGAAGGAAGCTTTTGCTTTTGCCTGCTTGCCTTCACTCCTGCTGGCAGGTTCATCTACTCTGTTTCCGAGGCATTCCTTCATTGTTTTTTCACCTCCTTCTTTGGGATTCTATCACAGAAAAGATCAACAACTCCAGGAATCCTTTAGAACTCCAATAGCAGATTGGGTCGGTAAGACATTCAGTTTCGTGGGATGAACAACTACTGAATTCTTCATGTTTCCATTGTGAGACACTGTTAGAATACCCAGACCACAGCCTGCACGCCACTCTCATAAAGTGTGTGTGTGTGTGTGTATACACACACATATATATTCATATAATGAATACATACATATAGATATACATATATATATGCACATATAAATCCATTCTATCAGTTCTTTAGAGAGCTTGGATGGATGTAATAGTAACCATTAGGGAGCTACTAAAGGAATGTAATTAGAAGTATTACTAAGGAACTAATGAGCTATTAGACAAGACAAAGTAATGCTCAATTATTTCATTAAAAATCATGCAGGCATGAAAAAAATGAACAAAGAACATGAAACAATGAACATCAAGATAAAAAATACAAGCCCAGGGCTGGAGAAATGGCTCAATGGTTAAGAGCACTGCCTGCTCTTCCAAAGGTCTTGAGTTCAATTCCCGGCAACCACATGGTGACTCACAACCATCTATAATGAGGTCTGGTGCCCTCTTCTGATCTGCAGACATACACACAGAATATTGTATACATAATAAATAAATAAATAAAATAAATAAATAAAAATACAAGCCCACTCTTTAGTTTCCACATTAAATGTCCATGACTTAAAATACAAAGATTCCACAAACAGAATTGAACAAGAAGAGCAAAGAAAGAAAAGGATACAAATATATATATATATATATGTGAGTTGCTGTAAGTATAAGGACACAGGAAGTTACAATGATGTATACAGATATGATTTTATATTAATATCTGAAATAAGCCAACTTCATACAAGAATCATTATAAGAGACAAAGACAGAAAGCAAGGCAGAGTACTTCATAGTGATAAGACTATAATACAAAAATGTCATAGTCCTACATGCATCTATCACCATTACTTCAAAGCATACAGACAAAAAAATAATAGAACTTAGAACTCTGATGAGTCTACAATAGTAGCTGGAGATTATAAAACACTCCATGATGATCAAACACACACACAAGAATATCAACAGGTGTATGGGAGATCTGAACAGCACAGCGTGCCATTCTAATCTGTGTTATCTGAGATGCTGCTCCCCAGACCTGCAGGCTTCCCTCTAGGGCAGCAAGGACCTCTAAACGGGTTTCAAAGAACAGAAATAATGCTGTGTGTTCTCTCTCCTAACTGCACCAGTAGAAATCAATAAGAAAGATATATCTGGATACTGGACATCCCACTTCTGAAGATCACAGTAGAAATCACCCTGACAACTGCATTTGAATGGAACTATATAATAAGCCCAATATACTGACTTTTCTGGGGAGTAGAACAACTTATACCTTTCACAGAATGTGCTGGGAAAGGAAAAAGATTGGAAAAAAAAATCAATGCTCCCAGCTTCCATCTAGCAAAAAGGGCTATCTATTATCACTGAAGTAGAAGAAATGATTTTTAAAAATCATTGAAATACGAAGTAGATATGCAACTTAAAACCCAGCGATACTGAAAGTCGATTCTTTGCAGATTTTAATAAAATTGGGAAAAGACCTAAGCAGAAAGTTCAACAGAAAATGAAAGGGTGGCAGAGAGGAGCAGGGGTGGGGAAGAAAAGAAGGGAAGAGGGAAGAAGGCAAACAGGAAAAAAGGAAGAGCATGAGAAGAAAAGAATACTACTGAGGTAAAGGAACAAAAAGGGACAGAATTACAGGTATAACGTATTAGTGTGTGTGTGTGTGTGTGCGCGCGCGCGTACGTGTGCGTGTGTGTACTCATATTAAAAAGATTCAAAAGATACTCCTCAGTGGACAACACCACATCACTGGGCATGACAGATGTGGGTGCAATAAAAATATTTCTTGAAATCCAAATTTTAACATGGTACAAAAGAAAAGGAAGCCCTGGCTCATCCTGTATGCTTCAGAATATGAACTAATGACGAGAGGGTCTACTCTATCCCCCGGCTAGAATGTGAACCTCAGGCCAGCAGAGATTTTGCCATTCCAGCTGCTAGCGAGTCCTCAGGCCCTGAATCATTGGGCCTCCTGAATCAATGCCGGTAACTACACTCAACATACAATGAAGGACCAGAGGTAACGAGTGATGAACACAGCAGGTCATACGACATACAGATCTGTTGGCATCTGCTACTGCTCTCGGCCCCCATTTGCATACACCACACGGCCATGAACTCCATCCTAGGAGAGCATTAGTGGTTTGCCCATCACCTTCCCTGTGCCACAGTTTAATATAGTTGGAATTTATCATCTAATGCATATACTGAGGACATTATTAATAAAGAATTTATTTTCCCTGTATAACACCTTTAACAGGAAGTTCATGTATAGCTAGGGAAGGTTTAGTTTCTTCTAAAGAATATGTATATGATTCTCATTACTAAAAAGTTTATTGATTAGAAATATCAGCCATATAAACATGTAGAACACTACTGTGAGCATTTATATTTTTGTATTCTCTTGTTCCCTGATGTAAATTTCCTCTCTATACATATTATACATATATGTATATACATATAATATGTATATACTATATATTATTTTTTAAAATTTTAATAAATTTGACAATTTCATATACTTATAAAATGATTTAACAACTATAATCCCATCCCCTCTAGTTTTCTTTTTTCCCTCTAGTTTTCTTCCATCCTGAAAAACTACTCCAGCCTCCTTCCCATCCTTGTGAACGCCCTCCCTACAATTCCCTTTCGAACCTTCATTCTTTTTGAGATCCACTGAGTTTGAGTTTATTTCAAGATTCACACTTGGTAAAAGTACACACAGATGCTAAAATAATGAAATGATTTTAGCTGAAGCCAAGTCATTTTAAAGTAAGCCAACTGTGGCAGCAAACTTGTTGACAGTCCAAACTCACGTCAACGCCAGATTTCTGTCATCCACGCTGCTCTCCCTCTGAGACTCAGCCCAAAGGAGCAGCCAGCCACCGGAGGAATGGCCAGGAAAAAATGCTACTAGCATCACAACCACAAATGATTCCTGCAGTTCGGAATGCAAATCCAACGAAGACATGCACCAAACCTAGGAGCCTGAACTAGGAGCTGTAGGAGCTGGTCTTGCTACAGAGAATGCTATTAATACTAATATAACAGCTCCTGTGATGTGGTCTACCAGAGAAACCTGTGGTGAACACCAAACTACTAAGAGAAAGTAAAAAGTCGCAGTCTCTGATTATTGAGTTCTTACTAGGTAGTGACACTTGGGGTCTGGGATTTAGAGCACTGACAACTGTTGGAGCCCAGGGGGCGTTCCCAACAATAAGGAAACTGGAGCACAGAAATAGCAAGTCATGCAGTGTAGAAGTGGTCAAGTTCCTACTTGACCTTGTTCTGCTGGATTCCAAAGCCTGAGCCTTCTTCCCTAGCATTGTCTGCCTTCGCTCTGTATTTTAAAAATTATTTTAGTTGCTTTTCATCTCATTTTTTTGGTGTATACCTGTGCGTGCACATGTTACGTCCCGAGGTCAATGACAAGTGTCCCTTAAGACGTGATGAGACAGGGTATCTGGTTGAACGTGAGGCTCACTGACCGAGCTAGTATGGCTGAACAGAAAGCTCCAGGAAACTGCCTGTGTTTACCTCCTGATTGCCACTGTGTCTGGTTTTCAGGAGGGAACTTGGGATCTGAACTTAGGTCCTCGTGCTTATGTGGCAAGCACTCTATAGTCAGGGCTGCCTCCTTTGCTTCTTTTTATTTCACAAAGTAAAACAGAGGCAAGTTGGACAGGAAAGCATAAAATGCACAAAATCAGAGAGAATTGCTTTTCTGAAGGATAAAGGTTGTATCTTCTAATGACATGAACATATTCTAGGAAAACACATTGTCTCAACATAAACATACACAGTTAATCAGTTCTATTGGGCTAAAAACTAACATTTAAGAAAAAGTTGCTCCAGCAATACTACTAAAATATACCCATAGAATACACCAAAGAAGAAGTTTTACATTGCTAAAATCTTTACAATCTAATTAGCAGGAGGATAAATGAACATCCCTTTATGTACAGAGATCTACAGTGGTGGGTAGTAAAAAATTATCAAGAAAGAACTAAAATGAGCCAAGAGTAATGCTAAAGTAGAGGAAACGTCCGCCACAGCATCAGCTGTCAGCAGGGCACAAACTCGGTGACCTAAGAAGAGGGCCTCAACTAAAGAACTGCCTAGACCAGGTGGGCATGTCCATGAGGCTTCTCTGTAATGGATAGTTGATGCAGAGGACCCAGCCCACTCTGGGAGGCACCATCCCTAGGCAGGTGGTCCTAGGCTGTGTGAGAAGCAAGCTGAGCAAGGGGGTGGGGGAGGGCAGCGAGGAAGCAACATTCCTCTGTGACTTCTGCGGCCTTCAGTTTCTACCTAGGGTTTCCCCCTTGATTCCCCCTTGATTTCCTAAGTCAGCTTCCCTCAGTGATGGACCCTTTGCTCCTCAAGGCTGCTTCTGCTCAGATGAAATCACAACAGAAACCAAATCAAGGCAACTTCTTTTTTTTGGGGGGGGGGGACTTACCATTCACATGGTAAGAGAATTCCAACAATATTTGAATAATAGCATGAAGTTACTTCCATTCCTGTCACTTTTTATGTTTTAGAACTAAATATTTGTTAAAAGGGAACCAATATGTTATAATATGTTCAGCTCAGTATGACATTTGAGAAGCGATATTTTGCATCTAAATGCAGTTGTATCGTAATTACATTTAAAACAAATCACTTCTCATTCATGCTCTCAATGTAATGGAATTTGTTCAAAAACTTCCTCTGATAAACACCCCTGGTAAGCCCCTGGCTGTAAAGTGAGCGAGCCCCATGCACGCTGGCATCTTGGTTGAGATGGGCAGTACCCACAGAGTACAAGAAGTGTTCTCGACTTGCTCACTTCCAGCTGGAGAGTGCCTGCATCCCAGCCAGGAGGAGCTGGACTCAGGTCCCATTTAGCTGTCCCTTCTCTTCCTCCGGGACATTACAGCTGTGCTTCTGCTGGTGCCACCTGGGTCATGAGATTAGAATCTCACGCCCCTTCTTGCCTCTAGAGAGACCGCTGAAATTACCACCCATGAAATTGTCAAAGGCAAAGCAAAACAGCTTGTGTAGGAAATGAGTGTCGCCTCCCCTGCCACCGTGACCTGGCGACCACTTCCAACTACTTATACACTCATTCCTCACAACAGAAATTTCAGAGAACAAATTTTAAAAGCTCCTAACAATGCTTCTTCCATTCATTTATACAAAATCTTTTTTTTTTTTCCTGAAAAGAGAAAAACCATGCTGTTTTGTAATCTGCTTTGTAATTTGGTATGTCATGATAAATGTCACCAGATTTCTGGGGAGATATCTGTATATTAATATTCATAGCAGCATTGTTTACAATGTGCAAAAGATAGGAGCACCAACATGTTTAGAGACGGAGATGTAGGAGTCTGCCTTTAAAGGGGAAGGAATGCTGGCACAGGCTATCACATGCATAAACTCTGTAAATATTATGCTAAATCAGTTACCATAATCGCAAAGCAAATATAAGGTATCTCCAATAGCTTCACAGAAACAGGAAGTAGTATCGTGATTCTCAGGGGCTCAGATTAGGGAGGAGAGGGAGCTATTTAAAGTGTGCAGAATTTCAGATTTATAAGATGGAGATAGGTCTGATGTGGGAGGCCCTTCTGTTTATGTGTTGCTTTTATGTGGTGGTTAATGCATAAAGAAACTGCTTTGGACCTATAGCAGGGTAGAACAGAGGTAGGTGGGGAAAACTAAGCTGAACCCTGGGAGAAAGAAGGTGGAGTCAGGGCGAAGCCATGGAACCGCCACCAGAGTCAGACATGCTGAAACTTTGCCGGTAAGCCACAGTCACGTGGTGTGGTGATACACAGATTAATGGAGATGGGTTAGTTCAGGATATAAGAGTTAGCCAGAAATACACTTAAGCTATTGGCCAAACAGTATTGCTTGGTTTCTCTGTGGTTCTTTTGGAGCTGAGCAGCTGGGAACAAACAAGCGGCCTTCCTACAACAGAGGTCTGTGGACAGGTGGGGATGAAAAGACACACAACAGTACGAATGTACTCGAGGTTGGTGCACTGTATTCTCAAAACTGGTGAGAGTGGTCAATTTCTTTTAAGGTATATTTTGTATCACCACTGTCAAAACAAACAACACACACAAAAAAAGAGACCCACAACTTTGAATGAAAGCATTTCACCTTATTGAGATGCTATCCTTCATTTTAAACAATTCCTTTTTTGTTAGCATTTAGGTTTCTTATTTCTTGTTACCACAAATTCACGGTAGTGGATGTCACTGTAAATAAATCTTTGTTTGGCATCTGCTCTGTCTTTAGGATAGGTTCCAAATCACATAACTGCATCAAAGAACATGAATTATTTCAGAGCTCCATATCCGCAATGCCAACTGCATCCCAGAAAGATTCTGTCAATTTCTATTCCCAAGATCAGTGCAGAAGTAACTTTCATAGTGTGCCTTTGTCAAAATATTCCGGTCTCTTTGCCCCTTTGCCAAGAGATAATGAAAACAAAAGGTTGAGTGTTTTGATCCTCCAACCATTATTGACGTCAAAGAGGCCGCTGTTATAAATTGGCGAGTACAACAATTGCATTATGGTTACAGACGATAGCCGTGGTTGTTCCTACTCAAGAAATAGCAAAATGCTTAGACCAGCCACTCCAGGGCTTCTGGTCGAGAAATTACTCGCAAATCTACCACATCCCAGTCCCACTTGAGCAGGACAACTTCACTGGAAAGAATATAGCTGATAAAAAATATACATCAAGCAATGATTAATGCCATATATATAAATCCCAATAGTTACATAAGAAACACAAAACTATGGCAATACAAGTTCTTCAGTCCTATAGCTAGGTCATCTAGTGAGCATGAATTAGATGAAATCCCAAACAGCTCAAATGTATGCTCAAAGACACAGACCAGACAGTGTTCTAGGCTGGTTATGCCACAGAACAACTAAGTGTGACCATTTCAGTTCTTTCTTTATAGATAAGATCTTAAAGGAGGCATGGTACCTCTCTGGCGTGGTGATCTGTCCTTATTTCTCATAAGTAGCGTAGACAAATTGGGTAGACAGAAGGACTGCTTGCATTGGCTATACACAATTACCACAGCGTTGTAGCTAAGAACTTCAGTTCCCATGGATTTTGATCCTTAGGTGTCTCAGATCTAATTCCCCATGAATGCCAGGACATGAATGTTGTGACATGATTCCAGCAAACCTCCAGGGCTTCAATGAACTAAATAACTGAGCCAACGACCATGAAAAACATGCTAAACAATCTTTTCTTTAGTGTTTCAGTCACCACTGGAATGAATACATGGATTCATTCCAACCTTATCCTTTGGGTCGCATCACATTCAAAAACCAAAGTCCATTATAATGACAAATCATATTGTGAAAAATTAAAAGAAAACAAAAATATCCTTTTTTTTCTGATTTTGCATTTTTACATTCTGAATCCCCAACTAAAACCCTCAGAAATCAGCTGTGCACTGGAGTGTCCCCAGGGCAGTAAAAGATGCCATGCACAGCTCAACTTGCATCAGGTGATATGCACAGAGGAGGATGGAACTTTCACCTTCCACCATGAGGCAGGAACACTGGGTTTATTAACAATATTTCAAACAGGACTTGTAAGAAAGGGCGCTGTGAATCACAGTTGTTGAACAACTGCCTGGGGGCCTTTTCTGTTGAGTCGAAGCTCTTATCCTTAACCTTTCTATGGAGCATGGATCACAGTTTCTCCAAACAAACATGGAATGATTCAATCGATGACTCAAGGCTTGAGGGACTGACTGCTTGCTATGACACTGCATTTTTTTTTTACCCCCGCATCTGCAGTGGACGAGCAAAGACAAAGATGATTATGACTCAAGAAAGGTCAATGGAGACATCAGGTTGGGATGGAGGCCCCAGGGCAGGCTTGATGCCGGACACGTCTGAAGAGGTACTTGGTAAACCCAGCAGCATCCTTTAATGTCAGCACCCCAGTGAGGCAGCTTCATTCTCAGCTCTAACGGAAAGCGAGGCATGGGTCCGTGCTAGCGAGAAAAGGGCATGCCCTTCAAGATGGATTGAAACAGTAAGAAAATGCAACAGCAAAATAGTGTACAAGCATTAAAAAAATAAATCCATTTAAGACAGGGCCAGTCTTAGTGTCTCAGAAGATAAATGAATATGACAGCTCTCGAGGTAAGTTATGGGCAGGCTCCCTGGTGAAGTGACATTTTCCCATTACTAAGTAAATCAATACAAGACACCTGATCAACTCCTAAGGTCTCCTATTGAGTCTACTGACTCTTAGCAGCTAACTAGAAAACTCAGAGGGAGCTTAGAATGAAATCATAAGAACAAAGACATTTTTGGCCGGCCCTCAAGACCTTGATCACAAAGACAGTTGTTCTTGGGCTAAACAAGAAACGTGAAAAAGGAACCGGCAAAACTGAAACCAAACCAAAAGAAGACAGAAAAATCTCTGCTTTCCTTAAGTAAACTTAAGACAACCTTGACTTATCTTTCAGTAGTTCAAACTCCTGTTTTCAAAAGAGGAAAGAATGCTTCAACTGTCCCTGTGACTGATGCGTTTGAATCCAGAGACCATGAAAACCAGGTGTGTGGGATCGTTATTGGCACACTATCACTACCACAGTCAAGCATTCATTCTGGGCACAAAACTCCTCAAACAGCAGCTTCTAATCCCCCTACTGTGACGAATATTTTAATGTATAAATCTCACAATAATAAATATGTTGCATAAATGTCACTCCTTTGTTACAGGAGATGGAAAAAAATTGGTCAAGAGACACAACAAAACTCTTTGCGTTGTAGGAATCACTTGAGTACAAACTCAAAATTTCCAACCACAGCTTCCTGTGAAGGATCTAGGAAACCACTGTCCCATTAGTTTTATGTTTGGCTTTCGAGCCATTGCTGTGTTTAAGGGCTCCCTCTAAGCTAGTAGGACGGCATGAACTTTAAATGTATCTCAGCTTCCCATATTAACAATGTGTTATTGGCTATCAATTAGGACCTCCTGAATGGTGCAGGACAATTCTGTATTCTGTCAATCATGTTTTAAATAAACACTGATTGGCCAGTAGCCAGGCAGGATGGATAGGCAGGACAACCAGACAGGAAGTAGAGGTGGGTCAATATGAACAGGAGAATTCTGGGAAGGAGGAAGTCCATTCCTCCCCAGTCCTGTCCAGACACCAAAGAAGCAGGATGTAACCTCCCCCACTGGAAAAAGGTACTGAGCCATGTGGCTAACATATACTAGAATGATGAGCTAATATAAGTTATAAGAGCTAATATGAAGCCTGAGCTAATGGGCCAATCAGTTTATAACTTATGGAGACATCGTGTGATTTCTTTGTGGCTTAATGGCTGTGGGAACTGGGCAGGACAGAAACCCCAACAAGCCCGCTCCTCATGCTACACCTGAAGAGTTGACTTCCTTTAACATACATAGAGGCAGAGACATACTGATACAGTTGTACACAGGAAAATATACATTAATTGGTGAATATTTTAGGAAGAGTAAGAAGTGCAAAAGGACATTATAAGCAGTGCTTTGATACAGCCACCATTCAGTTGTGAAATGAAATATATTAAATATACTTAAAATTGCACACGAATCACTACCAGATCTCACTCAACTCCTTCTCTACTGGGAGTTACCCACCCATGTATCTATACCGACTCTATATTTGCATCACATTAAATATTTCTATAAATAACACCTGAAAAATTTCCACTTGCAGGGCCTCATTCAAGCACTCTACCACTGAGCTACACACCAACCTCATCTCTGTTCAACTTTTAAAAAGACTTTCTAAGTCACAACATTCTCTAAGTGTCTAGTGTCTGCTGTGTCTAGAGTCGACAAATTGCTAACTTCTCTGGGTAAGACCAACATCTCCATCTTCATGTTTGAGAGAACCATCAGTGGGTACGTTCCCTCTGTTGACCTTCCTTTTCTTCCAGCCCTTTCCAATGCCATCCCACCATCTTCTGGCTTCCTTTGATGAGAACTTGCTCTCTCCTTTACAGAATGTAGCCTCTCTTAGTCTATTCTCAGGACATTTTCTTGCATGTCTTGCATTTTCTTCATTTCATTTTTAACAGTTTTACTATGATGTGTCAATAGAAGCTTTCCTTTGTTTAGTGAGTGAGTGTCTTGCTGGGCTGTCTAAACTTCTGGAGTGAAGATGGAGTAGCCGTCAGTCAATAATGCTTCAAGTCATTTTCCTTCTTGAACTTCAAATTCAAAGTTGTATAAGATGCAGCAAGGCTGTCCTCACAGGTCATTAAGAATATTAATTTCTATCTCAATCTTTTTCTTCCCTCTGCTCTAATCTGATTTTGAATAACTATTC
This sequence comes from Alexandromys fortis, assembly GCF_014885135.2. Lineage (NCBI taxonomy): Eukaryota > Metazoa > Chordata > Mammalia > Rodentia > Cricetidae > Alexandromys > Alexandromys fortis. Next base: position 2,767,276 of record NW_026067987.1, on the reverse strand, counting down.
GCAAGGCTACTGACGTTTTCTTATATTATAGCTGACCTATGTGCTATGAGTCCTAACCTGTGATATTTAACTTCTAATATGCTATTTTTCAGCTCTAGAATCTTTTCAATTATATTCTTTAATATTTTGTCATTGTTTTTATGTCTTTGTCTTCTGACAGTTCCAAAGCCTGTCTTGCCCATAGCTTGGTTTCCTTCCTTCCTTTTTCCCTTCTTCCTCCCTCCTCCCTCCCTCCCTCCATCTAAGATGGGGTCTCATGTAGCCTAAGCAGGTCCCAAACTCACTGCAGCTAAGACTTACATTGAATTCCTGATCCTTCTGTCTATGCTTGCTGAGTGTTGGGATTATGGGCATGTATCCATCACCATGATCTACCCCATGGATGTGTTTCTATGCCTGGCTTTTCTGTTGATCATGGATCATACTTTTCTTCTTCCTCACATCTTCAGTAACTTTTCATGGAGAAATAGATACAGTGAATATGTTGCAGAGTCTGGATTCTCTTTCTTCTTAAGAGTCTAGTTATGTCTTAGTCACTGTTCTCTTGCTGTGAAGAGACATTGTGACCAAGGCAGCTCTTATAAAAGAAAGCATTTAATTGGGGCTTGCTTACAGGTTAGTACATGATCATCATGAAGGGGAGGAGACAGGCATGGTGCTGGAGCAATCATTGAGAGCTTTGCATACTGATCCATAGACAGTAGGCAGGGCAGCTTGGGGCAGGGCCAAATGGGCCTAGCATGGGCTTTTAAAACCTCAAAACCCACTTCCAGTGATAGACTTCCTCCAACAAGGCCACACCTAATCCTAATCTTTCTCAAACATTTCCATCCCTGGTGACTAAGCATTTAAGTATATGAGTCTAAGGGGACATAGACTCACTGGCCCCGTAGGCTTGTAGCCAAATCATAATGCAAAATCCATTTAGTTTAACTTTAAAAGTTCCCACAGTCTTTCAATATCAACACTGTTCAAAAGACCAAAGTCTCTTCTGAGAATCAAGGCAGTCTCTTAACTGTAACCCGCTGTAAAATCAAAGAGCAGATCACCTAACACACAAAGGCACAGAATATACATTACCATGACAACAGGGAGTGAATGGAACATAGTGACGAAATGCTGGACCAAAGCAAGATAAAACCCAGCAGGGTAAATTCCAAATTCTATATTAGATGGCTTTTCCTCATCACCTTCCAGCTTTTTTGACTGCAACACGTTTCTCTCTTTTGGGATGGTTCCATGTCCTGTCAGCAGCTTTCCTTGGCAGGTATCCCAGAGATCTGGCATCCCCAATACTTTGGGATCTCCAACACAACCCAGGCTTTACCTTCACAGCTTCCTGAAACAGCCTCTCCAGGCATCCATGCAGGGACTCCCCTGACACACATCTGACCTCACTGGCTTTCCTCAATGGGTGGAGGATGTTCACAATCCTTTTATTCCTGCATCCTCCTTGACTCTAAAGCCAAAAAAACATGTCCAAAGATGCCAAATTCTGCTTGCTAGAGCTGGAACCCTACCCCACTCCTTGAACACATTTATATAAGCCTGCCTTTGTTTAAGCCTAGGAAATCCCTCAGACCTTTTCCTTTCACGGATTGCAGAACGAATTGGATGGGGTCTTGCCCTGAGGTCATCACTCCCTTACTCCCATTCAGCATCAGGCTTTTCTTTCATCTGTTCATCTCCTTGAACACAAGACTTGGCCCCAACATTACATTTCCTGGTGCTCTTTTTCTCCTCAAACTGTACATTTTGTATTTCTCTTTGCCTCACTTGTTCCTTTCCATTGTGGAGCTGTATGAGGGTGATCAAAACTACATGACAGTAAATACTAGACTTTCTTGACATCGCCTCTGCCAATGACAATAATCTACATAATAATCTAAATAATCTAAAAACTCAGGCATACTTTTAGAACAAAAGCAAAAAGCAGTTACATTCTTTGCCAAAATATCCTAAGAGTAGTCTCTAGGTTAGCTGCTAATATGCATCCCCTCTGAAACCTCTTAAGCCGGGCCTGTATACTACAAATAACCATCAGCACTACTGTCTTCCATTCTCCTACTAAGATGGCCCATTAAGCTCCCCCTTAAAGAATTCAACCACTTCTCTAGTCCCACGTCCCAAATTCACATTCCTCCAACAACAATATGGTCAGCACTACCCTAGTCCCTGCTACCAACTTCTGTCTTAGTTGCTGTTTTAGTGCTGTGAAGAAACACCACAACCAAGGCAAGTCTTATAAAAGAAAGCATTTAACTGGGGGCTTGCTTATAATCTTAGAGATTTGGTCCATGGTCATCATGGCAGAAAGCAGACAGCCATGGTATTAGACTAATAGCTGGGAGCTTTATATACTGATCCAAAGACAGCAGGCAGAAACAGGAAGAGACAGGAACAAAAGAAAAGAAAGAAGGAAGGGAGAGAGGGAGGGAGAGAGGGAGAGAGGAAGGAAGGGAGGACGAGAGAGAGAGAGAGAGAGAGAGAGAGAGAGAGAGAGAAAGAGAGAGAGAGAGAGAGAATGCCTACAAAGCCTGGTGTAGGCTTTGGAAACTTCAAAGCATACCCTCAGTGACGTACGTCCTCCAACATGACCACATCTATTCTGACAAGGCCACTCTTCCTAATCCTGATCCTTCTCAAATAGTTCCTCTCCTGGAAACTAAGCATTCAACCATGGGGCTATTCTCACACAAATCACCATAGGGTATGAGAGGCAAATAAAGTATTGTTGATGTTTCTTAGCATACGGAGGCTTGGTCTTGGTTTTATTCGCAGGGCTCTGTGATAATCTAAATCACTGTACTCCCTCCATCCTAAGGCTTGGCGTTTTAGAGTTTCAATTGAGAGTTTGAGATTCTCTAACCCAGTGACTTCAAACTCAAACCTCTGTCTCTGCTGCAGCCAGCAGCTGCTGACACATCTGTGCAGCTCTGTAACTTTCCAGCTACCACGTTACTCGAAGGCTCTTTCAGTTTCGCTCTGTGCACATGTATCCAGAGTTCAGCCAAGTAGTTCACATGCAAATTCTGATTCTCCTCCCTCTGTGGCATGTTCAGTACTCAAGGGTTACTTCTCAGCACTCTGGCCACCAAACATCAACTCCTTAGGCCACTAAGACTGTGGTTTTCTGTTTGAGTCCAACTGTCCCATGCCCTGCAGTCCAGAGAGGGTTCTGGGGGAAGCTCTCGAGGTTCTGGCTCTCTGGTCCAGCTCCACTGCTTTCTAACTTTCCCCCACAGTTATAATGGTCGTCAGCGGGAAGATCAGCAGAACAGAAGCCACCCCGCCCCCCCCCCCCCAAGCCATTACCCTAAGGAGCAGCAGCACATATTAACATAGTCCGTCCTTCAGAATCTTTCCCTTTCTGCTCATGTTTGGGGATTTCCTTGCTAGTCTGTTTAGTATTTTGAAGCCTTCTTTAAGAAATTCATTCCTAACCCAAAGTTATAAGCATAATTTACAGATTTTATGCTAAAAGTATTTTCCTTAGCACTTTTTTTTGTTATGTGTGTGTTTGGATCTTTTGATTCACTGAGAATTAAATTTATGCACAGAGCTGAAGAAAGAGGTCCTGGGCTGGGTTGTAGCCTAGGCTTGCCTAGCATATGTAAGGCCCTGGGTTTGATCCCTCCCTACCACCAGAAAAAAATAAAATAAAGTAAGGTAGAAAATAAAATAGAGAGGCAACTTCATTTGCTTTCCTGGAGAGATCAATACATTTCCCAGTACCACTACTGAAGAGCCATTTCTTGCTCTGGCTCATGAGCTTCCCATACCCTGTTATAAATATAGTCTCATGGATATAAACCATTCTGTTCCAGTGTCTCATCTACCCAGACTACAGCTGCACTGCAATCTCATTATTTTCGTTTTATAGTGAGCTTTATTGTCTGATAGAGCAAATCCTTCCATCTGTTCTCCAAAATTGCCTTGCCTATTTTCTTGGCCCTTTATTCTTTTAAATAAACTTTAGAAATCAAATCACACGATAAACCCTGCTGGAACAATTAAAATCTTTAAAATATTACCTTTGCTTATCCACATACTTGTATGCCTTCTCTACTCCTTAAAGTCTCTGGATGCTTTTCTATATTCTTCTCACGAAATGGTATTTTGCTTTTCATAGCATACGCTTCAAATCAAATTACATTTTAAACCTTTTCCATCTAATTTATGCAAACTTACCCTTCCATGTTAAATCGATTTTATAAAAATTATGCACCAAAGTTTGAATCCAAAGGACAGGGGGAAATGCTTTTGGCCGATCACCTGCACACAGTTGTGAGCACCATGGACTCTGGGAGTGAGCAGAGTGTTCCCCTCCTCCATTCTTACCAGGATGCTCCATGGTCCCTGCTTTCAGTGTCAGTGAAGTTGGAATCCAAAAACATGTCTTTGTAGATTCGGCCAACGAGGCAATACATATCTGAAGCAACTTGCCCTTCCCTCTGTACCATGGGGATCATGATGTCAAGAGCTTTGGCTCTGTCTCCCGGGAGATTTCTCCTAAAGTAGAGAACAAGGTTTCCACAGAGATCACAAAAGCAATTACAGACCAATTGCCTTTTAAAAATTCTATTTTATGTATTGATTCACATCAGTAAAGTTTGGCCGAATAAAGACACTTAGATTCTGAGATTCCTCTATGGACCGTGCCTTCATCTTTCCTATCCTAATGCATGCATGTCTACTGGGTCTAGCAAGGATCTCTTGGCAGTTGCTTTTCTGATCAACATGATAGACTTCTACTTACCCATCCAGAATCCTAATCTCACTGTCACCTAGGAGCAGGTTTGAGTTGGTGGAGTATTAAGTGTGACCCCTGTGACCAACTACTTCAAAGAGAAACTCTTGACATTAGTTTTCAAAGGCTTTTGTTCCAAAACAGTGAGCAAATTAATTCACAGATAATACCCAAATTCAAATCCATCCAATGGCTGATTGGTTCCTGCACGTGGCCAAGCCTCTAAGGAAGCTGCTTTATGTAGTTCGTGTGGTACTGAACTTGAACATGAGGCCTCAGGCATGCTAGACACACACTCTACCACTGAGCTATGTCCCAAGTCTTTTTTTTATAATATTTTTATTTGACACAGGAACTCACTGAGTTACAGAGACTGGCCTTGTGGTTCATGGAGTTCGTTTTTAAGTAGTAGTTGTATATAATTCTCAAAATTATACTTTACATTTCTTCAACGATGAAAATATTATGCTAATAAAAACAATAAGTTGCAAAAGGCCATCAACAATATGATTCCACTCATGTGAAAGATTTAAAAAAGCTATTACTGAGATAGAAGGGGGAATTAGTGGTTACCAGCGGCAAGAGGATCTGGGGTGTGGGGAGAGGGTATCTGTTAATGGGTAGGTTTCCTTGTAGGGTGAAAAAATTCTATAATTTGTAGGAATGATCTATAACTCAATAAATATACTAAAATCAAAGATATATGACATTTTAAATGAATAAGTTATATGGTATACAAGATACATTTCAAATTAAATTATCATACATATCAAAAAAGTCATCATATATATTCTCAGAATCTCAACACTGTTTCAAATCCTTTGTTCACAAAATCCCTCTTTGCCGTCTGTATAAAACACATTGATCTTAAAATATTGCTTTATACAAATAAGCTTTTCATTCCATTGGATGTTAGAAAGAGAGACAAAAAACACATAGAAGTAAAATTCTAAGGGAAGTCATAGAATTGTTCTCTTTGTTACATGAAATACCATTCCATTATATAAGGACGTGAACATCCTTGGATTTGGGTTTCCTTAAAAGGTTTTAGAACCAATTCCCAACAAATACCCAAGGATAAGTATATTTGCTTGAAAGTAGTGTCATATCAGTAAGATATGAATGTTTTAAGACTATAAATAGCAAACACGAACTTTGTCAGAGAAAAAAATGATAACAAATTAAAATCTACAAATAGCACAAGAGGCTTTTAGTAACACAGAGAAAGAGAAAAAGACATTCACACACACACACACACACACACACACACACACAGAGAGAGAGTTGTAACAGGCATGGTCTTATAGGCTGGTAATATCAGCACTCAAAAAATCAAAGTAGGAGGACCAAAAAGTTCAAGGTCATTCTGAGAGATACAGTGAAACCCTGGCCCCAAAAGACAAACAGAAATCAGAAGGTATGCCTTTAGTATGGCACATGGCTAAGGTAGATACAGTACAACATTCTAGCTGGAAGCTGCTGGGAAGTTATAGGACCCTGTAAAGAGTACGGCCATCACGTCAGTCCACCTCAGGAGGGAGTATCTCACCTGTTCAGGGCAAATGCGTAATGAAACTTCACGTGGTGATGCGAGGCCAGATCGAAGGTCGGCAGTTTCTCCAGTGTCTCTACCAGCTTCACAATAGAGTCGTAGTCCTTTCAACAAAAGAACAGCACAGCATTAAGCCATTAGGAGAAACTTCCAAATGCCTCTGACAGCCAGGCATCTGAAGCCGAGAGAGGGGATTAAACGCAAAGTTAGAATCTGCTGAGACCTTTGAAAACCCAAGAAGCAACTGTGGTGTTTCTCCTAAGAAGTTCCTATTATACGGATGTAAGCATGAAAAAATACAGTTATGATATCTGTCAAAACCCAAAGAAACAAACAAACAAACCGCAGAAACATGACTGGCTCTTTTCACACAGCCAGACTCCCGGTCTGCAGGGGTCCATCAGTTACTTTAAGGGCCAGGGAGCAACCTACTGAACTTCTGCTGAAAGTAGCAAAATGATTTCATCTCCTGGGAGGGAGTTCCTCCAGCCACAGGCTCCGAGTTGCCACAGTCCTCCAAGTACTGAGCCTCTCTCTTGGGTGAAGTTTCACACAGGGTCGAGAGGCGGGAATGAGAATCCTGGAGTTATCTGGATTTCAAACAACAATGCTGACAGCACATTCTTCTCTGAGAGATTTTACCCTACTCTCCAGATCTTAAAAAAATCTAGGAGGAGCAATAGAGATGATACACTGTATCAGTGTGTTGTGTTACAGGATCTATCGCTATTGTATGGCGGCAAATCAGTTGCATCTTTCTTGTTTCTGGAACTGTCAATTTTCAGTGGCATAATTTCAGGCAGTAAAAGATACATTCCGAAAGAGGTAAGAATGTCTGCTGTTTGCCAAAACAAAGCTCTCATTAGCTGACTGACAGGTGTGCCCGAGGCTCACAGCAGAGAACTAAGCCTCCATGAGCTGGATATGTGAGCAATTTTGAGGAGTAAATGAATATGTCATAGGTCCCGGTAGTTCCCATGTGTGAGTCTCTTCCACGCATCATGAAATCACACGGTGGAAAATTATCAGTCGACTCCACGCAGCAACATGAATTACCTATTAGCTGGCTGAAATCCAACACCAGCACCCCTTCCTCCCCCAGCACGCTACCCAAGAGACACTTGGAGCATCTTCTCACCTGGATATCTCGGTAGGAAAGCAACAGGTTGATGACGATGTCTGCCGTCAAAACTTCAATATTGTCCACTCGCTGCCGAATCCTTGCCAATTCCGCCGCCAATTCTTTACCAGTGAATAGGTTCCGAGCTTTCCTGATATCATTGAGTATAGATTCCCGGAAGTACTGACTGGTGGAAAACCACATATTTCAAAGAGTTAACTCTAGCAAACAATTCAGTGAGAAACAGTAATTTTTTATAAGGAAAAATATAATATTTGTCCATAAGTAGATTTTAGCTCATTAATATGTCCCAAAGGAACACCTAACATATTTGGCATTATTAAGACATTTGGGAGGTGGGAGGCCATGTATTCTTCTCAATTTCTGCCATATTTCAAAAACTTTCCAAACTTTATTTTTCATCTTGTTATTTTGAATGGAAATTATCCCAAATAAATTAGATATGCCTATGATTTGAATATAAGTTTGCCTTTCTGGCTCAGTATCATTATCCACTAACAGAAACAGCTGATTCTTCATATATATATGGTAGGCATGGTGGCACATGAGTTTGAGACTGCATAGAAAGGTCTAGGCCAGCCAGAGGTATATTGTCTCCAAAAATTATTTTCCATTTTCTACTTATTACCCATAGGTGTGTATCTGTGTTTGCCATGTCATGGGTGTGGTGGTTAGTCACCCTCTTCCACCATCTGAGCTCTGGGAACTGAACTCAGGTTGTCGGGATTGGCAGCGAGGACCTGCTGAGCTAAATCACTGGCCAGAAGATTATTCCTAACTAAACTATGTTCTCAGCAATTTTTACAGAGTTCTGACCCTTACATTAAAAGTCCCTGGACATTTGTTCTGATGCAACCATAACAGATTATCTCTCTCTCCTCTCATCTGCCTGTCTGTCTGTCTGTCTATCTATCTACCTATCTATCGTCTGCCCATCCATCCATCCATCTATCCATCCATCCATCCATCCATCCGTTTGTCTTTACTATAAAACAATTTATAGATTGGGAGCCAACTTGTTTATGAACCAAGTAAATGACATTTAACTTAGGAACTAAAACCACACCTATTCTTTTTTCCACCAAGAGGCTACTGCGCATGGTGTCCTGGCTGTTCACTAGGAACACGTGACAAGATACACAGAAAAATGAGGCAGACTAATGCTGCACGGTCATCACCCAGCGTGAGCACAGTGTTACCTGGAACTGGCCTGCGCCACCTTCAGAAGCTGAACAAATCGATCCACGAGAGGCAGGCAGATGGGCCCCAGCAAGAGCTCCAAGTTGGGCTGCATGAGCTCCGTCAGGCCCTTCATGAGGCTGCTGTCACAGCAGTAGACCTTGTTATGTGGTGTCACCATGTAAGGGACGAAGGTGTAGTTCCCAGTGCACATCTGTGGAGACAGGGACACCAGGCAGTAGAGCTTGTCTAGGGACATCACATTGACGAAAAAGTGCCAGGTCACATTTCAGTGACTAAAATTTCTATTTTAAATAATAACTCTGAGTGCAACGGGAAGCAGAAAAGATTCGTTTCTTAGTTATGACCCATGAAAATAGAATTTTTCCAGTCTCCTTAATTGCTTACTTCAGTATAATTAGGACTTACACATGATAAAGTATCTTTTATCAACCATTAAATATGTATTACTTGCTGGGTGGTGGTGGTGCATGCCTTTAATCCCAGCACTTGGGAGGCGGAGGCAGGCGGATCTCTGTGAGTTCAAGGCCAGCCTGGTCTACAAGAGCTAGTTCCAGGACAGGTTCCCAAAGCGACAGAGAAACCCTGTCTTGAAAAACAAAAACAAAATCAAAACAAAACAAAACAAAAAAAGTATACACTGTTGCACATAGCTACTAGGACACATGTTAAAGCAAGAATAATTTAAGCACAACTTCCATCCTTTGGGGAATGGGAATTCAGTCAGACACAACACCAGCAGAACAAAATCCCGAGACCTATAGTGAACGGGCTTCCCTGGGAAGGCAGTGCAGAGAGCAAGGCCAGGATACAGCTGCTTTCCTCCAGGTCCACACTGTACTGTCTCCCACTCACTGAAATTGGAGACTGTCACAGCCCCAGCTAGACCCCCCTCTACAGTAAACCTCAGATTTGACTGTTTCCTCTTCTCTGCTAACACTGAGGTCCATGCCCCTTACACTGGGCTGAGTCTGCAATTGGTTTACACTGGCTCCCCTGGCCTACTCTCCCAGCCAGTCTGTAACACCTACATCATGTGGGTCCCTACAGCTCCAGGAAGGCCGCCAGAGGGCCTGTGAGGTGATGCTTACACTGTTGTTCCCAGGAGCCTGACCCCTGCACATCCTCCCCCTTGCCTAGCTTCAGCCTGCGCCTTTTCCCTTCACTCACTGAGACCTGGGCTAACTAACCTAATACTTTCCAGATTATGCCAAGTGCGGGGACATTCATGCCAAGGAAAACACTGTTGGGAAGATGACAAAGGGAAATGGATTGTACAATCCCAGGTCAGCAAATCTCACTGCAGCTTAGGGTCTAAGGAAGGGCCAGGGCTAAGCGAAAGATTTTAAACTATGTATTCTGAGCAGTGAGGGAATCTACAGAGAATCCAGGGCAGGGAAGACAGTTACAGTGGCTGTGGACGCTGGCATTCTGAGTAGACAACAGGATAGACTGAAAAGAGACCAGACTTAAGGGAAGGAGGCAGAACGCTAGGCAGCAGAACCAGATCGGAGCAGCGGCAATGGAGAAAGCGTAGCATGTGCTCCACACCTACATGAAGAATCAGCTGGGTGGGGAGCAGTCAGCTTATACAGGAAGGAGGAGGAGGAGGAGCCAGAGCTAACCCAAATGAGACTTCCTGCAAAGAATGGTCACGTCAATAGAAAGTAAGACTTCAGTCTGCAGGTCCAGACTCACTGACGAGCACGCAGCTCTCTGAGGAACTTCCAGTAACAAACCCCATATAGAACCCTATCTCCAGCTCAGCTATGGGAAGACCTCCAAGAGATTGAGGCTTGTAGTGGGCTGGGCTGGGATGCTCACTTTTAAAGAGTATAGATTTCCTAGCTCCAGAGACTGGGAATGAAGGCAAAGTTTTCTACCAGGGAACAGGGGTGCATGATGGGAATGTAAACACAGACCGCAGTATTATTTGATATAGCTGGATAAAATGTCAGGGACTTCTAAGAGAAAACCCATGAAGAAAAGCACATGCAAAGGGTTGAGCAGTAGGATGGACATGTGACAAACTCTGTCACTCCTAGAGGACCTAGGAGCCCCAGCCTAGAGTCCATGGAGAGTGTGTGTTTTCTTCCATCCTGCCCTAACCGGCAAACATTAACTAAGTACTTGCATGGAATAAGACAAGCATGGGCCCCACTGTCCCCACCACCTCAGTGCCTGCGTGACTATGACTCGAGGAAAAGAGGTTACTGGCTCCATTTTACAGGTAAGGTACCACATAGTCTTAGCTCCAGCTCCTCGTGTTGGTACAGTTAAGAATTTTTAGCCCAAACGCTTTCAATGTAGGGCATGTGGCTGTTGCCAGGGATGGGGGGGACCTCCTCATGTGACCTTCGCAGGGTGGTAGACTTGCTCTCCCACTCAACAGCACCTTCCCAGGGACCTGAATGAGCTACGTGACAGATCACGGCAGGCATGAGAAGTGCCAACTGCTTGTAAGGCCAGATTTGATTATTGATGAAGCCTGTTATGCTCTGAAACACCCGGATGGGAGCAGTGAGGCAGCAATGAGTCTGTCGGTCAGAGTAGGAGAAGGACTTCCAGAGGTGGAGATCTGAGTTTTAAATCAAGTTGTCCTTGATTTAAATCAAGTGATGGGGAGACCAACCAGAAAGACTGAAGTGTCCTTCTATGATGTTACCAGGATCTCAGACCACAGCCGCCCAACTTAACCCTCTGGCTCAAGTCACTGCCAAAGTAGGAAAGAGGAACAAGGATGCAACACGATGCATTTTTCCACGTGGTGTGTGTGTGTGTGTGTGTGTGTGTGTGTGTGCGTGTAAAATACTGATGCTCAAAATCTAAAACCTGTCATTCCTCTTACCCAAAGCATAGAAAAGCCGCCAAAACCTAGTCCTACTCTAACAAATAACATCTTTGTTGTTTTAAAAATAGGCAGTGTTGATGTTGCTTTTCAATCTTTAAGAACTAGATGAAGGGACGTAAGTGTGTGTGGAAAGGGAGCCTCACATCTGGGAGGAAACGTCACAGCATTCAAGCATGCTGAACGAGGTGTGCACAAGTCAAGTCCTTTAAAGGGCACCTTTGTCCCTGGATCACAGCAGAACCTAAATCAATGGGCAGCTTGCTCACAAGGTATACACTGCTCTTATCCTTCCTGCCCTTCAAGCTCAGGGAATGCTGACTCTTCGGTGGACCTTGATATAATAATGGCCACCATCTCTGCAGCATGTCATGTTGCCCTAATTTCCTAAAATGTTTGTTTACTTGTCTTCTTACACAGCTAAACTCTGGCATTCCCACGTTTTCCATCACATACTTCACTTACAAATATGACTGAACGTGGTGTGTGTGTGTGTGTGTGTGTGTGTAAAATACTCCCTCCTTCCCTCCCTCCCTCCCTCCCTCCCTCCCTCTCTCCCTCCCTTCCTCTCTAAATTAGGGTTTGTGTGTAGCCCTGGATGTACTGGAACTCTGTAGACCAGGCTGGTCTCGAACTCACAGAGATCCACCTGCCTCTGACTGTTTTCATTTTCAGCCACTGGTGTGAGTCTCCTAGGTAGGCAGTGAGCCCAGGGCCTGGCGTACAGTTCACGCTGAACTGATACCTACTGAGTAAAATGTGTTGCATTGCGTTGAAGCATGGAGTGGTAAATGCTCATTTCCTGGTGAGATGTGAAGGATAAGATTTTATAGTGGCAACATTATCCACACTGCCATGAGTCCTCCTCGAGGTGAAATCTTAACCAGATGCTTTCAATTTTCTGACCCAAAGAAAAACTACCAATTGCAACGCTAATCCCATCATCTCATGTGAAATCATGGGCAGTCTTAAATCATATATTATTTTCATTCTAAATTGTAGATGCGTATCTGTTTTAGAGTTCTTAAACACTTCCTTACTCCCTAAGATGAAACACACATCCATCAGCCCACAAGGCCATTCATTCCCATTTCTGCTGTGGAATAGTACATTTTCCATGCAGTCTTTTTAAATTTTAAAGTTTAAACGTTCCATGTCTTTTCGTGTTAATTTAATTCTGTGTGAAGGGGCAGCATCCTGTGCTGAGAGCTCAAAGAAGAGTTCACTGCTTAAGGACAGGGGCTGGAGAATTAGTTCCATGGTAGAATGCTTGCCTACTAAGTACATGTCCACGGGTTCAGTTCCCAACACTAGGGGAAAAAAAATAGCTAACCTAAGAATCTGACTGTCTCAACATAGAAGATGTGTGACAGACCAATAGAAAAAATAAACAATATGTGTTTTATATATTGATAGATCATATATGACATACATAAATATGCCTATATGTATATATCCATGTGTATTGATATATGAATAATATGCACACACATATATTGTTGTTTTGTTATATGCCTGTTACTACCAACTGTTATTCCAATAAACTGTATGTACTGTGAAAGTCTTTCCGGAAACATAATTGTATATACAAGGAGCAGGTATTAGTGCATTTTCCCATTGTTAAACTATTTCACTATGATGGGCTAGAGAACACAACTTGTGCTTGTACCAATATATGAGAAGTTCTAGAAATAACTATAAGAAATAAAATTGATCAGCTGTGAGGATTTAAAAAAATAACAGATTAATTCACGGGAAAGAAAAGATTTACACATTTTTAGAAAATTAGGCAAAATACTCACAGTATTCTTCTGGCAAATGATTTCCTGAAAAATAAGAGAAGAAAAAAATACCTTAGCAAATGTATAGCAAAAATCCAGTGGTTCTTACTGAACTATTGCATGCAGGTAAATCTGTACTACCATTTATATTAGTGATGAGAAATGTCGGAAAAACATTGGAAAGGCATTGATATTTGCAGTCAGAAATTATGTATTTAAGCTTCTGCATATGAGAAATTGACAACCTCTTATCTCTCTAGGGGGGATAAGAGAGCACAAAAGTATTGTCCTCAGTTAAATAACAATAACGTGTTATTGTTACATGGACACATTCCCAAATAGGATAACCTAAAACTTACTTCTGGAGAGAGCTTATGCAGAGAATAACCTAATTAGGAAGGAGCTCCTTGAGAGAAGTATTAAAGTGTTTCATTTCCCTAAGTACTGTCTCGCATGAGGGAACGGACCGAGCACATCATGTCGGGTCGCTGGAAATAATAAAGGGTATTTAGGCCAACGGTAGCCTCACACATTGATAATAAGGACGACAACAAAAGTAAGTGTAATTTAGATGCTTTTCAATGAGACACGTAATGGAATAACTACACCACACAGACAACATCCCCGTCTTCTAGGTTGCAAGGAGTGAGCTCCTGGAGATAATTTAGATGTGCAGCTTCCCCACCAGAGCTCGCATTAAAAGGCAGCCACGTCCATTCCTATTGTCTCTAGGCATCACAATAACTAGAGGCACTGGGGAGAGAATCTGGGCAAGACTGTGGTATACTAGCTTCACTGGTGGCGAGGGAGGCATGATTTAGAAAACAGAAAATAGGACTGCATGTTAGGAAAGAGGGTATGAGTGTTGTCATGGAAACAGGAAATGTAAGGCTTTTGTGGAGTCTTTCTGGAGAGTCCATCTGGCTCAGGAGAGCAGCCAGATCCAGCAAGGTGAGAGCAGAGACAAAGCCTAGCCAAGTGGCCAGCATCCGGATGCTAAATCGACATGGGGCCAAGGGTAGCCACAAAGAGCTTCAGGATTGAGCAGTATTTAAGAGGGTTTTTTTTTTTTGCATATTTCAGAACAGCAGAAGAGAAAAAAATGATAGATCAGGAAACTGTATTCGACAGTGTTGAGCAGGGTGTGTATGTGTGTGTGTGTCTGTGAGAGTGTGTGTGTGCGCACACGTGTCCTTCAATACCTCATCATCTTGCTGGTACAAAGCACTTGCAAGCCAGACTCCCAGGGGGCTGGTTAAAGAGGCTGGTTGCATATTTTAGACCAGACTGGGATACATAGCAAATTCCCAGCCATCCTGGGCTATAGAGTTAACAAACAAATAGACTTGTTTACATTTTAAATGAGTGTGAAATGCCCCCACCAGCTCATGTGGACACTTGGTCCTTGGGAGTGGTACTATTTTAGGAGGCTGTGAAACCTGCAGGACAGGGGTTCTCAACCTTCCTAATGTTGTGACCCTTTAATACAAATCCTTATGTTGTGATGACCCCAACCATACAATTATATTTGCTGCTACTCTGTAGCTGTAATTTTGCTGCTGTTCTGAATTGTAATGCAAATGCCTGATATGCAGGATATCTGGTATGCAACCCCTGTGAAAGGGTCATTTGACAGCTCCTCCCCACAAGAGGGGTCAGTGTTGAGAACTGATGCTTGAGGAGGTAGGGACTAGATGGAAGAAGCTAGCCACTGGAAGGTGAGTCCCAGGTGAGTCCCCCCCCCCTCTCTGTCTCTCTCTCTCTCTGTCTGTCTCTCTGTCTGTCTCTCTCTCTGTCTGTCTCTCTCTTTGTCTCTCTCTCTGTCTCTCTCTCTCAATCTCTGTCTTTCTCTCTCAATCTCTCTCTGTCTCTCTGTCTCTCTCTATGTCTCTCTCTCTCTCTGTCTCTCTCTCTCTCTCATCTACCTACCTATGTATCTATTTTTTGTCCATCTCTGTACCCAGCCTCACACTCCTGCCATGAACTCCAGCAATGATGGATTGTCCCTCGAATCAGAAGCTAAAATAAATCCCTTCCCCCACAATTTGTTTCTTGTTAGTTATTTTATCTCAGCAATAAGAGAGGTAACAATCATAAAAGGACTCACACATGCTAAAGGCAGAAGAAAGACACAAATGGCATAGGCTATGGTTTCTCAAAGAAGAGATCCTTTTTTTCTAATGGTTTATTCTTATGTTTGGCGTTTGCCTGCATGTATGCCCATGTGATGGTTGTCAGACCCCCTGGAACTGTTGATACAGACAGTTGTGAACTGCCGTGTGGGTGCTGGGAATTGAATCAAGGTCCTCGGGAAGAGCAGCCAGTGCACTTAACCGCTGAGCCATCTTGCCAGCCCTGAGAAGATATTCTTATAGAACTGGAGGTTAGCTGAGAAGGTGGGTCAGAAGCTGAGCTGTGAAGAACAGAGCAAACCACAGAGGCAATACGTGAGTGTGTGTGTGGGGGGTGTCCTGGCTGGAGGCAGATGGAAAGCAGGGGCTCATGCAAGAATCAATAAATGCTACCATTGGGAGCCAAGAAGACACTTCATTTGGGACTATACATAATAGAGAGAATTAAAGAAACATTTGAGAAAGACCTTTAATATATTCATTGAGCTAAAGCAGAAGGTTCATTTTGACCCAGAAATAAGAAGAGAGTGCTATCTTGGGTAAAAGCATTACCTTAGTATAAAAGGCTTTGAGCAGCAGAGCAAAGAAGTACATTCTGTAACCACTTAGTAGTCAAGTGCAGCTTGTTTCTCTGTTTTTTAGACAGAATCCCAATGTAACCCAGACTGGTCTCAAATTCACCACGTAGGCAAAAATGGCCTTGAACTGCCGACCTTCCTGCCTCTTCTTCTGGAGTGTGCTACCACACCCAGGGTTTGCCAGTGCTAGGGCTTCTTGCACACTAGGCAATCACACTACCAACTGAGCTACACTCCTAGCCCCGCCCTCCAAAAGTCTTTATGCTGAGCGATTTTGGAATAGTGTACAGTGCAACTGCAGAGGCAGGAGCACCTTAAATGTCCATCACTTAGAAATCTATTGAATACACGGTGGTACATCCTCACTTCCCTGGAACAGGAGCTACTGCTCCATTGTACACCAGGCACAGAAATGGAGGAGCATGGAGGGAGGTGCTAGGGAGGCCTGATGAGCCAACACCTCCGTGGACCATGACCGCAGCCTCTGCTGGCTGGAGCCAGAATGCCGTGTCCCTGAAGACCTGCTCTTACGTGTCCTCTGCGTTCATTTCACACCATGCGAGCACTGTCATCAATTATGACCTAAACGATGAGTCAACGAAGGGAGGACTCATCGCCCTGACACTCACCAGCTGCGTGTGTCCGAAATTTTGTACCTCTGGGCTAATTTCTTAACCATAAGAAACTCTTTGCTGTCTAATCCAAGAAGCAAGTACTTAACTTGCCACTCTCACTGGATCATAGGTTAAAACGAAATGATGGAAATTTGTGGAGCTACCCGAAGTACTTAAAAGCCATTTGTAACATGAGGTACTCATCACATCAAAACAAATAACCTGACTCCTGTCAATCAGATCTAGGGATGTTGTGCACCCATGTTGTTTATGGTTATGGGTAAAACAATATGAGGAGTTCTTAGCTTTCATTTCCAACAATCTGTGTCAATAATCAGGTTCCATTATAGCAAAACTGGAAAGTAATAATAGAGGACATTCTGTGCTGTTACTTCATCCTCTTCCTCCTCTTCTTTCTCTTTCTCCTCCTCTTCTTCCTCCCCTTCTTCCTTTTCCTCCTCTTCCTCCTCCTCTTCCTCTTTCTCCTTTTCCTCTCTCTCCTATCCCTCCTCCTCTTCTTTTATTCCCTATCATTTTTTTTTCACATTTAAAAAGTATCTCTTGGTGAAAGAACTCTGCTATAGTTACGTACATTCTTTCAGTTGGGTTATGAGTGAGGTTTTACCCACACACCACTGACAACTTCCCAACACAAACTTCACTTTGTACTGTGTTGTTATTGCTATCATTAACTTTCTTTTGGCACCAGTTACCTTTTTCAGCAACACCACACTGAATCAAATTATTCTAGCGCACGCTGATATTGTTTTAAAAACTGTATTGTTAAAAAAGTTATAGGTGGCCGGCCGGTGGTGGTGCACGCCTTTAATCCCAGCACTCGGGAGGCAGAGGCAGGTAGATCTCTGTGAGTTCAAGGCCAGCCTGGTCTACAAGAGCTAGTTCCAGGACAGGAACCAAAAGCTACGGAGAAACCCTGTCTCGAAACATCCCGAAAAAAAAAAAGTTACAGGTGTAATAATTTTCTGTACAAAAAGGTCACAAGACATAGGAAAACACTGGTAATCTCAAAGATGGAGGACCCAAATAGGATGATGGGTTTATCTGCCATGATGATCAGATTCCACAGAAAGGACCATTGTAGAATGATGGCTCAGGCATATTTCTCACTAGCTCTTACCACTCATTTCAATTCATCTACATATCACCACAAGGCTGTGGCTTACTAGTAAGTTTCTGGTGTCTTTCTCCTTCAGCAGCTACATGGTATCTCCCTGACTCCACCTTCTATCCTCCTCTATCTCTGCTTGGATTTCCTGCCTTGTTCTATTCTGCCCTGCCATAGGCCAAAGTAGCTTCTTTATTAACCAATGGTAATAAAACATATCCACAGCATACAGAGGGGAATCCCACATCAGGGCTGCCAATAAGTATATGGGATATAGGGTTTCCTGTGATACAGTAAGTATATGGGATGGAGCGCTTCTGTGATACAGTATGTGGGATAGAAGGCTTCCTGTGATACAGTAAGTGTATAGGATGTAGAACTTCATCCTGTGGTACAGTACATGTATGGGATGTAGGACTTCATCCTATGGTACAGTGCATGTATAGGATGTAGGACTTCATCCTGTGGTACAGTGCATGTATGGGATGAACAACGTCATCCTTGGGATACAGTAAGTGTATGGGATGAAGGATTTCCTGTGATACAGTAAGTGTATGGGGTGAAGAGTAGAGGAGGTCAGAACGCCAGTTTAAAACCTGCTGATTCTAGATGACAGCTGGTGAACCATGCAGGAGTTTGTCACAAGGGTCCAGGTCAGTGCTGTTTAAAGGTGGGGGGCAAAGCTTCCAATTCACTAACTGCCAGAGGATTTCATAGGATCATATTTTTAAAGTGGCTTTTAAAGAAGTTTTCATGGATGAGTACTTTGCACCACCAGCTATGTTGGTAGATTTAAAGTGCTGGGGGAAATCCATTAGTAAGATAAGCGCTCTATGCCTTTGGAAAAATTAAAATTTAGTTTCAAGTATAAATTCCAGCAAGATAAAGCTTTAAGAGAAGGAAACAGTACTGCAAAGAAGTGCATCTTTGTAAGTTTCAAAGCATTTTGTAATCTCAGTGGTTTTTACATGATACAGAAAAGAATTTAGTTTAAACTTAAAAGTATTTGCAATAAAAATTATCCTGATGTTCTAATGATATTCTAATTTATGCTACAAACTAGCATAAATATCAAAACGTAGAGTATGGATATCATAACTCTTTCACAACAACATCTGTTTACTTCAGTGACCCATAAGTGTGTTATCAGAAAGCCAGATTTAATGTCTAACATCATATACAAGTTTTAGAGAAAATTAGCTCCTTCTGTACCTGCAGAGAAAAGGTTACAGGTCCAGTTGGAGAGAACTGTTTCCAAAACAACCCCATTGCAGCAGGATCTCCTTTATTGCTGACTAATAGCTCATCATTTGTATATACACTTTGTTCTTCCACTCCTCCGTCAACAGACATCTGCTGTCACCCCCACTGTTCTGCCACCACCAACGTTTCTCAGAAACACAGGCACACAAATATTTCTGCCGTGTCTTGCTTTGAGTCCTTTTGTGTACGTAGCCACAGTAGGACTGCAGGATCACACTGCAAATCTACCTTTAATGTTTTAAAGAACTGCTCTGCTGTGTAAAAGCGGCAGGTTTTTAAGAGCTGACTTAAGGATGTTCTTACAGATTTGGCTTTGTGCACATGAGATTTCTAGTGTCACTTCCTGGAGAGATGTTGATCAGTTGCCAGCGAGGGGAAATAATGAATGTACCCAGGCAAGGGGAGGCGATGTGGGCCAATGTGTATGCGCCTCAGCCAACAAAAAGAGTGTGGGGGTAAATACACAGACAGACTGCCACAGACAACGGTCTGTTAGGGAAATTCCCACCTCTAAAGCACTTTCCAGTCAATAGCTTACGAGAAAAATACAACCAAATTTCTTGACTAAGGAATAATAATCAACATAGCTGTCACATTTGGCACAAGCCGCATCGCCGTCGGTCACGTGCACACCTAACTCTGGAGAGGCACTTCCTCTGCAGTGAGCAAATGAGGGAAGAGCAGATGCTCAATTCAGAAAGACAAAAAGATGCTGTGGGGACTTCCCATCACAGCCAGAGCACAAGAAAAAAGGAACTAAAAATATTTGGGAGTTCCAATAGCCAAATTATATGCAAATGTATGCAGTTATCATGTGTGCATAGAGAACAACAAGGCATAAACAATCGTTTCCTTCAGAACACTTCATTGGCAAGTGTCCCAAGTGTATAAAAAGTCTACCTCACAGTCTCAATTAAACCTGTATTTCAGCCAGGCGGTGATGGCGCACGCCTTTAATCCCAGCACTCTGGAGGCAAAGGCAGGCGGATCTCTGTGAGTTCGAGACCAGCCTGGTCTACAGAGCTAGTTCCAGGACAGGCTCCAAATCCACAGAGAAACCCTGTCTCGAAAAACCAAAAAAAAAAAAAAAAACAAACCAAAACAAAACAAAAAACCCCCTATATTTCATTAGTGATATAGTTGATGGCTCCTCACCCCTCCATTCAATCATCTCCACCACCCCAAAGAGGTAACTGTTCTGAAGGTTGTGATTCCAAGCACACTTCTACCCATTCATAATGTAAAGGTGCATTGTTATGCACATCAGTACATTTTTGTATATGGCATGATGTCATAAACGTAGAATATGATTTCCCATATGACCATGAAATATACATGTAAATGTGGAACATTCCAGTTAATTCACCTTAAGTGCTGTATAATATTCTATTAAATTACTACCAAAAGATAGTCATTCTCCTATGAGATATTTACTCTTTCTTTTGAGGAGAAGCATTACAGACCATCCTATACCTAAATGTTCT
Organism: Alexandromys fortis; assembly: GCF_014885135.2. Classification (NCBI taxonomy): domain Eukaryota; kingdom Metazoa; phylum Chordata; class Mammalia; order Rodentia; family Cricetidae; genus Alexandromys; species Alexandromys fortis. The sequence goes on along the minus strand of NW_026067987.1, from coordinate 2,746,807 downwards.
TGGTGGTATTTCTTTACCCGTGTAAGCCATGTTTTCTATAATACATGTTCCATCTCTGTATTCTTAACAGTACTGGGCATTGTCAAGTTGCCCTCTTAAAAGTTGTGCCAATTCACCTTGCTGCCAGGCGTAAGTTCAAGTCCCACTTATCCCAGCCCTGTCGTCGGGATTACAGATGGTTTTCGGGATTTCAGTTTTAATTTTGGTACAGGGCTGCAGAGGCAAGTCTCTGACCCATGATGCCCCAGGAATCTAGAAGAACTCTGAACTCCCAACCATCTGATGCACACAGCAGCGTTTATTTTTTTTCATTCTAATCTGTTGTGCAAGTAGATCACATGTGGGAGGGGGATGTCCCCAGATGAAGGGAAGGAGAAGAAAGGCAGCAAGCACAGGAGGAGTTTTGTCTTAAAAGAATGTCTGGTGATGAAAGAAATGGTTGTTAGGGCTCAGAGAAACAGTATTCCAGAGTGACCCTGCCATGCTTGAGTACTCTGATGTAAAAGGCATCTCAGAACCAAGACCTCTCTGACCTTCTCCTGCATAGCGCGCTGTCTCTCTCTGTCTCTCTCTCTCTCTCTGTCTCTCTCTCTGTCTCTCTCTCTGTCTCTCTCTGTCTCTCTCTCTCTCTGTCTCTCTCTGTCTCTCTCTCTCTCTCT
>NW_026067987.1:2713688-2745391 GCF_014885135.2 Alexandromys fortis | reverse complement strand
TCTCTCTCTCTCTCTCTCTCTCTCTCTCTCTCTCTCTCCTATCCTTATATATTTAAAGGTCAGGTCCTGTAGCAGATGAATGAGCAGGCAGAAAGTAGACTTGGCACTGCATGCCACTGTCAAAACCCAAGTGAACTATGACCCAGGTTAGTGTCTGTTCCTTGGCCTATTTATCTCCCATTTAAAAAAAAACTGTTTTATTCCATGCCCTGGGACATAGCTACACGGTAGAGTAACTGCATAGCATCAGGCCTGGAGCTGGATTCATTGCACGAACACAAACACTCCACTCAGGGCTGGGGAGATGCCTCAGAGGTTAAAGGGCATGCCTTGCAAGTATGAGGGCCTACGGACAGATCCCCAGAAACCTACATAAATGCCAGGTGGGCAAAGCAGCCTGTAGGCGGAGACTGCTCTATTCTGCTCCGCCACAGGCCCAAAGAGCTTCTTTATTAACCAATGGTAAGAAAATGCATTCACAGTATACAGAAGAGAATCCCACATCCGCAGCCCACCAGTAATTTCTGTCTCTAGCTAACAAGACCAACAGCACTAGTAAGCTCCAAGTTTCACTGAGACATCCTACCTCAGTGAACAAGGTATCCATCAACTTTAGGCTTCCAGGTGCATACTGCACTTATGTGTATACATACATACGTGTGTGTGTGTGTATAAACATTATACACATGTGCATAATGCAAAGATATACATACACACTCAAGCATATCACATTCTCTCTCTCTCTGAAGGAGCAAAAACACATTCACTCCTCCTCTGAGACCTTCCCTCTCTCCCATGAAGAAATTACTTAGTTTCAACTTTTGTCCTTCTTCGATTTTACACTCAGTGATCCCGAGTGTTTCCATGGCAGCAGCTGTGTATGCCTCTCCTTGTAATCTGTTGTCTGTGTCTACTGGAAGATGTGGTTATCAAGCTGTAGGGGGATGGGGAGGACCTTCTCTTTGAGAGCAAGCATCTGGACCACAGCTAGTTGGCCGGTGGAGTCCAGATACCTGCTACCACTCTGGCGTTATCCGCTGCCACTCACTGCGCTGTTATCCCTGATCATTTCAAATGCATGAAATAATCAGAAGCTAACGGTTATTAGCAGTCCCTGTTTTCACGGAAACATAAATCTCAGCTAAGAATCTTGTCTGTAAGTTCAAGCAGGTACTTGAAGTTCTTGGGATACTTAAAGAAAATTGTGAAAATGTAACAATCCCAAAGTAAGAGTCAACTTTCCTTTTCTCAAAGTGAAAAGATTTTTTAAAAAATAGTTAATTTCTTATGGAAATATTAATCACAATTAAAGGCAGAACCCATGCCCATCACTAGATAGCACAAAATGAACCCAACGGTATTTAGTAGACTTTTTGTCTCATACGGCTTTTTCTGGGCTCACTGGATTTTTACTTGTACATTATGGTTTCTGATTCTGCGCTTTTATAGGTTTGGTTTTTTGTGTGCTTTTTTTCTCCGCGCATGTGTGTTTCTAGTTAGTTTGTTTTGCTTACCTGATTTTTTTAAAGAAAGAGAGAAATAGTGGACATGGAGTTGGGTGGGTGGGGAGGAGGGGAAGAGCTGGGAGGAGCTAGAATGAGTTGGGGAAGGGGAAACTATGATCAGGATATATTTTATGAAAAATTATTTTCAATAAAAACATAAATAACTATATATGCTACCACAAATGCATGACAAGATTAGATTCCAAATATTCTTTCAAGCAATTCAGCCATAGATAAATTTTAAAGAACTTTTAGTTTCTTTTAATTAGTTTTTTTCAAGGAGCCTACATTGCTAAGATTTTTTTTTCTATGACTTCTTTTTGAGAACTCAATGGCAAATAGGAATTGCTGCATCACAAGATAGAGCTGACCTTGCTGGGAGGGGAGTGGGTAAGCCGGCCCTGAGGGTATGAGACTAGAATAGTCGGCCACATCCCCCTTGTCCACCATGTGGAGGTGAGGGCAAGGGAAAGATGCCCTCTCCTCTTTGCCTGGGCCACCTGCAGCAGAAGGAGCTGACCCTCTCCCTTACCAGCTGCAGCGCTGAGGCAAGTGGGCAGCACAGTAGAGCTGACCCTGTTAACAGCTTGGAAGATCTGGCCCCGCCCCTCATCCATCATATGGTAGTGTGGGCAGGGGACAGACAGATAGACAGATACACACACACACACACACACACACACACACACACACACACACAGCTCCTCGCCTTCTGTGGTAGTTGGGAGAGCTGGTCCTAAGGTCATAAGAACAGGAGAGCTGTCCCTGCCCCTCACCAGCAGCAGCATTCGGGAGAGCGGCCCCTGCATCTTTCCTGGGCAATACAGCAGAGCTGGCCCTGATGGTGTAGGTGTGGGGGAGAGTCAACCCTGAGGCCATGAAAGCCAGAGGATCAATCCCTCCCCTTGCTTATCACTGCTTAGGCTGAACTAACCTTGGTAATTAATGCTGGAGAGCTCACCCTGGTGGTGAGGGTGAGGGGGGAGCTATCAGGCTGACCAAACTTGAAATACCAAGACCCCAGAACCTGGGCTATGAGTTGGCGCAACCCAATATCCTCCCCAACTATGATCTCCTGGAGTACATGGAGGGGCCCTGCAAATCCAAAGCTGCAGGATCTCCACCACACAGGGCAACAACAGGATGTCCAAGAGGAATACCAGTGAGAGCCTAGTATTGCTGCTATAGCAAAAACCAGAGGCCTCAAACCAGACCAATGACTCTTTGCAATGAACACTTGCAAGTAAAGATATTGGACAAAAGGTTTACTGTGTGACTCACAGGTTTCATGATGAGATTTTTCTTTCTTTTTTCTTCTTCTCTTAAATTTTATTTCATTTTATTGGAGGGGGGGTTGCAAGGGCAGAGGGTGGATATGAATGGACAGGGAGGTGAATGGAATTGAGATGCATGATGTGAAAATATAAAGAATAAAGAAAACGAAAGTTTAAAAAGGAAGGAAAGAAGGAAGGAGAGAGAGAGAGAGAGAGAGAGAGAGAGAGAGAGAGAGAGAGAGAGAATATGGTTGCTGCCTCCAACACAGAGCAGCAAACAAAGATAAAGAAGCTCAGCTGTGTTGCAAAGGAGAGGGCTTCTTGTTCATCAAGGCTGTCTGGCTAACTTAGCCCCAAAATAACCACACAGAAACGGTATTCATTAAATCACTGCTTGGCCCATTAGCTCTAGCTTCTTCTTGACTAACTCTTATATTAATTTAACCCATTTCTATTAGTCTGTATATCGCCATGTGGCAGTGGCTTACCGGTAAAGATTCGGTATGTCTTACTCTGGTTGCGGGTCCATGGCCTCTCTCTCTCTGCCTTCCTTCTCCCAGCATTCCATTTAGTTTTCCCCGCCTAGCTCTGTTCCCTTACAGCTCTGCTATCGTCCCGAAGCAGTTCCTTTATTAACGAGTGAAAGCAACCCATAGACAGAAGAACCTCCTACACCACAGCTGTATTTTCCTCATGTCCAAGGCACATATGTAAGTGAAACTAGAGGGAATTCTCTGCCTCCATCTAACCTGTGACTAGAGGGAGAGCCTTCATTTGTTTTATTTGCTTCTTCTATGATAACATAATTCTAAATAGTTATTTTGTTTGTTTGGTTGTTTGTTTGTTTGTTTGTTTGGTTGGTTGGTTGGCTGGTTTTCTGATGCAGGGTTTTTTTGTGTAACCACCCTGGCTGTCCTGGAACTCACTCTGTAGACCAGGCTGGCTTTGAACTCACAAGAGATCTGACTGCCTCTGCCTCCCAAATACTGGGATGGAAGGTTTGAGCCACCACTGACCAGTTAAGCTTTTGTTTACTATAGCTCTGCTTGCTGATAGGAGACAGTAAGAGTGGCCAAGTTACACTTATTGCTAACTACAACCTAAAGGAATAAAGCTAAGCTGCAGCCAGGCCCTGTGCAAGCTCCAGCTTTCTCAGCAGCACGGGATATTTAAGACTTAGGAACTCAGGGGCTACAGAAATTTCTATTATTTCCATTCTTTGAAACAGGACTCTTTGGGATTACCTCGCTAGAAACAGACTAAATAAGAAACGTGGGCTGTGTTGACCATAGTTCAAGCCCCAGAGACCACATTTAAAAAAAAAATAGTTGTGATGGTATGTGTTCATAATCTCAGCCCTTAGTTAAAAAAAAATGGAGACAGACTCATTCTTGGGGCTTGATGGACAGCAAGCCAATGAGAGACACTTTTTTTTTTCCTTTTTATAAAGTAGAGAGTTCCCTGAGGGTGTCCTCTGGCCTTCATACACATAATTACAGCCATTTGGTATTTCTCAAAGATGTCAAACACACCCTAAAAAAGACAACCGCTTCAACAAATGATGCTAAAAAATTTTATTTTAGTTGATGTCCATGGCTGAGAGAATGAAACTGGGCTCATATTGGATCATATCTATTACACTATGAAAAAAAAATCAACTCCAACTGACCGAAGACCTCAATGTAAAAGAGCTTGATCCCAAGACAAATGAAGTCCAAGAATAAATGAAACAATCCCACTGCTAGCAACTACTAATATAGCAAAAGTAGAAAGACATAGGTACAAAGTAGCATGCAGCAAGTCAAAGAGTAACTGAGGCGTCTCAAAAGATCCTTCTTGTTAAAAAACAGATTTAGGCCAAGTAGGCAAGAATGTCTTAGGACTGTGCCAGGTTATGCCTCCCAAGTCCAGAACAATGAGCATCTGGCAGGCAGTTAGATGTGTTTATTTAATGAGACTCTGTAGGTCATTCAGAGGAACTAGGCCTTAGCGTGCGGTAAAGGCTGGTTGGTACTAAGATTTTTTGCATTGATTTTTGACTGGAAGTCTAGATACAATGGCTAAGCCACGAGATTCTGGATCCTAAGGCTTTGTCTCCCAAGTTGACTCTGATTTGTAAACTGGAAGATGGAAACAAGAAAAGGCCTCATGAAGCTCGCTGCCAGTTTCACAAAGGAAATGAGTGATCTCGGAGCCAGCAGCTCGGGTTTTTACAGCCTGCTTTTCAAGTAATTGCACGGGGTAAAATAATTTGCTTGGCAAGTACGCTTTTAGTTTTTTTTTTTTTCTATTGTTTTTGAGACAGGTTCTCACTATGTAGCCTTGGCTGTCCTGGAACTCACTATGGAGAGCAGTCTGGCCTTGCACACACACAGAGCCACCGGCCTGTGCCTCCTGAGTCCTGGGATTAAAGCGGTGTGCTACACACCTCATAGCTAGAACCTTTCGGCCGACTGCGTTGGATGAGTAAATGCCTGTATATTGGCAGTTGCCTACTAATGGAGAAAACGATACTACAGCAGGTTGAATTGTGTAGAAACATCGTTTCTGTTGTCTCCTCCCATCTTAGCTGAAAGTATGCACAGTTTTCTGGGTCTATGCAGTGAGAGGGTCTTATTGAAAGCACTGTCAAGTAGCAAGCAGACTTTTAGGTGGAGCCTGGTGAGCAGAGAGAAGTCCCCAGCCGTCTGGTGAAGCTTGGCATATCTCATGTGATCTTTATCAACGGTTTGGACTGATGACTTCCTGTTTTATGAGTTTCGTTATTGTAGATGCGTGTTTTGTTCCTGACATTTTGAGGCAGGACCTCTTTCTATGTCGCCCAGGCTGACCTAGAACTCAAGATCCTCTTGCTTGGATACCATAAGAGCTGAGATTACAGGCACCAGCCACCATGATTGCTAACTGGTAACTTCCTATTAACACCCTCTTACTGGCTGAAACTTGACCTGGAACTCAGAAGTCAACCAAGCTTTTCTACTAGCGTATGATCACAGTTTTATATTCAGTGAGCTAGACCTCACAAGGTTACCAGTAATCCCTGCCCCAATTACCGCACCAACAAAAATGACAACTCCCAAATGTAAGCTGCTTAGAACGTTTTGGGTGACAGAAATGCCGCCCTCACTGCTGGTGTGGAGGGCAAAGGCTGAGGGAGCAAGGGTGTTACCTTCAGGGACTGAAGAGAGTCGGAGTTAGTATCACAGTAGAGGATGATGTTGTTGGCCATACTGAAGCTCTCCCTCACCCCGAGATGGTAAAATAAGGATGGCTGCCGGAAGGCGTCGCTCATCTCCACCACCGCGATGTCTGCAAGCAGAAAAACCAGAAGGTGACGCCTGTGTCATGCCCAGTAAGCACACATGTGTCTCAATAGCTCAGAACTCAAAGGAGGAAATGGGGAGAGAAGGGAGGGATTTTCCCTCTTTGTTTACCACTGAGTTTTGAATGCAGGTCTGCCGGAAGTGGGTTATAAGAATTCAAGAAACCTATACTTAAAAAAAAAAGGCAAAAAGAAAAAAAAGAACCAAGAAAAAAGTCAAACAAGTATTGCAAAGCAAGGAAGGGCTGCAAAGGTGAGACGCAGCACCTGAGGCTCTGCTTGGTTTCGACATTACAAGGTAGTTACACCAGTTAGAAAACTGGTAAAAGGTCCATAGACTACCGCAGTCACACACAAGATTATTTTTTTAAACATAAATGCATTAGCCAGCCCACAATTATCTTTAAAATGAATTATTAATTCGTATATGGTCAGTCTGTGGCAAGCATGGTCAAGAAAAAGAAAAAAAAAAGAAACTAGAGGTACAGACCATTGTGACTAGGGAAAGTAATATAATCACAGGTGCAAATATTCCAAAATCAACAACGCCTCATATCAAGGAACGAAAACCTGGAAACGGTGTCGCAGGAACAAAACTGAACTTCCTCTCCATCTCCTTCATGCACATCAATAAAAACGTATAAAGGGAACTAATGTAATGTACCCGACATGGAGGGGAGGCATGCAGCGATGGAACTAAGTTGGAGTCGAGAGGGTGAAAGTCACTGCAGAAGGAACTGGGAGGGCGGGGGACTTATGTGACATAAAGGCAGATATGGTGGTTCCAGCAGGGCAAGAGAGGCGACGCCTGGGGGTCCTGGCAGGAGAAATGGGGTGGGGGAGAAGAGGGGAGAGAATCAATAAATACAAACTTCATTTGAAAGTTGCTATAATGAACCTAAAATTTTCCATGCAAATAAAATATATGTTAATAAAAATGTAACTCAGAAATGGTTATCTATGTCCTCACAGAACAATAAAGTTGCCTATTGCACACACATTTGTTGATAGTTCCAAGCGCACTATGCAGCCACAAAACCTCTAAAGTAGAAAACTGCTTAGAAGTAGGGTAAATCCAAATCATAATGCATTGAAAGATAGCCCAGATATTCGATAGGTATATTCATGTAAGAAAAAAACGTAACCGACAATGGACACACTAAAATATTCATCATGGTTAAGACGATTTCGCCTTTCTTTTATGATCCCCATCATTTCTCACCGTCTTTCTTAGGAGCACTGATTTCTAAAGCAGAAACCCACCGTCACAGAAAAAGGACCTTCACTCATCCGTGTCACTGAACGCGAGAATCAGACAGGAAATAAAAGGTCCCGTTCTCTTTTCTGCGGTGCTGGGGATAGAACCCGGGACGTCAAACATGCAGAACCTGCCTTGCCTAGTGAGCTGAAATTAGGGTTCACCATTAGAAGGTCGATGCAGCAGAGATGAAAGTTACAGATTCACAGGTAAAAACGTTACTTCCAAAGCCCCATCCCTCAAAGCTAACACTGACTGCCAGAACTGTTACCATAAACCATGCCTTTTCTTCGGGGGATCTTTAACATTTACCCATCGAAAAATCAACACAGGGAAAAAACAGATCATCAAATCCCATCCAGGCAGCTGCCTTCCTCCTGCCTCCAACATGGCAACTGCCTCCTCCAGGTCCCAGCACTCTGCAGTCACAGAGCTATAAACAGAGGGAGCCCACGTGGGGCCAAAAGAAGCCAGGCAAGATAGTGAGAAACAAGAGATCTGAAAGAAAAGAAAAAGCCAATTAAGTTAAAGTAATAGTAGGGTCAGAAGGCTTCTAGAGAGAGACTCTGGCATTTGATGAAATGAAAACAGCACAGAAGGTTTTCCAATAGACTGAGGAACTAGATATCCAAGGTCGTGATGTAAGTAAAAATGGGTCTATTCATTAGATCTGAACACTGAAGAAGGAAGAGATCCATCAGGGATGCTACTCAAGTCATTAAGAAGTACTTATCGATCTATCTGATTTTAAAACCCAGTAATACAGCATAGTAACTCAGAAGAAGCTTCACTTTTTCCTGCATTAATTCACATCAGTGACTTGTTTTGTATTCGGGAGGATACAGAATACTCCCCTCCCTCCAGCTTCTCCTCTCAGGGTCTCCTTTTGCCGTTAATGCTCCAAGCCAATGCCATCCCCTGGTGACGGCCAACTGATTATTGTTGGCCCTATGGTTTTGCCTTTTCCAGAACATCATCAGAATGAATCACCATACAGTTCATACAAACCATTTTGGGTTTGTCTCCCTTCACCCCGCGAGATGCATCTGAGATTCATCCATCAATGTCTTGTTCACTGGTTAGCGGACATCTGGATCGTCTCCAGGTGGAAAAACTTAGAACAAAGCTGCTATTCTTGTAATACAAGCCTTTCTACAGATGTGTTTCTATTTCTCTCGGACAAACACCCAGAAATCTGGGCCATACGCTAACTGTATATGTTAACTTAGTAAGAAAATGCCACACTTTTCCCCAAAGTAGCTACTCTCTGGAGACAAACAGGTCACAAACGACAAGCCAACTGCCTCAGTCTCTAATAATCCAATCCTGCCCGCTCGAAGACTGACCCAGGGACTTCCATTGCCTTAAGCAAACATCAAAGCTGAGCTCCTAATGACTCCTAGTGCCACACTCGCAACTCAAGAAAGACAAACAGTGCTGTGGGATTTATCATCTAACACGATAGTAAGCACCCCCATCTCTCATTGTTAAATGCTGACCTCTCATAAATGGCCCAGAAGTAAGACCAACTGTGGTGGTATGAATGAGAACGGGCACCACAGGCTCATATGTTTGAATGCTTGGTCCACAGTTACCGGAGCTATTTAGGAAGGGTTAGGAGGTGTGGCCTTATTGGAAGAGTTGTGTCACTGGGGGTGGGCTTTAATGATTCAAAAGCCCAAACCAGCCCCCCCCACCCCCTTTTTCTCTGTCTGCTGCTTGTGGATCAGGACGTCAGCTCTCAGCTACGGTGCCAGTCCCATGCCTGCTGTCACACTCCCCACCGTGACAGTCATGGACTAACCCTCTGAAACTACAAGCAAGCTCCCCACTAAGTGCTTCCTTTTAGAAGTTGCCTTGATCAGTCTTAGTCAGTGCTCTATTGCTGTGAAGAAACACCATGACCAAGGCAAGTCTTAAAAGGAAAGCAATTAATGGCGTGGGGTGGGGGCTTGCTTACAATTTCAGAGGTTTAGTCCATTATCATGACAGGGAGCTTGTAGGCATGCAGGCAGGTGCTAGGCACGTAGGCAGGTGCTGGGCATGTAGGCAGGTGCTGGGCAGTAATTGAGAGCTGGACATATTGATATGCAGGCAGACTGGAGGGGGGGGTAGACAGACAGACAGACTGGGCCTGGAGTAGACTTTTAAAACTTCAAAGCTCATCCCTAGTAACAGACTTCTCCAACAAACCACACCTCCTAATTCTTCCAATCCTTTCAAACAGTTTCACTCCCTGGTACCTAAGCATTCAGATATATGAGCCTGCGGGACATTCTTATTCAAATCACCTCAGACTTGGTGTTTCACTACAGCAATAGAACAGTAACTAAAGTGCCATGTTTTCTCTCACTTCCTTGACACACCCTCCCCAAAACTACTTTTCAATAAGTCCTGAAGGTCCTAGAAAAAGGAGGAATGGTCAAGACAACCCACAAGTTCAGGGGAGCCTCCTCATTCTCTGCAAGCGCACCGTGACAGCCACAGCTCATCCAGGGCGCAATCAGCACAGGCCATGAGGACTTCCTCCCGCCCATGCCCTTGCTCCAGTCTGACACTTCACAGCTGCAGGGTGTAGAACACGTGATGTTGGCTATATATTTCCTGTTGTCCTTTCCTTCCAGACTTCCTGATTCAAGGGACCATTAGGTACCTGTGCTTTCTCCAGATCAGTGAGTCCCCTTTCCCTCACAGCCAGTTTCAATCTGTACCCTTCATGGTTCGCAAAACACGACCAACCAACCAGACAGCCTGAACTCTGCAGTAAATGCGGCGTCACCTCCACAGAATGGAAGGCTCCTTCTTCCTCTGGGTACTCCCTGAAAGAAGGCTCGATGCTGAAACTGGGTTTCACTCCAGACAGCAAGGAACTCCTGCTACCTCCAACAGACACTATCAGGGTGAACACTGCGTATCAAGGAGGATCCACAATGAGTCTCCTGTCTTTTATTCCCTTTGACTCATCCTGGGATGTATTATCAAAAACTCAGTCCAAGTCTGATCAAGATCTAGATCACCGAGGATTTCGTCCCTGTATAACAGGCTCAATTCTAGACCTCTGACTATATGAGCATTACCTGGTAACTAGTTTAGCTCTTAGGTCTACATAGGAAGCCCTGATCTAACCTGGCTGGCCTTTCTCAATGTTTAGGTAAGACTGTGTTGTTGAGATACAAATTCTCTGCCTTGCTTAAGAGTATACTTCAAATTAAAGCAAGCGTGTTATAGGTTCTCTGAGTTTCTAGCTAGAGCCTTCCTAAGAGGTAATCTCATTTAATCCTTTGTATCATTTTGTTACTGTTGGTCCCAGTTGTTAGCTTGGATCTATGAGTTGGTATTTCTGCTTATGTGTCTGTCTGCCACCTATAGATATTTTTTATGTGAAATATTCATATAAAAAAGTCCCCCAAATGCCATATAAACAAACAGGTATACACAACCTTAGTCTTAAGTCCTTTTAATTCATATAACTTAAACACATCTAACAAACTGTTTATTTGAAATTTTTAAAACAGAGATTTACTTGGCCTATGAGAACAATGATACCAAATAATTTAAATGAAATATTAGCAAAACATGACCAAATAACTAACAACTTAAGTGTTAATAAACACGTTTTGGGAAAAACAAAAGTGACCAGGAGTGTCTATGTCCAGGCTTATAGGGTTCTACTGAGAACTCAAGAACAATGGCAATGGGTTTTTGATCCTACTGCACGTATTGGCTTTGTGGGAGCCTAGGCAGTTTGGATGCTCACCTTACTAGACATGGATGGAGGTGGGTGGTCCTTGGACTTCCCACAGGGCAGGAAACCGTGATTGTTCTTTGGGCTGACGAGGGAGGGGGACTTGATTGGGGGAGAGGGAGGGAAATGGGAGGCGGCAGTGGGGAAGAGACAGAAATCTTAAAGAAAGAAAGAAAGAAAGAAAGAAAGAAAGAAAGAAAGAAAGGAAGGAAGGAAGGAAGGAAGGAAGGAAGGAAGGAAGGAAGGAAGGAAGAAAGAAAGAAAGAATTATCCAAATTACACAAAGATTTTGTAAAGGAAAGTAAGACAAAAAGGAATTCTCAAGTATGAGAAAAAGATACAAAAAGTTATAGGCATGAAACACTTTTCTGGTTAAAAATTTACTTTGAATGAGAAGAGATTTTATGTTTTATCATAATAATACCTTACAGTTTCTACAGAGTCCCTCAACCTTTTGACATCTTTAAAACCTGAGTCTTATTTTAAAATCTGTCACACACCTATTAACCCACTATCCATTCTCCATGATGGGTATAGCTGACCTTTCTAGTACCTAGTCATGCTTAAGGGCTAAACCAGTAGGCTAAAAAAGCTAATATGACGGCAATACTTTGGCTCTTGACCTGTTATCAGCTAGATCTTAGGGGACTAGGGGACAAAAGTCACCTCTATAAAGGCCTTAGAGCTCTAGTAATATCAGAGAGGGGTCACAGAGACCTCTAGAGACTGGACATTAATGGGGACATGTTCTACAAAGAAGAGAGTCATAAAATACTCACAGGGCTTCCAGGGATCAACAAGACCTTAACCAGTCCCAGTATACAGCACAGCTGCTCTTAGAACCCCTAAGGAGCTAAGGGGTTCTCCAAGGTCCCTAAAAGAACCCCTAAGGAGTCTCAACTGTCCATAACAAAATCAAATTTGAAGTTTTGCCTACCTATATGGAAAACACAGAACAGTAATATACTGCCCCCAAAATAATCAATAATATTAAAAACTAATTTTCACAGCCTCAACCAGGGTTCTCATCCTGACATGGTTGGCCCGGAAATTTGATGCCCCAAAGTTCTACAAAAACAATTGTTCAAGTAACCAACTTTCGTCAATTTACAAATCTTCCCAGGACCTTGAAACTCTCAACAGCAAGGCCTTCCCTGGATTTCCAATAACAGATTCAGGAAGTGCTTGGCGTTTTTCTTTCAAACTTCAAACCTTATTATACAACCTTACCAATAAATTCTGCTACCTTATTGCCAGATCCTAAACCTGAGGTATATCTATGACCGTTCTGTGTAGAAACCATTGACCTGCTGCAACGCTAGCTGGGATGTAGAAATCTCCCCACTTCCCAACCTGAAGCCACAGACAGAAGCAGTTCCATGGTGGCAGGGCACAGGTTTCTGCAAACAAAGACCAGAGCCTTGCTGAGATCACAGCACCTGGATGATTTCAGGAAAACTTCGGACCTCAGACTAAAAAGCCACTCATCCCCCTCCTTACTGCTCGCCAGGCGCGGACATGAGGTTTGATGTCACCCCGTGCTTCCCAGGTGGAAGTGTTGGATATGTGCATGAAGGGACTTAATGCTACACGCTAGCCACAGAAGACCTGGTTGGCCCTGGGCCAACACTCAGCAGTCGTTCAACTCGCTTTCCTGTATGAATTGTAGAAAAGGCTGTTGATGGAACACTGTATATTGGCAGTTATAAAGATAATCCCCCTGAGATTTGCTTGGGACCATTTCCTAATATAGTGAGTCTCTGGATCTGTGAAGAGGGAACATCCTTTATTTATTCAGGTCTCCTTTGATTTATTTAATTAGCATCTTATAATTTTTTCAATATACCAACACTATACACAGTTTGTCAAATTAATAGGCTTCAAGTTTGGGGTGCTATTGTGAAGGATATACTTTTTGCTATTTGTAATAGTTCATTGTTCATAGGCAACTCTAGAAGATGAAACTGAATTACGCACATTGACCTCTTTGTTGGTATGTTCTTTGGGGTCTCTACACAATTGTGTCATCTATAACCGACAAGGTTCTTGTTTCCTCCCGTTCAACATCTATGCTCTTTACGTCTTTTGTTTGCTTTTCCTTAGCTAAGGCTTCCAGCAATATGGCACCTTCTAAGAAGCTGTACTTTATTATCTAACTTGAAAAAAAATCTTTATGACAATCTTCTGGCTCTTTTGGGTAACTTCTCACCAGTAGGACACAAACGGGTGAAAACCAGCTTCCATGAGAATGACCGGAAGGCATGACAACACTCTGAAGGAGGATATTTCAATAAACAAACACGATACTCTGCACTTGCCGAAGCGCACACTCAGGAGGGCGGTTTATCGCTCTCGCTCACCAACACACGTCTCGCACTTAGTGTGTGTCAAGCACTAGATGTTTTCAAATATGAACTCACTTCACCTTGAGAATGGACCTTGGAGGTAAATAATATTAGTATTTTGGGGCCCTTGAAACAGAGACCACATCAGCACAGACTGACTAAAAGGCAGAGGCACCAGGATTCAGGTCCCTGAATCAGGCTCCAGAGTTCAGGCTTTTAGGTCTTCCCTGAATGACATCGTGCACCTGCAGGAGATGAAAGTTCCTGACCTTAGAACACAAATGAGGCTTGGACAAAGCAGACTTGGGGACCTCCTCTCACATGATTCGTGAGCAAATGCAAACTCCCTCCCTTCCTCCCTCTCCCCTCTCTCTGAGAATGATCTCACTGTGTAGCCCTGGCTGGCCTGAAACTTAATACACAGACCAGACTGGCTTTAAACCCACAGAGATCCACCTGCCCTGCTTCCAGAGTGCTGAGATTAAAGGCAGGAACCACCGTGCTCAGCCCCAGCAAGTGCTTTTAATTGCTACTCAGTTGAGTTCTCTGGTAATGCTGAAAATGTTAAATAACCCTAGACAAAGCCAGTCATTTTAAGTTCAGACCAAAAAAAAAAAAAACCCAAAACAACAAAAACTCCAAGATTTTTACCTAAAGTATACTTCGTTTCCTTGCCCCAACTGGGTTAATGTTAAATGGAGCATAAAATTAGATTAAGTGATAGATTACTAAAGCATAATGAAGTTCAGGGCAATAACAAACCTGTTGAGCCCAATTGCACTTTGATCATCAAATAACATGATTCGTAATATATGAGGTTTGCGTTTCTCCTCTTTAATTGAATTTTTCCTTTCACAATACAGTATCTGTTAGTTAAATGGCCCACATGAGTCACTGCTGCTCCTAAAACCCAGAGCTGGGGAAAAAAAAACATTAATCTCTTGCTAATTTTTATCTACTCAATAGATTTTTTTAAAATATCAGATAAC
This sequence comes from Alexandromys fortis, assembly GCF_014885135.2. Taxonomy (NCBI): domain Eukaryota; kingdom Metazoa; phylum Chordata; class Mammalia; order Rodentia; family Cricetidae; genus Alexandromys; species Alexandromys fortis. The sequence goes on along the minus strand of NW_026067987.1, from coordinate 2,730,953 downwards.
TCATGACAAAGCGAGAGCCCAAGGATCAATGGGGCTAGTACTATACAGTCTATAGGAGGCTGCCCACCAGATGGCACAGGGCCAATCTCTAACAGCTTCCCAAGTTGTCACACAGGTCCTCCCTATCCAATCACAACGGGTTAATTCCTAAGGCAACATACTAACACCAATTTAGTGTGACAAACATCCTGAATACCTATCATACACACACGGCTCTGTTGTCTGTGAAGTACTGTGAAAGTTAAAAGGGAAACAGAGTCCTGCCTCCTCTGGGAGGGGTTAGAAACACACACTGGCAGGTGCTGATAAAGAGGTCAAGGCAGCTGGCACTGTGGAAAAATCAACAGGGGCACTCAGAGCTTGGAGCACTCGGTGCCATGTGGCGAGGTGAGGCGCACCAGTGTGAACAGGGCACTGTCTGCCTGGAGAGCTGGAGAACGGGCGGCGAGCCACAGGGAGTGAGCGAAACACGGGTCATGAAACGCCGTGCAGGAAGTGCCCAGGAAAAGAAAGACGCCAGGGGGATGGTCAGAGAGAAATACAGAAAAACAGGACACTAGGCCAACCATTCCCAAAGGATGAAGCAGGAACGGGCCCCTAAAGAACACGCCAGCCCCCAAATACACATCCTTTGACTCTTGCATTCCACTGGTTTCCCCATTTTATGAATAATTTGATGCGAGCTACAACTAAATCATTTCATGGGGATTTCTAAAATGTTACTTAGGATCTGCAAGCGGTGTCCCAGAAGGGTTCTGAACTCGATAGATACGAAAGTGACAAGCGTATAATGTGAAACTACGACACTCCTGTGCGCTGAGAATGTTGGAATTCCTGTTGGAATCCTCAGGAAGGATAAGAGAAGACTCTATCACTGTTCTGACAGAGCGTCCATTCCTCCTACAATCACTATCCGCCTAGCTTTGGCAGCACGGCGCCAGCCTCTTAGCCGTCACCTGGCTAACTTTATTGTGTATAACGATGTACATTTCTGTCAATGAAATGAAATACACAGGTCCACATTTGCCTCATCAGCAAACTAACATGCACGGTGATTCACACATGAAACATCCTCTCTCATTCTCTCTTGCTCGCATTCTCTCTCTCTCTCCTCCCTCTCTCTCTCTCTCTCTCTCTCTCTCTCTCTCTCTCTCTNCCTCTCTCTCTCTCTCTCTCTCTCTCTCTCTCTCTCTCTCTCTCTCTCTCTGTCTCTCTCATTCTTTCCTCCTTCCTCCCTCCCTCCCTTCTTCCCTCCCTCCCCCGTCTCTCTGCCTGTCTCTCTCTTGGGGACTGAACCTAGCACCTCAGGCATACTAGTCAAACAATCTACCACTGAAGTACATCTCCATCCAATAACCATTCTTTCCTCTTTAAAGATTATTTTTATCTTAAGTGTATATTTTGCATGCATTTATATGCATGCTCTATGTGTGTGTGCCTGGTACCAACAGAGGCCAGAAACTGGTACTGGATCCCTTGGAGGAGGAGTTAAAGATGATTGTGAGATGCCAAGAGGGTGTTGGGAACTGAACCTGGATCCTCTGTAAGAACAAGTGCTCTTCCCAGAGGAGTCATCTCTCCGGGCACCTGTACCCATTAACCATTCTCAAATGGTTAAAGGAATGAAAATGGCATCTCCCCAACCCAGCCTAGTCCTGACTGGCTTAGTTGATAATGTGTCATAATTGGACTGAGGTAGTTTGCTGAAGCTACTGATTTTTTACCCGAGAACGGAGGCCTGGTAGAGATGCTCAGGGGGGCGTCTGGCACCTCCAGGGGTGGCCTTTACAAAGCTGGACAGGGTTGAAGAGGTAACTTAGCTAGAAAGAGCTTGCTTGTAAACATGACAGCCTGAGTCCTATCCCCAGAACTCACATCAAAAATCCAGACACGGCAGCACACCCCTAGAATCCCAGCACTGGGGAGGCAGAGACAGGAGGGCACCTGGGGCTCACTGGGCAGTCATACTGTCTGAATCAGAAAGCTTCAGGGTCAGTGAAAGGCTTCAGGGTCATTGGTTGAGGGAGATGCCTGATACTAATCTCTGACTGCCACAAACACAGACATACATGCACATACACATGCACACATGTATACAACAACAATAAAAATAATCACTGTACAAAGCTATTAGGATTTTATGGGTGCTAAAGACAGTAAAGATTCTATGACTAACAACCATATGCCGCCATTGCAAGAAATGCGCAGAGGAGGCGCGTTGAGCAATTTAGCATAAAAACACGTATGAAGACAATGTTAATAAGTCAGTATCTGGTGATGAAGACTTATCTGAGTCTTTCTCCTAGAAATGATCTGGAAGTCAAGTTTATGGAAACATAAATAGAAAGCCAACATAAATGAGTTTGCCTTGGTCTATCGTCTACCCAAGCCCGTGAGTTTTAATTAGAAGTATGCAGGATCAAAGCTTGTTTTGATAGCATAAGTCTACAGTCTGTGGGTGGATGACAGACAAAAGAAAAATGGAAGGAGGAGGAGTCACTTACGAAATGCCCAGAAGAAAATGGGCCCCTAAAATAAGGTAAGGAAAGTATGGAGGTGGACAGTAGACTTTAGGGCTTGGATAAACACAGGCAAAGAAAAATGAAAGATTATGACTTGAACCCGAATAATTAAACATGCTCATGAACACAGAAAGGGGCACAAAGCAGAAACTTCTTTTTTCCAGAACTGAGTTTAAATTAGCTCACACTAAAAGTCAGACCAGTGTATGTACGTATATGTATTGCTAGACGTTATACACACGCACTCATGCCCGTAGTGACTCTGACTCTCAGCAGATAGATTCAAATCAGAAGGAAAGATTTACGAGTCTCCGTGACAGGTGGCAGTGGGTGCAGCAGAGACTGTCCAGCCAGCACCGAGCAAAACTGTGAACAAGGACACGGGAATTCCCCTCCTTGCTACACGCCCAATGGAAACACAGAGACACATTCACCTAAAGACATGCAACGAATGTTCATAGCAGCCCTGTTCGTAATCTATCATCCGGAGAAGAAGAAGAAAAAAGTGCAGCGTAAAGAAAGAGCGTGACGTAGAGTGTGCTAAGGTCATCATAGTGAACACTGTGAGGAGGGGGCACGAGGTCAAGTGGGGCCCTGTTTCTGGGGGGAGTGCTGGTGAGGTGCTGCTTCTCCACCTAAGTGCTGGTTCTTGGGCATGTTTGGGGAAAACCAAAGCATCTCTGGGTAACCATTTTATCCAGAATGTTAAAAGAGCTTCCGTGGCCACTTACCAAAAATTTGACTGCCATGAAACAACAGAAACTTCTACTGCATTTTAAAGGTCAAAAGTCCAAAACGAAAATGTCATACGGCCAAGGCTTGCGTAGTGTGTGCATGTAATGTCAAACTGCCCTCTGCATCTCCTATCAAAATATTCAGGGTGACATTTTAGGATCCACCCAGATAACCCAAGATGCTCTTATCTCATAATTCTTAACCTGTTCACAGCTGCAAAGACCTTTCTCCCAAATAAGTTAGCCCGAGAGCATCTAGAATTGTGCTGTAGATGATGGGGCAGGAGAGGAACAATTTCTGTTGCCACGAGCATTACGGAGCTGTCACCACACGATGAAGGAGGAGAACTCAACAGAATTCAGGGTATTGGATGAAATGAGGAAATAAAAATTATGAGTGGAGAAGACTCCAGAGACCCGCAGAGAAACAGGATTATTAGCCAGGATCTCTGATAAGGATGTTTCGTAAGAAAATGAGGAGATCAGATGACACTTAAGAGCCAGAGGATTTTAGGGTTGGCTCAGTACATTTGAATACCAGCAAAAAAATTAGGGCGCCAAAGGGGTTAATTAATGTAGATGGGACAGAGGGGTTAGATTCTGTGGCAGAGAGGAGGAGTAATAAAGAAAGGGTATTTTAAGTACAGGAAGGGAAGTATTGCATGGAAAAGACAAAAGAAGGATGAAACAAAAGGAAGGAGGCTGAGGTCTCTCGCTTTAGCTGGTGAATTCTGCTGGACAGAGAGCTGGGGTCCTTCCACAGAGAGAATGCTCCAACCAGGAATGGCTGGACCCACCTGAATCCTGAGGGCATGACCAGACATATGGCCAACGGTGGCTTGCCTGAGTTTCTGTGCGTTCCATTTGCACTCAGCGGAACTCATTAGTGTTTCTGTCACTTGTGAGAGCGACAATGGCAGCAGAGCAACAGCACGAGATGTGAACCCAGCTCCCTGGGAGACCGCCAAACCCTACTTTGCCAAAGAAGCTGTGTGAAGGAGGAATGATGGACCCGGAGAAACTGCAGACTCTCCAGTATTGTAGAACCTAACGGTCAGAGACCAAAGCCTGGTTCAAGCATAGAAGGTTCAGCCTCATGAATAGTTATTCTCAGTTATAGGTGGGCTGGGTTGCCAAAGAATCCTTCTCTTCCAGCAAAGAATTTGGAGCACACAACATTGAGGGTACCCAAATTCTGTTTTCAAGGAATCCTTCACACCAGCTCACAAAGAAGCTAGATAAGCCACGATTTGTATCTTCTACTGGGCCAATACTTTACGAAGATATTATTTTCTACACAGCGTGTGTGTGTGTGTGTGTGTGTGTGTGTGTAGGACAGCCCTAGGTGTCATTCATCAGGCACCATGTCCTTGTTCTTGAGATAGGGTCTCTCACTGACCTGGGATTCACTAAGTAAAACAGGCTGGCCGACCAGAAGAACCCCAGGAACTGCCTGGCAACGGCTCCCCACTACGGGATTGCTAGGGCATGTCACCGTGCCCGTCTCTCACAGGCACTTTTCTGTGCATCGGCTGGCACGGAAGTGACACCTCAATTATAACACACACGACAGTCCCCTATATGCTATGGCTTATTAGACACACAAACTAAGGTCTTTTGTTGGTTTGTTTCCCAAGACAGGGTTTCTGTGTGTAGACCCAGCTGTCCTAGAACTTGCTCTGTAGGCCTCGAACTCACAGAGATCTACTTGCCGATGCCTCCCCAGGACTAGAATTAAAGGTGTGTGCTACCCCTGCTTGGCTTACAAAATTGGGTTTTATATTAGGTCATATTACTCTCTTTCCAAGTTTCCAATAGGGTCTAATTATGCATTTATTCATTTATTTATTATTTACTGTGGTTTCTTATATAGCCCCACAATGGCCTCAAACTTCCTTCTACCTACACATCTGAGGTGCTTATCTCACAGTTGTGAGTCACCACATCTGGCTAAGAATTTATTTCTTAATACTATGATAACAACGATAGATTAGGGAATGGCTTAGAAGGACTACATGGCATTAGGTGGGCGTGGTACTACATATCTGTAATCCTAGTACTCAGAACAGGGGCAAGACCGTGGCCATGAGTTCAAGGTAGGGGGATAAAAAAAAAACCCTAAATCCCATTATCAGGCAGGGACCACCCTCTGCAGCAGAGGTAGAAATAGGTAGAAGTGAGGTTTCTATGGTAGCACACATATCTGTATCAACATTTCCAACTAATGTTTGCTCCTCGGAATCCTTATACCTCCTGAAGGTATCTGGGTTTGAACCATCACACATTCGGCTTTCTACCGACCCAGTTCACGCAGTGTATCACAGCCCTGAGTAATTAATCTTTCTTAAGACACTGAAAAGTCAGAACCTTCAACTTCAACTTCAGCTGAATTTTCAACTGAAAAGTCTGAACTTTTTTTTTTTCAAAAAGTTTAATGTGCTTCTGATTGCAGATGAAGTGTAGGTTATTTGTTTCTTGCCTTGCTTGATCAATTTTAATTAAAATTTCCAAGTTGCATCTTTGGTCATGCTTCAGCAAGGTCTCAAGCACCCCGAGAACTGTGTAGCTGTGAGAATCTTACACGAGTAACCCCACTCCCCACGCACACCAAGTATTGGACCCAGTGAACTGACAGTTGCCTCAGCTGCATGAACTTCCAGCAACCATCTGGGAAGGAGCCTGTTCCTCACGGACATGCATCTCGTGCAGGGTGTTACTGTCGATCATTCTAGACATTCGCGACCTCTTCACAGAGCCATCAGACAGCAGCCGGCGAGAACTTACACATCCCCAGACGTTGCTCTCCAGCAAAAATATCTGTGGCCATTCCATCACGTTTGACTGTTTTGACTGAAATACTTTCCTATCTTTGGTGGAGGAAAACTTTCTCACTCTCATTTAAGTGTGCTATGTTTACATAGCACAGCGGTCCAATAACCACAATTCGGACTCTAGAAAAACATATGGGGGAAAATGATCTGGTTTTATGTATTTTTAATTACTGGGGGAGAGGAGAAAGAAATTGAAAATTCAAAGATTGAAGGGACAGTGTCAGTTTCAATGTAGATCTTATTTGGATCCTGCCAAAACTACAAATTTATCAGCTTTGTGAGACAAAGTTTGGAAAATGGACAGAATATCTCATGACATTAAGAAAACAATTATTTTAATGGAACTGGAGAGATGGCTCAGTGATCAACAGCATTGGTTGCTCTCCCAGAGGACCCGGTTCAATGACCAGCACACACATTGCAGCTCACAATTATCTAAATTATCTATAACTACAGTCCAACACCCACTTCCTGGTCTCCAAGGACATCTCATACATGTGGTTCACAGACACACATACACAGTTAAAACACCCATTACACATGAAATAAAATGGAAAAAAATAAAAGAATCATTTTAAGTGTCACAAGGTACCATGGTAGTAAGCCTTATCTTTTATAGGAAAAATACGTAACATGGTAATTAAATTGTATGAACGCTGAAAATGAAAGGTGGTGCCTAGCTTACACACTATATATATATATATATATATATATATATATATATATATATATTCTTCGTGCAAAAGATTTTATTTTCTCCTCAGGGGGTGGTGGTGCACACTTTTAATCCCAGCACTATGGATGCATAGGTAGGTGGATCTCTGTGAGTTTGAGGCCAGCCTGGTCTACAGAGCAAGTTCCAGGATAGCCAAGGCTACAATGAGAAACCCTGTCTTGAATATATATATAATTTCTGGCTTGGGGGTATAGCTCAGTAGCAGACATGACGTAGGAAATAAGCGAAACCTAGATGTACACTGTCGATCTGGCAGAGAAGACTGCTCACCCTGGTAAGCTTAGAGGATTCCCCCCTTGACTTCATCCTGTGTGCTCGTAAGTCTAGCTAGATCTCAGAGGTGTGACTGATCACCAGGATGCTCCAGGATTCAGGAGCTCAGCCACAGACGTTTCTCACCGGGTTTCAACCATGTGCCAAGAGGTACCTGGTCTTGCCTGCCTGCCACACTTTTGCTCAACACCTCGTTAGATTTACAAATCTCCTAATGGTTCTGCAATTCTGAGACAATAGACGTGTAAACATGATTCTGCCGGTATGATTTCATTCCTAGCGCATGTGTTGACATGCCACTGGAGTTCAACAATTCATTGCGGGAGGGTGTTGCGCTTCCTTCTTGAGTGCGGCAGATCAGGCGAATGAATAGGAGTAAAACCCTCCACTGCCAAATCATCTTTTCACTGCTGACAGACTGACCTCCCGAAATGTAACCAGTGAGTCTCCCAGTGTCAACTAAAACTCAATGCTCTTAAGGAACTCACTTTCTAGGAATTTTGGTATTTCTCTTTAATTTGAAAGATGAGCAAAATTACAGAAGTGTCACGTGAACAGACAGTTGTCCATCTAAAAGACCAGCCACACAAATGCCAATCACAGAGGAAAAGGCCCTTGGCTGATCCCTGGTGGGGCAGAGGGCATGAACCTGCACAACAGACACCAGTAAGGCAGGAAGAAAATACCAAGGCAGCTCCTGCCATGGGCAGCACCACCCTAACTCTGCCCTCCCAGGGAGCCTTTCAAGGTCTCCCTGTCACACTGTGGAGTAGACTCTGTAGCAACCCCAAACACCGCAGTCTGGAAACACTCCTCCCTTCTGCTCTCCCACCTTGTTTATTTAACAAGCTTCTACTGTTTATTCCATGACAGACACCATGGGGGCCGGGTCGGGGGGTCAAAGGAATTGGTAGCAGCTGTTAGACACGTCTGCAGTCTTACGTGAGTGAAAACAGACCAGGGTCAAATGGAATTTACATACAGGGCACAGAACAGGTAGTGGTTGGTTCTGAAAGGAGATTCTGAAGGACGTAGGAGGAAGGTGCAGCAGAACACAGGGTCAAGTCAGCACAGGGACACTGGGAAGGAAGGCCAGGTCCCCGAATTCTGTGATTGCATCACCCAGGAGTCTCCTCCTCCACCATCTGCAAATGTGTACACACGTCACCCCTGATGCCACCCGTCCAGCTGCTCTAGCTACCGGAAGTTTACAATAGTCAAGTTGTACAATCACTTTGGGAGATTTACTTCCAGTGCCTCTGGCTCTTAGGAGGAAAGATACTGGTTTTTATTCATGCCTTAATACACTTGAACTTACTATTAAATGTATTCTCTTTCTAGACCCATCACCCAGATGCTCGCAGTTCTATAGAAGTTTGGGTTCATTCTCTTGCAAAAAAAAAATCCCTCCATCATTTATTTGGGTTGCATATGCACACACACGGTGTGTGTGTGTGTGTGTGTGTGTGTGTGTGTGTGTGTGTGTGTGTGTAACCGGGCATTCTGAACTCTAAACACCAAATAATTTGAACATTTTAAACTCTAAAATACAGACCTAATTGGTTGAACTATCAGGTTCCCCTGATAATGTGATCAAATCTTACACAGTTGCAATAACAAAGAGTCGTGTAAAGCAACTGTCTGTTCATGTGTGTGTGTGTTTGTATATGCATATACACATACATATATATACATATACACACATGCACATGCACTATACTACAACTGTAACAGTGTCTGCCTGTCTACACTGGGGGTGTGGGTGGGAAAAAAAGTAATTGCCTGCTTAATCAAGACACCTTGAAGAAATAACATCTGATAGAAGGGGATAGCTTTTAATTCATGCTCTTAAAACAAGAGAAACAAAGTGACCACCTCCTAGAACGGTCAAAGAGATTCCCCCCAAAAAGGTGAGTCCACACCCCATCACCACACCACCACATCGGATTCAGAGGCTTGGGATTCAGAGGCGTCGAGGGATGAACTGTAAACTTTCCAAAAGTATGAACAAAATTAAATCATGTGAAAGAGAGTTACATGTCTCCTTAATCCCAGTACTGTTTCTAACAGCCTAATTAACCACTGGAAACAAAGCAGCTAGCAAACAAAGATGACAGTTGAGCATCGCTGAGGGGCCAGGTCCACCTGCACTGGAGCTACCTGCTCTCAGACTGAGTAACTAGAAGCCACATCAGCTCCAACATGTGAGGGACCAGTGTAATCACCCACTGAACACCATGCTCATTAAACCGCTACTATATGCCGGGTCCTAGGGATTCAAAATAAAAGGAACATGCACGTATGAATGTACGCGTGCACTCGCACAAAGACACACATGCATGCACTCGATTTAGGACCCCAGAAAGCTGGTTAAGACTAGCCGAGAACAGACAATCAAATAATCGTGCAAAAATAGAGGCAAAAAGTAGTAATCGTGATAAGAAAACACCAGGCATTTTGAACTCTTAAAATACAGATCTGATTGGTTGATGGGGGTTCCCCTGATGATGTGATCAAATCTTACGCAGTTGCAGAAGCAAAGAGTCGTGGAAAGCAATGTAATCAATCAGTGGGCAGGACCTGCTGGACACTAGTAATGGCCAAGGTACAACTCCTGCATGGAGGGGTACAACTGACTGGAGATACACTGTCCAAGCCCACGCCTGTGCCATGCAGCAACACCAGGAGGCCTGGCCATAGACCCTCGGGCTCATACCTCCATCAGATGAGCAGTCGTATCAACAATGAGCCCTTGGTGACCGCTAGGCAGTGCAGCAGATTGAGCCATGTGTTGGGCGCCACCCTCACACCCTCCTGCCACCACAGGGTCCTTGTCAACAGCAGGTCCCAGATGGGTTTCTACTCTTTTCCTGACTACAGGAGCCGTGTACTCAGCAATTTCAGTTTCATTCTTCTCACGGGAACTTTGGGTGTTTTGACAAAACGTCTGTAAAGAGCATTTTCCAGAGACTATGAGGCAGGGGCACAGCTAGCATTGCACGCGGTGTTAAGGTTTGGAGAGCAACAAGCTACAAGATCCCAGAAAATGGGAGGGCGGCCAACTAAATTCATGTCCTGGTCTCCCTCATATAGTCTCAGGTGACTACAATCACATTAGGCCAACCTAACCCACTGCCGTTTCTGGTTGAGTCTCCTTTTGATCTGCAGTAGCCCCACTGGGTTCTGAGCAATGGAACAGACACACATGTTAAATGTTCCTCCAAGGGACAGTGGCCATAGATGCCCACAGAGGCCTGGTCTTGACACAAAGAACTCAGCCGTAGACTGGGCACACGTCTTACAGACAAGCTGCTTTGTTTCAAATCTCCCAGGTCCAAGTAAAAAGGAATATTTCATAAGTGGTATAGAATGACCTCACCAGCTTTTAAATGTCAGCCCTTATGCACCTTGGAGTAAAATGCATCCCATTTGGTGCAGCCTTTCACCTTGGCTTTGGTTAGTGTCCTGCAGTTAGGGGAAGGGGTGTGAAGCACATGGACCTCTTTCCTAACATTCCTTTTCCTTTACCTTTTTTTGGTTTTGCCTCTCCTCCAAGAGTTCACCTTTATCCTCATGATTTCTCTTGTTCATTTCACATTCCACATGTTTTACTTGGAAACACCCATGCCAAGGTCAAGACTCTCTTTTCTCTTCTCCCCCAGACATCCACAAGACAAAGTGACTTTAAGTCAGATCATGTGTTCCTTAAGTCCTGGACCGAAAGTCCAAATATTCTTTTGAGAACTGGTTTAATCCAGTCCCAGATTCTCCCCTAGTTCTCTCTGCCCATTGTGATTTATTTCAGAGCAACAGAGAGAAGAAAGACGGAGAAAGAAAACAAGGGAACTTGAAACCACACCATCCATAATCCCACTATGAACCAAGTGGTGTGTTTACAAAGGTTCCGAAGCTATGCTGGCTCACTTTAGAAGATGTATTACACAAATCGTTTTCTTAAACCGTTCCATACCATTCCTTTGAGTGTAACATCACGGACAAGCCAGACCTATTAATATGAGCTTCAGTACTAACGCAGTAATTTTCCACCATTTATTTGGATCACTTTAACGCTGTGCAAATGCGAAAGACTTTTATTATGACTATTCTGAAAGAAGAAATAATTCTACGTGGCAGACGGTTTTTACTCCTAGATCCACTGCTTGTCTTGATGTTGGGTTTCCAGTAACCTTTACCACATCTCAGTACTGTAGTGCACATGTGTTCCCGTCAACAGCCTGGCTAAACAGACTACCGAGATGACTGCAGCAATGTGACTACCAACAACAAGCACACAGAGTGAAGCCACATCCAGAGAAATGGTAAAAATGTAATGGTTTCACTGTTAACAGCCCTGGAAAATAAAACACGTGTCTTCGACATAGAATCCCATTACTTCAGAGGCCGAGACAGGAGGATGGCAGTGAGTTCCAAGCCAGTCTCAGCAATATAGTGAGATACAGATAGCATATATAAATGTTATATATAATCACCACTGTCACAGAATGTATGCGCTAAAATGACTGCTAATTATTGAGTGGAGATACCAGACATTTTGGTACATTTCATTCATGCATTATCATACATATTCCCATATACTACGGGAAAAATTACTATTCCGCTATAAATATTGCTTCAATAGCAATCCCATCTAATTGCTACCTTACATCTGCGGAAGCCTAAAGACGATGTTCACAATTGCTACTGAATCCAAAGGATAAAAGCCTGTGTTCAAATAGCTACAGAAAAACTCAGGGCTTACATTCATAAGTAATGGTGAGTTAGCAGCTTTCCAACTTAGATTATGAAAATGCAAGGGCGTCTCATCTCACTGCTCCTTTATAACATTATACTGAAACCCTAAAGAATGGAACAAGACAAAAAATGACGATAATACTCATCTTACAGCAGGGTTATATCCAAAAAATTTGTGAGTTGAAAATCCTGCAATTCAAATATGCATTCAAGCCAGAGTTGGGGGCGTGTGCCTTTAATCCCAGCACTCAGAAGGCAGAGGCAGGCAGATCGCTATGAGTTCAAGGTCAGCCTGGTCTACAGATGTCATTCCAGGATGGGTAGAGCTACACAGGGAAACCCTGTCTCAAAATCAAAACAGAAAAATGAAATAAAAACAACAACAAACCCCAACGAACAAAACTGTGCGTTCAATAAAGCCTAACTATGAAATATCATGCCTTCATGACCTACCTTAAATAGGATCAGAATACCTCAATCAAGCTGGGCAAGAGGATTTCTTCATAAAAATAACTTTATAATAAGTATTTCATATTCTACATTCACTAATACTGTATCTGGACAGAATGAAGCCAGAATGACTATCCACAGTTGTACTGTTGCAGAATTGAAAATCATAAATTGAGTCATTATAAGTGGGGGACCATCTATAAAAGGCATACTGATTAGAAAGAAGAAAACAAAACTTGGCTTTATTAACCAATATGATAATTGTCTACAGTGAAACTTCAAAGAATCAAGTAAAAAAACTTCTCAGAACTGTAAGTGGTCAAAAATAAAGATTCAAAATTAAAGGTTAATATACAAAACCAACTGTTTTTCTAAATGCTTACAACAACAGAATTTGAAATTAAAAATACAGTATCAGTTATATTATCACCTCCCAAAATGAATTTGTGTGTCGTGTGTGCGCATGTTCATGTTAGGGTGACTGCTAGTACATGAGCAGTTTCTCTTCACCTTAATTTTTGAGACAGAGTCTCTCAATGAAGCTGGAGCTCTCTAAACTGGACTAAACTGGCTGGCTAGCGGCCCCTAGGGACCCTATTGTCTTTACCTCCCAGAGCTGGGATTATAAATGTGTACCACTCTGTGTTTTTATTAATGCAATATTTTTTTATCAATTCTTTGAGAATCTCATATTAATTATTTTGGTCAGATTCACCTGCTATGCCTCCGAATCCATCTCTTACCTCTTCTCCCCTTCCCAACTTGGGATTCTTTTTTTTCTCTTAATAAGCCAAGGCCAGTCTTTGTAGCCTAGATCCTCATAGGTGTGGAGTCATCAACTGAAGCATGGTGGACCTCCCCCACGGGCCACATTCTTAGACAAAGCTGGTTCTCCCTTCCCCAGAAGCTATCAACTGTCAGTAAGTCGTCCATTGAGGATGATGGCTGGGGATCCCTCGTCTTTCGATGCTAGAATGTCGACAGTGCCTGGCTTTCTAAAGTGGATCTGGGGAGATCAGACTCAGGTCCTCACGCTCACGTCGTCAGCACTTTCCCAACTGAGCTTTCTTCTCAGTCCTCAAACAATGAATTGTTGTCATTTGTGAGTCTAATAAAATATGTGTAAGAGCTATATAAAGAAAACCATGAAAAGATATCAAAGAACTAAGTACGTGCAAAGGCGGTCCATGTGCGTGGACATGAGGAAGACTCAAGACTGTCAAAACAGCCCTTCCCCTCTGTTGATGGAGAGGTGGAGAAAAGTAATTGCAAGCAAAATCTCAAAAAGTTTCCTTGTGAGTTTTGGCAAGCTGACCCACAAGCAGTGGTTCTCAACCTGTGAATCATGACCCCAGTAAGAACACTGGAAATACCAGATTTTTACATTACTATTCATGACAGTAGCAAAATTACTGTAACAACGAAACTAATTTTGTGTTGGGGGGGGCGGGTCACCGCCACGGAGGAACTGTATTAAAGGGTCGTATTTAGGAAGGTTGAGGACCCCTGTGCTAAAGTTTACCTAAAGAGGCAAAAGACTCAGGATTGCTGATACAGTAGACAGAGAAGCATGAAGCAAGGGAAAATCGAAGCCTACCAGCTAGCTCTGAACTCACAGGCACCGTGATGCCTCAGCCTTCCGAATTGTTGGGATTACAGCTACCACACATGGCCTCTTACAGCTAAATATTTTAGGATGTTGTTATTTCCTTAGAGTAAATTCCTGGAAGTGAAAATGCTGGTTTGACTGGTATTTTTGAGGTTTGTTTAGCCTATTGGATGCTTGTTCAACAGTGGAAATATTTGATTAAAAAATAGTATCGACTGTTCATTTAGAGCCTATTCAAGAAAGAAAGATGGACTAGGTAGGGTACTAGTTTGCCTCTCTGTCGCAGTGATGAGCGCCACAACCGAAAGTAATAAGAAAAGGGCTGGTTTGAGCTCCCAGGTTACAATCCATTGTCAAGGGAAGCTGGAAGCAAGAAATGAAACAGAAACCATGGAAGAAGATGGCTCACTGCTCATTCCCTTGCTGGTGGTCAGCCTGCTGTCTCATATAGCCCAAGACCACCTCCCCAGGGACGGCACTGTCCAGAGTGGTCTGTGCCCTCTCACATCAGTCATCAATGCCCCCACAGACATACATACCCACCAGCCAACCTGATGGGATTCTTCAGCTAGTCTTTCTCTCCGTGTCTGTCAATCTGACAACCAAAATTAGCCAATGCACTGACTTTACTCAAATTCACAGCATACTATGAAATTACAGTGATCAAAACAATGTGATACTAGTAAAAAAACAAATCAAAACAGATGAACTGGTGGATGGAAGAGAAGCAGAAATAAGTTCCCACGAATAGAATGAGCAGAAGTTATACAATGGAACAAAGGCAGTCTTTCAATAAAGGAGGCTACAGCAACTGAATTTCTACGTAGGAAAAGAATATGAATCTAAACACAGACCTCACACTCATCAGAAAAACTACCACAAGTGGATCATAGACTTGTCTGTAAAGTGTAAAACTTGAATCTCCTGGAAGAAATTACAAGGGAATAACTAGGTGACCGCTGACAAGACAGAAAGGTCACTTCTTAAACAGGACACCAAAAGCATGGTCTACAAAAGAACACACAGGATGTATTTGAGGACTTCTGCCTTGGCCCAGACATGCTGGCACACACTTAGAATCCCAGTGCTTGGGAAGCAAAGGCAGGTGGATCTCTGTGATTGCTAGGCCAGTCTGATCTACACGGTAAGTTTCATGCCAACCAATACAATAAGACACTATCCCCACCACCACCACCAAAGCCTTCTGATGCCAATGAAAAGGACAGAATCAGAACATAAGCCACGGAGCAACAGATGAATTTTTCAAGAGACATATCTGACACAGAAGAGCTGTGCAAAAATAGACAAAAAAATTAAAACCCCAAAGAAACCAATGGGACTGAAAGGTAGAGCAAACACTTGAACACACACTTTAGCAAAGTAGAGAAACAGATGGGAAAAAAAGGAGCATGAAATTTAACCAGTGGCTTTTGCCCTGAGGGAACTGCACACGAGACAACAGTGAGACTACACTGAACAGCATCAGGATGGACTGCCAGCAACGTGAATACTGAGGATGCAGAGCGACGGCCTGGCGGGAGGGATGACAAGATGGTACGGCCACTGCAGAAGACAGATTGGCAGATCCTTACAAAACAGAATCTGCCCCTGTTATTTAGAAATTGTAGTCCCCTACATTTGTCCAATGAGTTGAAACTTATTCTGATAAAAGAGAATAACCCTGCACAGAAATGTCCACAATTCGTTCATAATCATCAGAACTTAGCAACAACCAAAATACCCTCCTGTGAGTAGGTAAACTGTGGCACACGTGGGACATGAGAACTGAGTTGCCAAGCCATGAGAAGACATGATGGCACAGAAAGAATATATGCGTGTTACTACGTGAAAGAAGCCGGCATACCACACAGTTCAACGATGAGACGTTCTGAAAACGGCATAGGGAGGAAATGGAGAAGGATCAGGGCTTGCCAGTAGGTAGTGGGCCGAGAGGGGTGAACAGCTATAGCTGAAGATTTTTAGGGCAGTACAACTTTTCTGAACGATATTGTAATGGTGGCTATATGATGTCATACATTGATCCAAACTTGTAGAATGTACACCAAGAATAAATTCTATTGCATGCTATGGGTTGAAAGCAATAATGATAAGCCAGGGAAAGTTCATCAGTTGTAATGATGCCTAAGGAGGCAGACAGTGGAAGAGGCTGTATAGCTACAGGAATCGGGAGGGAAGAAGAATAAGAATGTTCTTTATTATCTCTTCTCCTGTAACACTATGAAGCTAAAATTGCTCCAAAACATAATGTATATGTGTGTATACAATATATTCTAAAAAGAATCATATATACACTAAAATCACACACACACACACAAACACACACGCACACCTCCCTCTTGCCTGCCCCCTAAATCTGCGATCATTGTATCAGGGTTACAAGGCAGTCAGCTGACAATTTAACAAAAGCCAAAGCCCTCCCGAGATACATCAAGATCATGTTAAAAGTAGGATCCATCCAGGCCACCAATCTTGAGCAGAAAGCCTACAGGTACCTTCGGCCCCATGCACCCCAATAAACACAGACATCCAGCCCTGCGCCATGCTCACTGATGCCCACACCTGGGCCGCCTGGCTAGACAAAGTACACTTGCAAGGCCTGGTCATGGAAAGCGTGATTCATGCAGTCTTAGGTGCACATTGCTAGCAGAGGCACTCCAAAATCCACTGAGCCCCGTCCTCACCCAGGAGGTCCTGGTACACTGAGTGGGGGGGGGGGGTAGCGTGGGCAGCAGGGCTTTGTTTTTTAGAATCAGGTGACTCTAATTTTCACTAAGAGACTGAGAACCGCTGATTTGGAAGCCACCTTAAAACTGCCCACTCATC
Source organism: Alexandromys fortis (assembly GCF_014885135.2). NCBI lineage: Eukaryota > Metazoa > Chordata > Mammalia > Rodentia > Cricetidae > Alexandromys > Alexandromys fortis. The sequence continues at coordinate 2,714,202 of NW_026067987.1, read as the reverse complement.
CAGCAACCGTGCAAGGTGCAGGCTGCCGACCTCGGCATCTGGATCCATTATTGCGCTCCATCTTGTCAAGAAAGACTCCCTTTCACATTAGTGGAAACAAACAGCTGCTCTTCTAATGAAAGTTCTTGTCAGCAGTATTCGGAGGGGACCTAATTCTTCCTGTCCACAGGGATGACAGGATGGCAGTTGGCACGCACCTGCTGCTTATTAAATCTTTTGGGGGGGAGCAATTTAATTGGAGCTTTTGCATCAGCTATATGTCCTGTTTAGAAAAGTTTCTCTGAGTTGTTTGAAGAGACGATAACCTTTCCCTTTCTTGGTCAGATTATTAGAAATACATTTTCTCGAGCTCCCAAGGTCCCAATGAGAAGCAGATGGAGGGAGAACACGAGCAAGGATGTCAGGACCACGGGGGGTGCACCCACCCACTGAGACAGTGGGGCTGATCTATTGGGAGCTCACCAAAGCCAGCTGGACTGTGACTGAAACAGCATGGGATAAAACCGGACTCTCT
>NW_026067987.1:2439745-2713459 GCF_014885135.2 Alexandromys fortis | reverse complement strand
GGGGGATGGAAATGGGAGGCTGGGAGGAGGCGGAAACTTTTTTTTTCTTATTCTCAATAAAAAAAAAAGAAAAAAAAAGAAATACATTTTCTCTACACACAAATGCGAGGGAAGGAAAGTGACTCCGCTGCACTTTCAATTTGCCCTCAGAAGCACAAACATACTCTCTGGTTACGACACAGCGCTGATGTGACCTAGAAAGGCTTTGCTATGAAAAGCCAGCAGGCTCTGTCTGTCTCTGGCTCCTGGGTGAATAGGAGTGTTGGGACCTCTTCCCTGGAATGACTTTTTCCCTTTTGTTTGAGCTGAAGAGATGGGAATGGCTGGGCTCCCAGCATACCCAGGGTCCTGGCCATGAAAATCACAACACCTGTTCTCAAAGTAGACTTTGAAAATGAAACCCCGTTATTCACAAGCCTGGCTCTTTTCATCCATGCCCCATGCAGGCTGCTTGCCATGTTTTTGCTGCTTGCTCACTTAGTGCTACATTCAGAGAACATAGGAAATATGAAATTTACATGTGCTATTTGACAATAAAGACATACATGACCTATAGCCAGTAATTCAACATATATATACATGTATATGGGTATACATACATATATATGTGTTTATATATGTGTGTATGTATATATGTATGTATGTATGTATGTATTTATATGGGCTCCCTGGAGAAGTAAGTGGTTCTTCCTTCCTTCTCTTCTTTCATGTGTGTGCATGTGTGCGTGTGTGTGTGTGGGGGTGTGTGTGTGTGTGTAGGCCAGAGGACAACTTTCAGGACATCTTGTTGAGGCAGGGTCTTTGTTCGGCAGATGCACTGCATACTCCAGATTAGCTGCCCCTCCCCCCAGCTTCCAATCCTCCCACCTAGCAATAGCAGTGCTGGGATTATGGGTGCCTGCCACCACTTGAAGGCTTCTAACTGTGGGTTCTGTGGGCCACACTGAGGTCTTGACATGAGCACTTTGTCCCTGACCCCTCCCACAGTTTCTTTATCACATGTTAAATTACCACAGTCTTTTTTAAAGTTGCCTCTTTCTTAAACCTACACATAAGGGAATCCATGCAAGAAGTCTTTAATAAAACTTTGGGTGGACAAGAAAACACAGTTGTGCACATTTGTAGATCCATGAAAAATTATGAGGAGAAAATTAAAAATGGCAATGGCAGGCGAGCTAACTAGACACAATTAGATACAGATATGTTAAAGATTTATGAATTTCTGAGTACCGTTCCACGGAAATATTTGACAACAGTCTCCTTAGATTAAAGGATCTGATGAGATGGCTCAGAAAGTAAGCATGCTTGTTACCAAGACAACCTGCATTTGATCTCCCAGGTCCACATGGTAGAAGGCGAGAATAAATACTCACCAAGTGCCTCTGACTTCCAAATGTACGACATGGCACACACATGCTCGTACACATCCACGAAATAGAAATAAGTACAGTGAGAAATAACAAACCAGTGAGGAACTGAGCATCACAGTTAGAATACAATACACAGTGGAGAGTGGTGGATTTAACATCTCAACGAGCAGACACCACCTACACGCCGAGAAAGATGTGCTGGGTGTTAAGACAAAACTTATATGTAATCAACACTGAGAAGAAAAGACATAACCCGAGTCTACAGATCTACAGATCTCTCTCTCTCTCTCTCTCTCTCTCTCTCTCTCTCTCTCTCTCTCTCTCTCTCTCCCTCCCTCCCTCCCTCCCTCCCTCCCTCCCTCCCTCCCTCTCCTTTGGCAACAGAAAAGGCAATGAGGATTAGGACCTGGAAGATGTGGAGAAATCATCAAGTGTTCTTTCCCGCCACCTTTCTGCAGCAACCCTGGTGGCCTTTGTCTTGAGCATCTCTGTGATTTGGGATAATCTTTTTGTACACTGTGAAGATGTGTCTCTGCTAAGGAGCTTTCTGGTTGGTTTAATAAAGAGCTAAGTGGCCAATAGCTAGCGAGGAGGGGACAGGCAGGACTTCCAGGAAGACACAGAAACTCTGGGAAGAAGAGAGGTGGGGTTTGCCAATGAGATGATATGGAGCAGGTTGGATGCATAGTATGGAGGAACGGTAACGAGCCATGTGGTAACGTAACGGGTTAATGTAAGTTTTAAGAGCTAGTTGGGAACATACCTACGCTAAGTCCAAGCTTTCATAATAAATAAAGTCTCTGTGTCATTATTTGGGAGCTGGTGGTACAAAGAAAGTTCTATTACATCTGTGTTCTAAGGATGGACATCCTCCATTATTAGAAAATTCAAATTTTTTAAAAATATTTTAAACATAAAAGTAAAACATTTTTCTCTCTAAATTTTTTAAAATGTCTTTGTGCATGTACCTGTGTGAAGTTACAGATAGCTGTGAGCCACCTGACAGGGCTGTTGAAGACCAAACCTGGGTCCTCTGAAAAATCAGAAAACACTGAGCCATCTCTCCAGCCTGTCTTTAACGTTTATTCTTCCCAGTGCTGAAGAGCAAACACATGTCAGGTAAGTGTTCTACCAATGAGCCACATCTCTGTCTTTCATCCAATTTCTTAGTCTTTCTAGTTCTTAGTCTTGCTTCTATTTCCGCTTTCTTAAAACAACTTTGAAAAAAAATTAGATAAAATCCCCTTTCCTCCAGAAACATTCCGACAACTAAGAACAACAAGCATGGCTTCTCTGACAGGTTCCCCTGCTGGTTACAACACCTCCACTCCTTTCCTGCTCAGTTATCAGAGTTACACTGGGTATACTGGCCCAGGAGAACACAAGAAGCCAGTGACGAGTCAAAGCGCTTTCCAACGGGAAGCACAAGCTGAGCTGCCTCTCAGTATATGATTCCTAATGAAGACGGCATACTGACTAATCATCAAGATGGTGCCCGCTGGAAATGGGTGACAGAGCCACGTTTCACTATTAATAGGTCATTAGAGTCTCTCAAAGGCAGTATACAAAAATAATGAGTCAAAGGATGCGTGGGAGTTTATAAGGTAAAAAAAAATTACCAAGTTCAGACTGGCATGCGTGTTTAATGTGGGCATGAATCACCAGGGTATCTTGGTTTAAAAAACAATACAGAACAGGTTCCAAGGCAGTTGTGGCAGGCAGGAATGATAACAACCTGCCTTTCCCACTCTCTTCCAGGTGAGTGAGAGGTACAGCAGTCACACTCTGAGCAGCCAAAGTAGAGACTTATTATGACATAGCCAGACTGGAAATGCAGAGGAGGAAGGGGGAGAGAACGATATTAATATAAAGTGGGGTGTGGCCTAGTGATACTTACCTGCCACATGTGAAGCCCTGGATTTGAGCCCAACACACAAGAGGTATCGGCATATTATCAGCCCAAAGAAAGGGTACAAGGAATGTTATAAGCATGCTACAAGGCAAGCCAGCCTGTACAGCAAGATGCTATCTACATTAAAGCAGGTCGACCAGATAGACAGGGATTCTTTGGCAGTCAAATGTCCATTTCCAGGAACAAATCAAGAGAATTCAAAATGCCAAGATTCTCAAAGAATCCCTTGCGTGTGCATTTTCTGCCTTAAAGTAGGAAATCCTAAATAAAGCAGGAGTCTCGAATCGTGTGTAGAGCCCTGCAGATGCACGGGTGGGCACAGAATAGCCACTGCTGTCCACCGTCCATCTTCACCACACGTTTGTCCCGCCTTTCTGCACCAAGTATGAACACCCGATCTGGAAAGCTTCTAGAATATTATTTGGACAAAGGAAGTGCTGGAAAAATGGTAAGACTTACTGTTGCAATACCATGACTGGACCCTGCAACCACACTACACACACACACACACACACACACACACACACACACACCACATACACACAAAATGCTGGGAACCTTTTTTTTTTTCTTTTTTCTTTTCTTTTTTCCTTTTTGATGCTGGGATTCAGAGGCCAGAGAGTGAGGAAGCTGGTGGGGAAACCTGGATAGGCTGTGTGACACAATGTCCCTCCAGGATTTAAGGAGTTACCCAGGGCTGTTTGGACAGAGCAGGTGAATTGATGCCCTGCCTATAAGCATCCCTGTCCCCAGCTCAGCCACCAAAGCAGGACTCAGAGAAGGAGCCCAGATCTCTCTCCACATCACACTGACTGGGCGAGTCACAGGGTTCTGTGCTTCCAGGCTTTCATTAGTTAATAAAGGATCGTCCAAAGCTCTCTCCAGTGGGCTTCTGAGAGACGATCTACGCCTCCCCGTTTAGTGTTCATGTTGCGCTTGAGTGTTTCTGTTGATTAGCAAAACGACACGTGAAATGACTTCTTTGACGAGACTGAGAACCTTTCAATAAGTTCAGAATGTGTTGATGTCAAGACGTATTTCTGAGGTGGAGAAATGAGTGTACTGCCCTTGCAGAAAATCCCAGTTCAGTTCCGAGCACCCACATCACCCATGTCAGGCGGCTTACAAGACCTGGACGCTAGGTCCGGAGGATCCAGCGTCCTCATGTGGACTCCCTGGCACCTGCACTACATGAGCACAGACAGACAGACAGACAGACAGACAGACAGACAGACACACACACACACACACATATGCACATGCATACATAGAATTTTTAAAACCTTTCAAAAAAACATTAAGTCTAGACTTCAAATTTAGGCTTGCTTTTTGCTTTTTAAACCGATGGAGAAACTGGACCCAGATCTGTCATTCCCACACGTCATCCTCTTCCTCCTCCTGAAGAAAGCTGTACCAAGTCCCAGACCTGCAGTGTGTTTACCCAACTGTCTCCAGTCTTCCAAGGCTTCGCTGAAGACTGCAGAATTTCCCACTGATGCTCTTCCAGGAATGTGTTAGCAACGCATTTCAGGAACTGCTGAGGTTCCAAATTTTCATGCTCTAGCTTCTCAACTATGCTTATCAGAGCGATGACTTTGGAGAATGTTCCTCTCTTCTGGGACTCCTGTTAGATCAAACTTTCTCGTGACTTCTAACTCCAGAGAGTGATAGCCTCCTTTCATTGTTTTCAATGGCCCGATCCCCACATGCCTTTTTCTTTTTTAACTATCTAGTCCGTGTGTGTGTGTGCACGCGTGCGCGCACGTCTGCATGTACAAACGTGCACACACGCGCACACACACACACAAAGCAATTCTCCTTGGGCTCCATTCACTCTTCTGGCTGTTGATCCTACCACCCTCATTTTTGATTAGGTCACCGAAATATCTATCATCCTGAATTCCTACATATGTTAAATGTTTATTTTGGAATTACAGCAACATCTTTGCTGAAATCACATATTAGTCAAAGGATCTGAATTCCAGACTGCCTTGCTACAACCCAAAGGGAATTTGTGAAAGTTGGAGCATACGAGCATTGAGAAACACTCAAGAAATGATGCAAAGGCTTCTATACATAGCCACGAGGACTTGGGTCAAAGCTAGTAATGGCCTGTTTAATAAGGAAAATTTTTAATCATATTTATTTGCTTTGTGTGTGTGCACATGCACATATGCATGCAGATGTACAGGTCAAAGGACAATTTACATTAGTTGGTTCTCTTCTACTGTGCAAGACTCACAGATCAAACTGTTTATCAGGCTTAGCATCAAGTATCTTAATCCATCTTCCAGCCCTAGCGGTGACTTTTAGTTTCTTATTTTGTTTTCAGGATGATAAGCGGTGACTTTTAAAGAAGGAATATACAGGGACCAGGGAGAGGGCTCAGTGAGGAGTGCTCACTGTGCAGGCATCCATGTAAGAAGCCTTGGCATGTGCCTAGAATTCCAGTACTGGGGAAGCAGGGATAACTGGATCCATGGAGCTCTTTGGTTGGCCAGTCTCGCTGGTTCATCAAGTTCAAGGTTCAGTAAGAGATTCTGTCCCAGAAGCATAAAGCAGAGAGCAATTAAGGGAGACACCCAAAGTCAACATTTGGCTCCCACTGACACAGGTGCACAAGTATGCCAGTGAACATACAAACACACACACACACATGTAGAGAACACATACACAAACACAGAGACAAAAAGGAACATACTAGAGATCTATTTGCTTCTTCCTTTTGCCCTGTGAACAAGAAACTACCAAAATGTCCCGAGATACAGAAACTGCTGGCAATTACAGCCCACAAGTGCAGAACTGAACAGTCCTTTCTCTTTGATGTGCTGTGAAGTCTAAAAGACAAGGATTCAGCCTAGAAAAGTTCTGCATGCTGCCTGCAAAGAGAATAACAATTTGTCAAGCTTCATGTCTTCTGGCCTGGAGTGTTATTTTCCAGCCCAGGCTGGAAGGGATGTGGTTATACAGAAAGTAGATTCAGGCGTGCATTCTTGTAATCTAACCCACCAAATATGTAAGACATTGAAAACATGCTGACTTCAAAAAGGCAACGCCAAGCCACTCCTACTTTCAGGAGGTTGCCACCCTTAGAAATGTAGGTGAGTTCTCAGTTTGATTCGGACTCGATGCAATCACAGTGACCACGGCAATCACTTAGGCACTAGCTAAAAATTTAGGGAAACATCTCTCGGATTATTTTAATTTCAGTTTATTTTTCTCAATGTCCTTTGTAAAAAGAATTTTACATCCATTTTCTGCCTCCCTTCATTCTTCCTTCTCTCTCTCATTCCCTGTCTCCTTCCCATCACTCCATTCAAGCCTTCAACAATAACTTAATACGTCTTCTGGTCCAGGCAAGGTTCTCAGCGCTGGCACAGCTGAGACGGTCCTGCCATATGCGTGCCTCCTCTTAAAGACTTTGCATTGGAGGGCAAGGAGAATTTCAAAGAAATCCCCTGTAATTTCAATCAGGAAGGGCCACTGGAGCAATGTCTGTGGCGCATAGAAAGCAGAGAAGGGAGAGACTATCTCTCCGTGCAGAAGGGTGATGAGAGGCAGGAGGTAAGAGCGTGCCTTAGCCAGGAGCTGGGAGCAAGATCCTGGTTGGGTTCCACGGGGATGACTTCACGCCAGCAAGAAGAGGAAAGCTGTTCCAGACAGACAGAAGCACAGAAAAGCAGAGTTGAAAAGTGCAGAAGTTCAGGCTGGTTAAGAACGACAGATGGGTGGGGAAGGAGGAGGGAGTGATCGGGCTGCAAAGGGGACGGGGTGGAAGTGCACAGATGGGGCTCCAAGGAGCCCAGCTCTGCTCTCTCTGTCTGGCCCAAGCTCCTGCCAACGTCGGCTCTGATTCTATTACCTCCTCGCTCTCACCAGCCCACCTTACTCCCAGCCCACCCCAGTACCGTGATGTCATGGTCTGAATGCAAAATGCCCCCCCACGGGTTCCTGGGTTTACACACTTGGTCCCCAGGTGGTGGCACTGTTTGGAGAGTTTGTGGAACATTCCAGACATGGGGTCTAGCTGGAGGGCATCAGGCTATAGGGGCAGACTTTTAGGGTTATAAAACTATCCCTACTTCTAGTCTGGCCCTCTGTTTGCTTCTGCAAGTCCTGCCACCACAGACTGTCCAGGGGCCACCAACACACCTTCTCCACTGCGATACACTGATTCCTTTGACCTATGAGCCCATACAAACCCTTTCTCCCTATAGTTGCTCTGCTGGGATTTCTACCACAGAAGCAAGAGGCACTGTTCCTTCTCCATCATACTCTTTCCAATAGGGAGACACTAGAAACTCACCGTCTGCTTGCTTATTGCATGACATCTTCCTAAGACCACGGTATCCATAAATGCTATACCCAACAATATCTACCTGAGAATTGCTTTGCCTGAGTTATCATTCCACCAAAACAGCAATAGAGACCTTTATTAATTTTTTGCTATTAATACTAGAATTATTATCATAAAAGTCTGTGAAGCTACTGTTAGTTCACCACAGTGAGTCACCAACACAGGGTATGAGTGCTGGCTGCCAATGGTATAGGTCCATCAATTATAGCAAATGCATACTTGACAATGGAGTTTTGATAGGGGGAAGCTATGTGTGCATGGGGACAGGGCATACATAGGAATTTTTTACTACTTTCTTCTTAATTTTTCTGTGGATCTAAATTTTCCCTAGCTGTATTCCCTTTAAAGTAGTAACAAAAATAAAATAAAATAAATAAATGTTAAAAAAAATCCAGGCAGGGACCATAGATAGAACTTAGTGATAGAGCAACCTGGCCAGCATGTATGAAGCTCTGGGTTCAATCTATTGTTTGGGGTAACGTTCAGAAACAAGGAATGCGAAGAGGAAGGCATAGAACTTTCTTGGCCTTACCAGGCTATAAATGACAAGGAGATAATCTGTGGCATCAGGGTAACCATAGACAGATTTTCCCTGAATTTAGAAGGACTAGGAAGCACTTGGGTACATTTATTACAATCCTGTCTAAAAGCACAGGCTTAAACAATGGGATATAGTACATCGATTACCTAAAGATTCTCTTGACTCAGGCCAAAAGGTTTGCGGTGTACTAATTCACTTTACCGGAGATATTCTATTCGGTCTTGTTCAGGCATTTGTGCTACATCTGAGTGAAATATAAAGATGAAGCAGACCACAGAGCACTTTGGAAATAATGGGATCTGTCTGAAGGTCCCAAATGCCACAAGACAGGCAGACAAGGTGTGAGAGAAGATGGATGACCTTTCACATGGGAAGTGTTGACCTGGCCTTGACATTCAGAGACCTGGGCCCTGGAGGGAGGGCGAACCTTCCGAGGCAGACAGGGCATTCCCAGGAAGTAGGAAGCTTGAGTTGGTTAAGGAGGCATATTAGGAAAGTCCGTTTGAGAAAAGCAGGGTCTAGGCTATCTCGTGTCCAAGGGAATGCTTCCAGAACACTCAGGTGCCCTGCTGAAGGGGAGGAAATCCAGGAAGGTTCTTCAACGGTATGAGAAAGAGGGACAAAGGACAGTTGATAAGTGGCAGCAATGGCTATGAAGGAGGGAACAGAGTGAGACGTAGTCCCAAGGTTCACAGACAACACCGAATTGTCTTCACGTGCAGAGAAAACCATTACACCATTCACTTAGCTGCTATGCCTCTGAGGGTCCCTCCTCCTCCGGTCACTAATGGAAAAGCCATCAGTGTTACTTCCTGCTCAGGCTATATGTTTGTCCTCATCTATCTAGCCCATCTGGCTTCCTAACTGACCTCTGTCTAGTCCATTTGCTGTATAATGGTCACGTTGGTGTCTGTAAAAAAGTAAAGATGATAGCGCTATCCTTTTGCCTGGAACCACTTTTAGTGGCTTAGAGTTTATAGGAGCATCCTCTGACTAGGCAGATCAGTCCACACACACAGGTGTAAGAGGCATGCTTATACCAATCATTCTCCAGATTCAATGTTGCTGCTGGGTTCACCTACTTGAGACACTGGACACGAACAAGAGAGCTCTCTATATACCTTAGAGAACTGTTTCCATATGTTGCGATATGTACACGAATACATTTTAGACAATAAAATGGGGAACCAATTGAAGCATCTGAAGTGATACAGTGGTGGCAGGGATGTTACATAAAAGTATTAGAATCAAAGAAATAGTCTTTCTATTTTAATACCAGCAGCCAATGTAAGATTGCTGCAAAATCATCTTCAGTACATTGGGTTCTTCAGCAATTTAGCAACAAATAGCATTTTCATTTCCCTTTCACTCAAATATACTGCAATTTAGTGTCATTATACCATAATAAAATTTAAATAATCTTCATTTTTTTCTTTGCCCCAGCATTTTTCTTACTTATTATTTTAGAGTACCTCAAAAAGTTATTATATAACAAACTCTTGCAGTTTTTAAGGCACTTCTATTATTCTAGCTAATTTTTTTCTTTATGATTTCTTATGCTACGAATTTTAATGTCTCACAACTTTACACGTGATAAAAAATTTCATCAAAATAAAAACTATCTTAGAATTTATGATGTCTCAATAGCTCTCTGAGACATTCTTCTAGGACTCTGCATTAGTAACAACGACAACGCAATAACAATGAGGAGGAGGACAGTGGAAGTGGTCTCATGTAGCTCAGGCTAGCCCCAAACTTGCCATGTAAGTAAAGATATCCCTATGCTTCCACCTCACTGGTCCTCACGTTGTCAATAGCTGCACCCCCATGCCTGGCTTATGCAGAAGGGGGGGGGGTCAAACCCAAGGCAGGCAAGTACTCTGCTGATCGAGGGACAGTTCCAGCCCATAATCAAAGCTATTTGGGGGCTACAGAGCTAGCTCAGCAGTTAAGAACACTCGCTCTTCCAGAGGACCAGAGCTTAATTCCTAGCACCCATTATAAGTCTCTCGCAACCGCTTCTAACTCCAGCTCCTGGGAATCTAAAAAGGCTATAGGATTCACCCACCTACTCAATGTCTGCAATCGTCCCATCAAATAATGCTACACTTTGGGCAACGAATCGAGATACTTAGGCCTTAGAAGCAACTCACCTCCCCCGTCTCCCTTGTCTATGTAGCAGAGAACTCAATAAAATAAGAGACTATCAGCAAGCAACTGAAAATCAAAAGTGCAAGGGCTTTATTTAAATAACCAATTATTAAGTTTAAGTGCATTCTATCTTAAGAAATAAAAATGTACCAGGCATAGTGATACATGTGTTTTATCCCAGCACTCAGGAGGCAGTGGATGTCTGTGAAATCGAGCTAAATCTGGGCTACATAGTGAGTCCTAGAACAGAACTGTATAGCAAGACCCTGTCAAAAAAAAAAAAAAAAGGAGGGAGGGAGGGAAGGAAGGAAGGAAGGAAGGAAGGAAGGAAGGAAGGAAGGAAGGAAGGAAGGAAATAAAGGAGTGGTCTGAGCAGGGCATGGTGGCACACATCTTAGTGAGGCAAAAACAGGTAGGTCTCTGTGAATTCCAGACTAGCCGGGTCTCTATCTTTCCAGGTCAGCTAGGGCAGCATAGTAAGACCCTGTCCACCCTGCCAAAGGCTGTTTTGAGCTTTCGGTCACAATATGTTCGCAGTGAGAGTTCTGTTTCTGTGTTTCCACTTACTGCACACAGATTTGTGAAAGCAAATTGTTACTCTGTGTAACTTCGCTTCCTCGTTCATTTGATAAGCATTTACTGAATAAATAGTGTGCACCAGGCACGCCTCTAAACAATAAAGGGCAAAGGTAAGACGCTACCTGCATTTCCACTGTGGGTAACAAGCAGAGGTCGGTGACAGAAACCAGGCTATAACAAAGAAAAACGCAATCTTGGGAAAATCCCAAAAGGGGTTTCATGAAATAATCTTTATGTTGAAACCACACATAAAGTCAATTTAAAAACAAAGCCTATACACAAATTGTCCCCTATTTCTTAAGAACATGTAGAATTTTGTCTACAATCCTCAAAGGAAAATCCCACAGAACCTTTAAGAGAGAAGTGAAAAGATGCTAAAATCATGTGTGTGTTTTTAACTTAGGCTGGGACTGCGGCTCAATTGGTAGAGCACTCGCCTAGCAAAGAAGAGGCCATGGGTTCTCAATCCCCACCACTGCATAAAATGGGTTTAGGTGATACACAGAGAAACCCTGTCTCAAAAAAGAAACATACACATAGATAGATGATAGATAGATAGATAGATAGATAGATAGATAGTTAGATAGATAGATGATAGATAGGTAGGTAGATAGATAGATAGATAGATAGATAGATAGATAGACAGACAGACAAGATGGAGGGAGGGAGGTCTTTTCCTAATTTGAAGTAGGACATCTGAAACTGCCAAGTAAATACGGAAAATTTGTTTTGTAAGGAGTACGGCCATGGCTTGACTTTTGAGCTCTGTTCTTGCAGACACAAAAGGCAGCAAATAGGATGCACAGAGTGTATTCAGCGAGTCCGTATGCCCTCTGTCATCTTGTGCAAGAGTCTTTCTATTTACCTCCTTAGTGTGTGCCACATGCACCTCACTGGTCTAAGCATCCACTACTGCAGCTACTCAGCACAAACCAGCATGCCGGCCGTGGCAGTTCATCGTCATGAGTCTGGATTTTCCTTTCTTCTGGAAACAATGAAAGGCTTCAAAGCAGTTACAATCTGTAATTCTGCATTAAACTGCAAGACACTGTCACTTCCTGTATTGATCAACTTCCCCTTTTAGGCCACAGCAAAAATAGAACAAACGACAAAAGATTTCCCGATTTCTTTCTTTCTTTGTCTTTTGTTTTTCAAGACAGGGTTTCTTTCTGTGGCCCTGACTGTCCTGGACCTCTGTAGACCAGGTGGGCCTTGAACTCACAAAGATCCTCCTGCCTCTGCCTCTTGAGTGCTGGGATTAAAGGCATGCACTGGTATCAACTGGCTGATTTCCTGAGTTCTTACATGATACATTGTGGATAGAAAATCACATCTGCTTAAGGAATGTAATTAGTAGTATTATTTGTTAATGTTTACTCAGTATATTACACAAGCCCTCATAAACAGAATTAGCGCCCTTATAAAAGACACCCCAGAGAGATACCGTGTCTCCTTCCCCACCTGTGGCTATAATTAGAAGACGCTGTCTGTGAGGAAGTGGCCCTCATCAGACACCAAATCTACCAGTGCCTTGATGTTGGACTTCCCAGTCTGTAGACCGTGAGAAAATCTTAGCTGGTTATACACCACACAGCCTACGGATGTTTCCGAGGGAAGCCCACTGCCCATGACTAATGCTTCAGAGAATCACATGGGAATCACATGGGAACACGGGGGACACCAGGAACCAAATGATCCTAACCCAACAGCACACGCCTCATCAAGAGGTCAGCATTATGAGAAAGTGGACTTAAGCTAAGCTACTATGGCAGACAGAAAAGGACCCCCCCCTCCAGGTTACTTTAGGAGAAGGCTCTCAGAATTCTGACCAGCAGGAGGCAACTCCATCCAGAAACTGCAAGAGGCAAAGTCTAGGAAAGGAAGACCCAAAGCATCTAGAAGAATCCTCCTGTTTCCTAAACTGCTGGTTCCAGAAACTACCAGCCCAGGAAAACTACAGACCCTTAAGGGGGGTCTAAGCATAGAAAGAATGTGCTCAGAGTGTGGTTGGAGCAGGCATGGAGAGACTCCTGCAAACCGTCTGTCTGCTCAGGGGTAAGCCAGCAGGGAGGGATGAGGTTGGATCTGGTCCCGGGGGCTACAGTGACCCCGAGGGCCCTGTTTGGTGGGCTAACAAGTGATGTGGGAGTGTCATATATCAATCTGCTGATTTCATTGGTTAAGCAATAAAGGAACTCCTTGGCCCTGATAGGTTAAAAGATAGGTGGGAGGAATAAACAGGAGGAAGAGAAAGTGAGGTCAGACTCTGCTCTGCTCCCAGAGAGACCGGACAGCTCTGCGCTCTGGAGCAGAGACACCATGATGGACGGAGGCTAGAATCTTCCCGATAAGCACACCTTGGGGTGCTTACACACATCATTAGAAATGGGCTAGTCCAGGTGCGAGAATTAGCCTGTAAGGGCTAGGGTTCATGGGCCAAGCAGTTCTTAAATGAATACAGTTTGTGTGTTGTTATTTCGGGCATAAGCTAGCCAAGCGGCCGGGGTGTTGGGGACACAGCCCCGCCGCTCATATTTCAACAAACAAGTAGTCCTTTCCACTGGTCAGGAGCCAATGAGAGGAGCCGAGAGCAGGATGCGGCTTATAGGGTCCCCTCAGCGCAGCTCAGCTCAGAAGAGAAGCATTGGGGGAGAAAGGTAAGAAAGGTAACTACCCAGAGGTCTCCAGAAGCAGGAAAAACCCAAGACTCGAGGCACCGGTCAAAAGCATCGTCTACCCAGCCAGCAAATCTATCCCTGATTAAAAAATTTCTAGACAGTGTTTGGTCACATTCGGAAAAGGAAGCAAAATATTTTACAAATTAATTCTCCCGCCCTTATACAAATGCAAAATCAATAACCTCAAAGAAAGCCAGGCAGATAATCTTTTGTTTCTCATCTGAGTTGAGGATCTTCTTGCCACGTTTGGAACAAGTGACAAAAACAAGAAAGGAAAATCTATACTGCCAGCCAGCACAAGACGCTGAAGGAAGAGCAGGAAAGGGAGTGGGGGTGGAGGTGGGAGGAAGCAAACAGAAAAACCTAATCCGACTTTGTGCGGTTCAAGCTGGAGACATTCTGTTCACTAATAGAAGAACCAAGGCATTTTCCAAATGTAAACAGTGCGCTCGATAGGACGTGCCGCCAAGAGCTGTCCAGTGTTTGCACATGACTCTCAGGTGTGTCCCAGCCAAAGAGTAAGGAAGGGCTGGAGGGGTTGGCTCTCATTCCTAACTGCTCCAGCCTGCCAATAAGACAGCGAGTGTGTGAGGATAAGGCTGGAGGAGAATTTAGATTAGGAAAAACACTAGAAGATAAATAAACTGGCTCTGCTTCCAAAGCCATGTGGGAAGAAGCAGGGAAAGTCCTGAGGAAAAGAACCTCCTGGACTTTATCTGGAGCCTGACGCTGGCTGCAAACCCCTCTGGGGATGCAGGCGTTCTGCAGATTAAAGCAGTCTGGGAAACACAGTCTGCACTTGACCCTCAGGGAAGGCCTCTCCTCTCTCCTCTCTCCCAGATCCTGAGGTTTCCACCACCGCTGCTACCGGAAGGTCTCTGAAAAATGCCACTGCCACCTTCCAGTCTTGCCGTTTTCATAGGATGAGGATAAAGGTGACAATCAGCCCAGCCCCCTCCGGGGTGTGTGTGGGGGGGGAGTATATATCCAAGATGCTTTTATAAAAGGCAATATCCCCCACTTTTCTGCATAAGTAGTTAGCTGAGAAGCCTTGGTTCTCAACCTGCCTTCTGCTGCGACCCTTTAATACAGTTCCTTATGGGGTGGGGACCCCCCAACCATAAAATTATTTTTGCACTTCATAACCATTATTTTGCTAGTGTTAGGAATCATAACGTAAATATCATATATCTGATATATGAGCCCTGTGAAAAGATCTTGTGAAAGGGTCATTTGACCCCCAAAGGGGTCTCGACCCACAGGTTGAGAACCACTGGCTTAGCGGCATGTATAAAAGGGGTCTCTGCACGTTTGCTCACTGCCTTCATCCCACAGACGAGCCAGTGTGAATTTCTGCATCCCACCGTTCAACCATGCCACCCCGACACGCTCAAACACACAGGGAGTAGGGCCAGCGTACAAGCGGATACTCTTACTTGAAAAAGTCACAGGTTTGGTATTGTGGGAGCATGATGGTTAGTTTAATTGTCGTCTACTTGACACAACCTAGAATCATCCGGGAAGAATTTCAAAGAGAGAGCATCTACGCCGGGCTGATCTGTGGACCGTCTGTGAGAGATTGCTTTAATTACATTGACTGATGTGGGAAGAAGACCCAGCCCATCATGGAAGCAAGGGGTGCCGAACTGAATACAAAGAAATTGCCAGGCGCCTGGGAGACAGAGACAGGTAGTTCTCTGTGAGATCAAGGGTCACCTGATTTACTATAGTACGTCCCAGGCCAGCGTGGTCGCCTAGTGAGTCCCTGTCTGTATTTGTTGTTGTTTTAAAAAGAGAGATTGAACCAAGCACCGCAAGCAAGGAGGCATTCATGTCTCCCTGCCCTTGATAGTAGGTGTGATGTGACTAGCTGGCTGTTGTTCTTGTCTGGACTCAAGACTCCAGGAACCTGGGATTGCCAGCGAAAATAAACTCCTTTCTCCCCCAGGCTTCCTTCTGCCAAGGTTATTTCATTACCACAGAAACAAATCCAGGACAGACAGGCACTTTTCTACCAGGCCTATCTACAGACTCTGGAAATGTATAGAGGAAGACAGTGTTCCAGATTCTGTAGCTGTTCTATTTTTTGATGGCCACTTCCTAGAAATATAATGCCCACTCTCAAAACCATAGCCTCGGTTGCTCTCCAAGACATGGCTATGACAGGGACGAAACACAGGATGAAAGCTACTGGCCTGCCTGATTGGTCAGCTGCATTTGTGCATATCTGGGTGACACATATAAGAATTTCGGACTGCGGCAAATGTTTCTAAAGACAGCCACCATCACTTCCTGGCCCCTCTAAGCATACACTCTCTCTATCCCATTGAGGCAGTCCCCTTCCTTTGACTCCAGCTTGGCAATGTGACCCCTCTGGTCAAAGAGAACATAGCAGAAAGGATGTTCTTTAAAAGTTGAGATCGGCTTGAGATAACTGACAGGTTCTACTTCCTTCTCCTTGGCACACTCTCTCAGAGGATGCTCTCTCCAAAGGCAGACGAGAAGGCCCATCGGGCTGCACGGAAAGGCCATTCGGCACATACAGGAGGGGTATCTGAGGCAAGCAGACAGCTAAATAAATACCCGGTCATCGGAAGAACCTTCTGGGACGCTGCAGTCCAGCTAAGTCTCCAGGTGATTATAGACCCAACAAAGTAGGGACACACCCAGGAGCCCACTCAACCCATTAAGATGGGACAGATAACAGGCTGCCGCGTGAAGGCAATATGTTCTATGTGATGACAAAACAACAGAAAAAAAAAATGGAGCAGGGACCTCTCAAAATAATAAACCAACTCTAAAACATAAATATTGGTCAAGACAACACTTGCTCGTCTTCTGTGCACGTTTTCTCAGTTAATCTGCCCCCGCAGTGTCTGAGTACAGGCTTTCTCACGCAAGGATCTCAAGGATCCTTTCTCAAAAGGAAACAGAAGAGGTGGGACCGAAACTCAGCGAGTCTCCTCGCTCTCGATAGTAGCATTTCCCCACCTTGTGACGATGCTGATGCTGGGATGGGTGGCTTTGGGACATCAGCTCTCAGTTCTGTGAAAGAGATCACTGTCTGCTTTGGAACCACTATGACCAGGTTGGGTTCCAATGTGACAGCCTCTACTACTTTAGCCACTAATGCCTAATGCCACAGTTTAGATCTTGAATGACCTCCCCCTCCCCACACACAAAAGACCCCAGGTTGGAAGTCTGTCCTTCAAGCTGTGGCACTAAGGGGAGCTGGTAGAATCTTTAGGAGATTTAGGCCTAGTGGAAGGCAGTTAGGCCACTAGGTGGTAGAATCCTGGACCTTCCCACTGTTTCAGACAGTAAACAGGCTTCCTCTATCATCTGAGGCTGTGCAACAGGCCCCAAATAAACAGGCCCAATCAACTATGCTCTGAAACCGGAAAATGGACTCAATATAAACCCTCTTTCTTTTAGGATTGATCATCTTGGGTATATTTTGTTACCATATGGGAGAGTTAACAGCCTAGCTATGGAGGACTTTATTCACATAGGCTACTAATAAAAGTTAGGAATTTAAAATTTGATCCCCTTCAACGTTTCTCTTTAATTTACAGTAACAAAAGTGCATTTTAAAAAACTGGCAGAGTATAGATCAGGTAAGATACTGCCTTGAAATCCTTATTTTCTTGGTGGTCCACGGCCCACAAGATGGCATGAAGACTCCTTACTGGCATAATCACATCTAACTTCTCAGGAGGCCTGCAGGACAGTAGCTGCCTGTATCTCCATCCTGGAGATGAAGAAGCTTGGAGCTCTGGGAGGAGCTCAGTGCCAAGCACTTGGTCAACACGCACAAGGCCCAAAGATTAATCCCAGCAAAACAAAACACAAGAGCAGCAGATAAAAACCCAGGTTCTTAGAGAAACATGAACACAGGAGTAACAACTGGAGGACAGAAGTCTTCCAAAGCCAGCCTCGGTTTTGGTCACTATAATACGTGACTTCAATTCTCTAATTTTTTTTTTAATGTTTATTGGTATTTTTCCATGGATGTTGGGTTCCCTGGAACTGGAGTTACAGACAGTTGTTAACTGCCATGTGGGTGCTGGGAATTGAACCCAAGTCCTCTGGAAGAACAGTCAGTGCTCTTACCCCTTGAGCCATCTCTCCAGCCGTCTATTCTCTATTAACAAGACATTCTTTATTTTTCTCTCACCACTGGGAATACATGTGGACACATTTAAACTGCACACATCTCAAGAAATCATCTCCGTCCCCAGAGAACCATCTTAGCCACACAACAGGTATAAGGCAGGGAAGAAAGTATTTGGTGCAGTCCCAAAGCATGGGAACTGCTAAGGACGAGACAAGAGCCAGTCCTCTACCCCATCCCAGCAAGCAGACGCTGTCTGCCTGCAAATCTGCACCAAACTGCTCCATGGAACCACTTCTGGGTCGAGGCTCGCTTCCTTTTAGTACAAGATCAAGCAAGAACGAGCAAGGAAATGCTGGCAAAGATGACTTCGGGGAACACTTGAGGATTTGCAAACAAAAATAGCCAGGCACCACGGGTCTCAGGGCCAAGTGGGTCGAGAAAAGGATTCTTAACAGCTCTGTTCTCCCCACCTGCTGTGCCTCAGTTTACTCACAGTGACCAGCAGAGCTAAAGGTCCCTTTCGGGTTTTCACTCATTGCCTTCAGCAGATTCATCAGCCCACCCATGGGTTTCAGGGCACAGGGAACTAGGACCTCTACCTCAGCAAACGGGGCGGGTGATTGTGATTAAAGATGTCCGGGGCTGTTAAGAGACTCTGAGAGCAAATGAACACCAGAGTGCTATCCTAAGTTAAATAAAACATCTCACAAAGAGTCTTATTAGACTAAATTAAATCTCTCTTGTTGTTATTGTTGCTGCTGTTGTTGTTTGAGACAAGGTTTCTCTGCGTAGTTTTGATTGTCCTGGAACTCATTCTGTAGAATAGGCTGGCCTCTAATTCACGGAGATCCTCCTGCCTCTGCCTTCCACGTGCTGGGATTAAAGGCGTGCACTGTCACCATCACTTGACCTAAATGAAATTTCTAATAAATTCCACTTATTCCCCTTGTATCTGAGAGTTAAAATGTAGCCTTCAAAACACCAGGTTTCTAAAAGAGTTCTTTTAGAAAGAGTGCAAGCTAATAAATATCTTACGGGAAAATTAATTTTCCATGGCTTTCTCCTTATAAAAAAAAAATCTTATTTCCAGCTGGGAACCATGGTCTTGAGAGGCTGAAGCATGATTGGGGATTAAAAAACGGCCTTGGCTAAACAGAATGAAAAAGGCGGGAGGCGGGGGTGGGGGGGGGAGATGGAGTCTCTACTAAACATGTACTATTTATGTTTTCTTACATGAACGGCTTGTGCAGCACTTTCATTGTAATGGGCACTCACATTATGACTTGAAGATAACGGAGGATGCTCATAGATACAGGCAAACACAGCTCCATTTCTTAATGCAGGACGTGGGCTTCCTTGGATTATGGTACCCCTGGGTGTGGAAGACTGCAGGAGATGTACTTGAACACCATTATAAAGCTGTATTTGAATTGATATTGGTTTCCCACTCTATTGACAAAGCAGAAGACCCAGACCCTGCTAAAGTCACCCTTAAGGATGTAAGAAACCTTTGGTGTTTCTCCGTGGCAGGTCCTTCCCTGTCCTGCTGTCATGGCGATATCACAAAAGATGGAAGAGGGCATCTCCAGAAACCGCAGTCAGCACAGGGCACCTTATCCATGCAGTGAGACGGGTGAGGATGCTGATCCCCAAAATACAGATGAGACATCAGCAGCTCTTCAGAGAAAGATTGTTCCTGATTGGGGAGTGTAGGGATAAGTCCCACCCCTTAGGGGGCGTGTTCGCCTCAGGCTAAAGTTCTCCTATAAAATTGGTGAGCGTGCTCCCAGCGCTCGCTTCTGCTTTCCTGGTCTCCGCGGGAACAGTGGTTCTGTAAGTCTATTCCTCCATTAAAGCTGTCTATATTTTGACAATCTGTCTGTATTCGCTTACGCCGTTACATTTTGGCGTCCAACGTCGGGCTATTTTGCCCCCAACTCAAGCGCGTAGCCTGCTAGCTAACACAGCACGCTCCCGGGTGTCATTTTCTTAGTTTATGACTCGGGCCCCAGGGCTGAGTCCGAGATACACTCTGCCTTCAGGCCCATAATATCCAGAGAGGCAGGCAGATCTCTGTGAGTTCAAGGCCGGCCAGGCTGTGGTGGCAGACGCCTTTAATCCCAGCACTCCGGAGGCAGAGGCAAGCGGATCTCTGTGAGTTCAAGGCCGGCCAGGCTGTGGTGGCACACGCCTTTAATCCCAGCACTCGGGAGGCAGAGACAAGCGGATCTCTGTGAGTTCGAGGCCAACCTGGTCTACAAGAGCTAGTTCCAAGACAGGCTCCAAAACCACAGAGACCACCACCGGCAGGAACCAGTCGTTGCAGGTAAGAGAAAAAATTTTCTTTTATAATTAAAATGTCTGAACACGTTACCATTCAAGAATTTAACAGTTTTTTTAATTGTACCATGTGGGAGATTTTACAAGAGGTGTCTATCACCCCACCTCTATGGATCTTTCTGGGATTCGTAGTTTTCCTTGGCACTATATGGTTTGATAATAGAAATATGATAAAGTCTTTACGAGCAGAGGTTGCACGCTTAAAAACAATTGAGAATGACAACAATCTTCTCAAGAATCAGTTTGAAGTTCTCCAGGAGGAGAACAGATCTTTGTTTAACATGACTCGATCAACTGAGGAAAATTTAAAAAAGGTACAGACTGATATTAAGGAGAAATTCATTACTATGGAAGAGGGAACAGCTGATTTGGATCGTAAGCTCCAGTCCCTTTCTGTAGGAACTGAAACATTAGTGGCTGATATTAAGGAGAAACTCATTACTATGGAAGAGGGAACAGCTGATTTGGGTTGTAAGCTTCAGTCCCTTTCTGTAGGAACTGAAATAGTAACTGAGAGAATCAAAACTGCTGAATGTGACTATCGGATTTTGTCTAAAGCTTATGACAGATTGGCAGAAAGATTGTCAATACAAGAAGGCACGGTTTATGCCATAAAAATTATGTCCAAAGATGAGAACTTATCTCTAATGGACAAACTTCATACTTTAGAATCCTCAATGAAGGCTTTGGAACATAATTCTGGACAGGAGATACAGACATTGCAGAAGGCAATGGTGAATAGAATTGAAAAGATTGAGGAATTTCTAAATTCTGATGAAGAAGAACAAACGGTAGAAAGGCAAATTTTAACTACATCTGTGGGTAAATCCCTCCGGGACAATTTCCACAAATCTCTACCTACAGCTCTACCTGCCTTTCCAGTAATAACAACAGAGAAGGTGATTGGTTCCAGAAACCCTAGGGTCATTAAGGAAGATACATGGGAGCATGTCCGTATGAATGATCTCAAAGAAATTAAACAGGCTGTCATGACTTTCGGGATGCATTCCTCTTTTGTTAAAGAGATGCTAAAGTCTTGGGCATCCACAAGCAGAGCTACGCCATTGGACTGGCTCCAGCTGAGCTCTGCAGTCCTTGAGAGTGGGCCGCACTTAAAATGGAAATGCTTGTTCAGGCAAGAGGCTAGACTTTTAGAACAGCAAGAAAAGGCGAAGGGAAGTGACATCTCCCTAGATAAAATTCTAGGTGAAGGACGCTTTTCTGACCCTCAGGAACAAGCTAATTTGGACGAAAACACACTCTCCATATGCACTACAGCAGCCTTAAGGGCTTGGGACAGGGTACAAGACCCAGGACAGAGAATGGAATCATTTGTCACAATTAAACAAGGTCTGAGAGAACCTTTTAGTGATTTTTTACAAAGACTTACTAAGGCTGTGCAAATAGGGATACCTGACCCTGACGCAAGACGTATAATGATTGAGTCTTTGGCTTATGAAAATGCAAATGTGGAATGCAAAAAGATTTTGGGGCCTTTAAGGTTCAGATCAGCACCCTTGGAAGAATGGGTCTTGCATACACTGGATGTTGATACATTTGATTATGGCACTGAAGCATGGGTAGAAGAAGCAATTTCCAATGGTAAAAGGAGACACCAGAATACCAAATGTTTTAATTGTGGCAAAATGGGTCATATGAAAAGGAATTGTAAACAACGGATCTTCAGAAATAATAATAATGCATCTTCTAGAAATAACAGAAATAGGAGGACTCAGCCTTCAGGTTTATGTAGAAGATGTGGAAAAGGTAGACATTGGACGAATGAATGCAGGTCTACAAGAGATAGACAAGGCAACCTGATACAGACGGGAAACGTGAGAGGGGGGGCCTCACAGGCCCCCATGGCAAACATGGTTCAGTCATTTCCAGTTTCTGCAGAGAACGTGCCTCGTCAGGACAATTAGGAAACCTCATGCCTACTGTTACAAACGATAATGAGCAGAAAGATGAGTTACGTGTGTTTTGGCAAACTTCTATAAATGATCAAAGACCTAAGCTGAGAGTGTGTGTAAATGGCATTTTTATTACTGGCCTGCTGGACACAGGTGCTGATGTAAGTATCATTACCCCAGAATCTTGGCATCCGTATTGGCCTCTTCAGAATGTAAATGTTCAGCTCCTGGGAATTGGAACCCTATCTCGAGTAAGACAGAGCACAAGATGGGTTGAATGTATAGGGCCTGAGGGACAAATAGGAAAATTAAGGCCATATGTAGCCAATATTGCAATGAATTTATGGGGTCGTGACCTATTACAACAATGGAATACCCAAATTAACATTCCTGCTACTTCTAGAGCCTATATTTCTGAGAATAATATTAAAAGATATTACAAACGGAGAAAACCGGCCATTCGGGCCATACAAGAACAAGTAATTGAAGCCCCTTCAGAGATACCAACAGCCTTGCCTCTAAAATGGTTGACTGAGAAACCAATATGGACAAAGCAATGGCCTCTAGCTGAGGAAAAGTTACAGGCTTTAGAACAGCTGGTACAAGAGCAATTAGATGCTGGACATATAGAAGAATCTACCAGCCCTTGGAATTCTCCTGTATTTGTGGTTAAGAAAAAATCAGGTAAATGGAGAATGGTGACAGATCTCAGAGCTATCAACAAGGTTATTCAACCTATGGGTCCTCTGCAATCTGGAATCCCTTTGCCCTCTTTATTACCAAAAGGATGGCCTCTTATAGTTATTGATTTAAAGGATTGTTTTTTCACCATACCTTTACAAAAAGAAGATAGAGAAAAATTTGCCTTCACGGTGCCTACTTACAACAATTCTCAACCTTCCAAGAGGTACCACTGGGCCGTCCTCCCCCAGGGTATGTTAAATAGCCCCTCCTTGTGCCAATATTTTGTGAACCAACCATTGCAAATAATACGCAAGAAATTTCCCAAATCTATAATATACCACTACATGGACGACATCTTGTTATCCGATTCAAACATGGATACCTTGAACAGACTGTTTGAAGAAATAAAGATACTTTTACCTAAATGGGGATTGCAAATTGCTCCTGAGAAGATACAGAAGGGAGATTCTGTTAATTATTTAGGTTATAAAATAGGTTTGCAAAAAATTAAGACACAAAAGGCACAAATTAGGAGAGATCGCCTACGGACTCTTAATGACTTTCAAAGACTGTTAGGAGACATTTCCAGTCTACGACCAGCTGTTGGGATAACACCTGATCTAATAATTCATTTGAACAAAACCTTGGAAGGTGATAAAGACTTAAACAGTCCCAGAGAATTAACAGCTGAAGCAGAAAAGGAACTGACAATAATTGAGGAAAAATTACAACAGGCACATGTGGACAGGGTGAATCCAGAGCTCGATTGTATTCTCGTCATATTACCATCCAAAATTTCTCCTACAGGAATTTTAATGCAGAGAGATGATATTATCTTGGAATGGATCTTTTTACCACATAAACCAAGTAAAAAACTGAAAACTTATGTGGAAAAAGTCGCCGAGTTAATTATAAAAGGAAAGCTGAGACTTCGTCAATTAGCAGGCATAGACCCAGCAGAAATTATAGTGCCTTTCACTGCTGATGAACTAAAGAAATTATGGGAAGATAATGAACCATGGCAAAGAGCTTGTGCTAGTTTTTTGGGAGATATTAATAACAATTATCCAAAAAGCAAGAGGCTTAACTTCATAAAGAGAACTTCATGGATCCTTCCTCGAATCGTCCGTGATGCTCCAATAACTGGAGCCCGTACATTCTATACTGATGCCAATAAAACAGGGAAGGCAGGTTACAAATCGGAAGACTTGGGTAAGGTGGAACAAAGTCCTTATGATTCTGTCCAGAAGGCAGAATTATATGCCATTCTTATGGTGCTAAGGGATTTTAGAGAACCTATTAATATAGTTACTGATTCGCAATACGCAGAAAGAGTTATTTTACATATTGAAACTGCTGAATTTATACCTGATGATACAGAACTAACCTCATTGTTTATCCAGGTTCAAGATTTGATCAGGAACAGGCTCTGCCCTATGTACATAACACACATCCGATCCCATACGGGTCTGCCAGGTCCTCTAGCACAAGGTAATGCAGACATTGATCAGTTATTGATTGGTAGTGTGCTACAAGCCTCTGAATTTCATAAAAAACATCATGTTAATAGCAAGGGTTTGAAGAAAGAGTTTTCTATTACATGGCAACAGGCTAAGGAGATTGTAAAGAAATGCCCTACTTGCTCTTTCTATAACCAAACGCCACTGCCAGCAGGGGCTAATCCAAAGGGCACCCATAGGAATGAAATCTGGCAGATGGATGTGTTCCACTTTGCAGAATTTGGCAAATTGAAGTATGTTCACCACACCATTGACACTTATTCAGGCTTTCAGTGGGCAACTGCTTTAAGTTCAGAAAAAGCTGATTCAGTAATCACTCATTTATTAGAAGTCATGGCTATCATGGGTATACCTACACAAATAAAGACGGACAATGGTCCTGCTTATGCCTCTAGGAAAATGAAACGGTTTTTTGACTATTACAATATCAAGCATGTTACAGGTATACCATACAATCCTACAGGTCAAGCAGTCATAGAAAGATCAAATCGAACTATAAAAGATATGTTGAATAAACAGAAAGGGGTGGAAAACACCCCCAGAAATAGGTTACATAATGCTTTGTTAACCTTGAATTTTCTTAACGCTAATGAGAAGGGGACAACGGCTGCAGAAAGACATTGGATAATGGAAAAGTCTACTGAACTAAATCAACCAGTTTATTTCAAGGATGTGCTGACCTCACAATGGAAACCAGGAGATGTGCTGCGTTGGGGAAGGGGTTTTGCTCTTATCTCCACAGGTGAGGAACAATTGTGGATACCGACAAAACTAATAAAGGTTCGGTATGAAGAAGAAAAGCCATTTGGAAAAGATAAATAACAATTCTTTCACAAGGTTGGCGAGCATACTGATGGTAAGGAATACAGATAGGTTGGGGGCAGGGTTCTTTTCTTATCTCCACAGGAAAATATTGATCTTCAAAGACTTTAAGGGACCCTGAATATTTAATTACTGATGGATGGATAATAGTTACGACCTACTAAGGATCAACTAACATTATATACATACCGTAAGTATTGATTTTTTATATATTTATGTATATATGTTTTTTGTTTTTTGTTTTTGCTTTTCCTCGTATCTGTGTCTTTCTTTATATGTCAGTATATGTCCTTGTTGTTAGTGTCTAAATTTCCCATAACAAGCAACAAATTTTCCTACAGTAATTTTTGAAGTTTCCAGGATGAAGATGGGGCCCCACAACATCAACTCAACCTGGTTTTTATGACGTCATGAATATATTGAATATATTTTTTTTTTTTTTTTTTTCTTTTCTACGTGCTAATAATTTTTTTTGGTACCAACTGCACAAGACAATTTCGAATGGTGCACATTTTTTGACGACACTCTGGCCGGACCTTCTCAAAGCGCTCAGGGACTAGTTATAATTTTCTTAGGCCAAAGGTTAATTTGGGAATTTTACCATCATTTGCTTTCACAGGAGCCCCTAAGGAGAACATCGCCCCCATGTCAGCTTGAAGCAATCTTAGAGGACGGCGTCCCCTCCCCCAACAGAGTTTGCCCTCAGGGTTAGGGACATCTTTTAGTGGTTGGTTTGGGGTTGAGGGGATGGGGAGATGTTTTATGGAGTTAGGGGTATGTTAAAAAAAAAAAAAAAGGGGGATTAACTGGTTTGATGGGATGATTGGTATTTGTGAGTTACTGTTTTTAGAAAATTGTATTGGTACTGTTTCCTGTATATTGACATATTGAATATTGAATGTGAGTGTTCCTACCTCTATTTTTGTATAAGAGTATACTTATATTGTATTGATACATCTACCATATCACAATGTACATTTCTACCTCTGATACTATTTATGTAATAACATTGTTTACATTTGATATGTAATGACATTGTTTACAGATGAAGATCATTGTCTTCATATATTGCACAGTTGTTTATTGTTTTAGTCTTTAAGTTAGATAGATATTGAGAATTATATAGATTAATAGTCATCTAAGTTTGTCATTTGTAATTAGACTAATCAGGTTCTTTAGATATATAGAGATTATACTCAGTATAGATAGATAATCTTCAACCTCTTTGGAGAGCTGTAGAATATGGCCTTTAATATAACTCAGAGTTTCGTGATAGTGAGACACAATTGCTCCTGGCAACACCGCTCTATTCCCGAGAGAACGTTGAGCACCAAAGACACTCCACTGGGAGCTTGTCTTCTTGGCAGAACTGGCCTTTGGGTTAAGAAAAGCCCATACCTCAACCACTGACAAAGATACAGAGCGTGCATCAATGGATACAACAGGACTGTCATATCCTGCCAAGACAGGGTAAGATAGTTTTGAAAAGTTCCTTGCCTTTAATAATGGTATGTCAGTTATGTTAGGCCTTAGCCAAAGTTGGTTGACTCAACATTGCAAACGAGACTTTGGGTGATTGCTCAGGTAGTCAGTTGTCTTTGTCAATTGTTACACATTTGGATCGTTTGTTAAGTAATATTTATTGCCTTCTCGGATCTTTGATGGAGTTGAAGATTATATAATTGTAGTTACTCTCTACATTATTTAGACTCCTTGAGATAGAATGTTTAGCAAAACTTTTGATTCTCAATATTGTTTGTTATATTTATTTGTTATTATTGTATATAGTTGTATTTGGTTTAGTTCTGTCTTATTTAGACAAAAGGGGGAGATGTAGGGATAAGTCCCACCCCTTAGGGGGCGTGTTCGCCTCAGGCTAAAGTTCTCCTATAAAATTGGTGAGCGTGCTCCCAGCGCTCTCTTCTGCTTTCCTGGTCTCCGCGGGAACAGTGGTTCTGTAAGTCTATTCCTCCATTAAAGCTGTCTATATTTTGACAATCTGTCTGTATTCGCTTACGCCGTTACAGGGGAGCTTCTTTTTGCATTGGGCAAATACACAATGAAAGCAAATGAATGGGCACAGCTGGTAGCTGGGAGTGTCTTCATGTTAATCTCGGGTTTACTGAAGAATCTGGTCAGAGCAGTCTTCCACTGAACACTGGTTAGGAAACTACCGTGAAGAAAACATAAAAAAATTAAGCACCTTTGAAAAAATGTGAACTGTTTCCCCTGCCGGTTTATAAAATGGGGAAGTGAGCAAAAGGATCTCACTTTTAAAAAGGGAGTAATTTTTATTCATAGCTGGTGCTACAAGCAATGAAATACTTCAAGAAGCTGAGAAATAACAAATGAATGTGGTTTCCAGCCCGGCTCCTTAACTTTTGAAAGCCTCTGAAGTCTGGTTACTGAGGATCAATGAAAATAAAACCTAGCTGGCCTTAGATATCTCTTTGTCTCAGTTCCTGAAAAAGCCCCACACTTCGATAGACTGAGTCCTGCCAGGAACAAACTCCTACTCTTCAGGTGTCTCACTGTGAGTTCAAATACATCTAAGTTAGCAAATGGCACCAGAAAAGCAACTCTAAGCCAATGAAAACTAGAATGAGATGCTCAGGGCTGTAGCTTAGAGGTAGACCATGTGCCTCGTATGCATGGCACCCTGGGTTCTAACCCCAGCATTGCCAAAAAAACAAAAACAAAAACAAAAAAAATCAAATAAGGGAAACAGTGACTTTTGGCTGCGCCGCCTACATTTTAAAATAAAATCAGCACAAAACCCAGTAGATGTAATTTGCTTTATGCACACTTGTTACTATCTTAAGCTCTCTCCAAGGGTTCTCGATACAGTCCTTGGAAATCTGTGCTCCACGTTCTCACAGAGCAGGGCATGCTGACCTTGTCCTGTCTCTCAGGCATAGACTATGGCAGGACGAGCCAATGTGCTTTCTGCTGGAGCAGTTCCTACCGCTCCTGCAAGACTGACTTCCTTCCTTCTCCTTTCATGAACACACCTGCTCTTTAATTTTTAAATTTTACTTTCATTATTTGTTATCATTATTATTGTTATTATTATTATTATAGAGACTGTGTAGGGCATGGGTACAGGACAACTCTCAGGAGTTGGTTCCCTCCTTTCATCGTGTGACCTGGGCACAGAACTAAGTGATTTTACTCGCAGAGCCATCTCACGGGCTGAAAAATACACTTTTCAAAATCTTTCCTTTCTGCCTATTCACCAGCAGTCAGTCAGAACCCTCTCCCCACACCTAACATTGCTTACTTTCCGGAAATTTCCCCGACCAAAGTTCCTTAATACTGTAACCTTCAATTCCGGTTATTTCTTTTAAACATTCAACTTGGGCTCAGCAGGTAGAGGCATTTGCTGCCAAACACACACACACGCACACGCACACGCACACGCACACACGCACACACAGACGATACAGAGAGACACACCTCTAAATAAAATGTAGCAAAAATTACATGCGTGTAAAAAGGACAATTCACTGGTGAGTCCCCTGCTTTTGTGTGATCTTGACTGCCTCCCCAGAGGTGCCCCTGCCGCTAAGGGCTTTGCCCCAGGATGCTGCCACTGGGCACCTTTAAGAGGTGGGAAAGAGTGGGAGGTTTTTTTCCATCACTGGAGTATGCCCTGGAGAGGTGTGGGAACCGGGGCTTCTCTCACTCTTTCTCTGAAGCTCCTGATGTGAACAAGTGTGTTCAGCTGTGAACAGACCAAAACGAATCCGCTCTGCTTTGCACACTGAACCCTAGAAGCAAATAATAACCAACTTCGCAGCTTTACAAAAGATCAGGTTTAGACGGAGTAAACAAAGGTTATTATCCAAAACGTGCAATTTAAAATTACACGGCTCATAAAAAGAGAAGGAACGTCGAAGGAGAAATAGTTCTGGGATTATTCTTAGATGAAAATGAGTGCTAGGGTCACATTCATAAATAGCTTTGTGATATGCTGACTCAGGAGGAAACTCCCCTGTGACCACATGTCAGACGTATACCGTGGTTCAAAAGCTGGCTCTTCTGTGGGTAAACGGGACACTTACAAGTGCTGAAAAGATAATTCTCTCAAGTAGAGCTAAAGTCGCCAGCAGTTTCTACCCTAGCCCAAGTCTCAAGTTCATCTTCCAGCATTTACCCTGAAGGCTGGAAGCACAGCGGGCCTCAGAGTCTCAAGTCACAGCCTAAGTCTTCTTTATTCCCTTGGAAAATCTCAACTGGAATGAGGCTTAGCCTCTGGCACAGATCTCTCTTCAGGCACACGTCTCACGGGCTCACAAACAAACCAAGAACGGTCCAAAGATCGCGGAGCTTCAAAACAGAAGAGTGAGGACGGCTTCCTGTGTCTTCCTTGCAAATTCCAGGGCACCTAATGGTATTATTTTAGCAGAAAACAAAAACGATGATCAAAATAGCTGAACCCGGGAAAACGAAAGCATGACAAGGCACAGATGCAACCGTACGAGTTTGCCTCCAAGTTCCCAAGCAGTGTCACGACACGTGGTGACAGTTCTCGAGCACGGACAACTTCCTGCTTTCTAGGATCACTCCAGGATTCCACAGTCGAGGGTGGTGGGGCACGCCTATAATCCCAACACTCAGAACGATGAAGCAGCCGGAGTCAAAACCAGCCTGAGCCACGCAGCCGGAAAATGCGTGACGACAAGAGCCAAGTCTATAAAAATCAGAGGGTATCTATTCATCCAGAAGAACGTTCACTATTTATTTAGCAAGATGAACATGACTTTGATTTAAAAGAAATCTTTACTATGCAGAGTTCTGTAAAGCTTGAAAACTGGGGGTGGGGGCAGGGAGAGTGGACTGCCTGTTACTGTTTATACGTCACCACGCCATGAGACTATGTGATTTAGGATTGCAGGGAACTAGTAGGTAGGTCAGATCTTCATTTGATTTTGCTGAAGCTGAGGAGTGTCACGGACATCAAGGTTTAACTATCTGGAAGATATCATGAACACCCACGAGCTCCGGGCAATGGTAGTTATAAATTGTTGCGGGAGGTCCTTCCGCCCCTCCAACCAATAGCTGCTGTGATACCAGCCCATTGGGGCGTGGTCTCACAGCAGCTATTGGTTGGAGGGGCGGAAGGACCTCAATAAATAATACTCCATGAAGGTTCCTTAGCCTCAGACACCTACCAATTCATCACCTTGGAGTTGTCTGCTCCATGGCTGCCTTCTGGTACCTTAAACAGAGTAAAATTACAGAAGGATTCAGTCTGGACTTCTACAGAGAGCCACGTAAGCCGCCTCTAACCCTGTCACTGATGAACGCCGGGAATGTTTACATGTTACCAGCTTTTAGATACTCTTGCAATTTGCTTTCTTAATTACTACATCTTTGCATCCAACTTGTTTCTTAATTTTAAAAATAGTATGAATTTTTGTCATTAAAAATTGGTCTGAGAGACTGGCAAGATATCTCAACAGGGAAAGAGTCCTAGCAACTGAAACGTCAAGTGTGGGGACCTGAGTTCCAATCCCTGCGACTCATGGGAAGGTAGAGGCCGAGAAGCAACTCCACACAGCTGTCCTGTGACCTCCATATGTGTGCTGTGACACAGGTCACACACACACACACACAAATACTAAGAATAAAAATTTTGATCTGATATAAACAAATTAATATTGATGAAACAAATGTGTCATCCCTTTTAACATATGCTAAATGAATTTGTAAATAAATCTCCTATACATTAATAGCAATGAAGAAAAAGCCTAAGTGTCTGTGGGAAGACTTCATAATGCTGACAACCCATCATGTCAGACTTCAGAAGCCACAAAGAGATCTACCACAGTGGTTCTCAACCTTCCCACTGCTGCAACCCTTTAATACAGCTCCTCATGGTGTGGTGACCCCCAGCCATAAAAGTCTTTTTGTTGTTACTTCGTAACTGTAATGTTGCCTCTGTCACTAAGCACAATGTAAATAGCTGTGTTTTCTGAAGGTCTTAGGCAACACCTGTGAGAAGTCATTCAACCCCCAAAGAGGTTGTGACCCACAGGCTGAGAACCATTGTTTTCAGACCGAGCAGGGTCAACAACTCTGCTAGGAACCTAGGGTAGCATTTCCTTTGAGATTTTATTTCGGATTTGCCAACAGTCAAGTGTACTTTAAGCACAGAAAGTATCTGGCAACACTGGCTTGCTTGGCAAGCAAAGGCTCTGTCATAACTCACGAACACGCGCAATGCTGCTCTCTGATCCCCTTGGTCATGCCAAGCAACTGGCACCCCAACTCTGCTTTGCAGCCACCCATACCTGCCCACACTGAAAAATGCAGGAAGTCTGTAAACCAAGCTCTCTGCTCAGTTAGATGGTCTACAGCCCTTTTCTTACTCTGTGGTAAGACTCAGCATACCCCAGAAACTAGGAATTCTGGGGAAAATGAAATTCTATTGTCCAGAACTGAAATTTTTACTGGACCAACCAATTTCCCAAGGCAATTCTTCCAAACCTAGGCTTTGTCACAGTGAGATTAACATATGTTAACGCTATACACATGACCCCAAAATAATTTCAAATGTTGCTAGAGTATGTCCCATACAGTTGTTTAGACCCAGAGACCCCCCCCCCAAACATTATAAGCTATTACCATATAGCGCTCTTGATTAGCATCCAGAATTCTACTGCTGAGAGCACCACATAGTTGAGTCACAGAACACAGCACAGTCATGCTGCTATGGACCTGGAAGCTTCTCCCATACTGGCTAGGAGTCCTCCAAGGTGCTGTGTGAGCTACCAGAGAAACCAACTGGTCATCACCAAGCACAACAGTGTTTAGAGCTTTCCGAGGGAGCACATACCTCTGCCTCATTTAAAAAATTATATATTAGTGTGTGTGTGTGTGTGAGAGAGAGAGAGAGAGAGAGAGAGAGAGAGAGAGAGAGAGAGAGAGAGATTACAAATATGGTCCACTATTACTAGCCTTTTAGTGGGTACTAGGCGGGAATGAACTCAGGTCCCCATGCCTCATGCTTGTTTGGCAAACATTTTACTGACTGAGCTATCTTCTCAATTCTTGCTTTTCTCCTTTCTTTCCTTTTGTTATTTAATGATACAGGGTTTTGACGTATCACCCAAGCTCAGTCTTCTCTTGTCTCAGTCTCCTGAGTATCGGCCACCACCACACTTGACCAACTGACTCATTATTTAATGAGAGAACCAAATATTATATAATAGATATAAAAACTGGATCAAATGAGAAGTTATACCAGAAACAGATATACACATAATCAGAGAAGTAGAAATGAATTTGCTAACAGATGGAATACTGGTTAATAGTGTGTATGGCAAGTCTGTAGGTGTAAATATCAGTCACTTTTTTCGATAATGTAGAAATCAATTGATTCTATACCAAAACACATGTGTATGTATTGCTACAGAGTAGAGGCACGTACATTTCTACCAGGTATGCACATTATCCACTGACGCTAGTTCCCAGAGGATCTATGATAAAAGTCCAGCCCTCCAATGAAAGGATCCAAATTCTCTCGCGCGCCCTCACTCATGTCTGTGACAGTTCCCTGGACTGAAGGATGGTCAGTCTATCCGTCTCTACACTTGCCTCTTCAGAGCTCTGTCTGCCTTAAAACAACTGTTGCTCCCTTCGGCCTGCTAACCCTGCTCTCTGAAGCTGATCCTGCCCTGAGAAAACCCTAGAGCACGGGGCTATCACACGGGCTTCTAATCATGGTGGGGATCATGGTACCATTTGAATAACAGGATAGCCATCCCCAAGGTTTTGATGTGGTAAGAGGCACAGGCTCTGAGTCCATAAACTCACCAAGAATATGTCAGGATGATTCCTGTAGAGCCTGGAAATCTAGATTCGTTATTATGCCGGGAAGTCGCTGTTGTTACCAAGGAGAACACAGTTGGTGTTCTGCACCGGTTCCGATAGATTTATTCTTTTAGACTGAAAAAAAAAAACCTATTCCAGAGGACACGTAGCTGCTCTGAAGTTCTACATACCAAAGACATGAGTTTGGCCTTATAATTTCAAGCAAGCCATACCCAAATAAACAACATGATTGCTGGGCGCTGGGCTAGATGCTCTACGCATGTGATCTTGCCCAATCTTTAAAACAGTTCCCAGAGGCAGATGGCATCATTTGAATGCCAAGTTCCTGGATGGCTGGGCCAGAATAAGAATAGTAAACAAATAAAATTCCATTTGGATAATAAAAGGCAAATACGGATTGGAGACACTATTGATGCTGAGCCACAGCGAAGTCATGATTTATGCATAAAAAATGAGGCAGAGGGACGGTGGGATGGCTTGGCAGGTAAAAGTACCTGCTGCACAAACCTGATGACCTGAGTTCAATCCTTCTACAGAATTACTCTCTGACCTCCACACAAGGACCCTGGCACGTGTGCAATGAAATACATAGTTAAATACAGTGTTAAATAGTCAATTAAATATTTGGCAGACATGTATGTGTAGGTTATGGTTTTATGTATTTGAAAATCATTGTTTACGATAGAACAAGACAGGACTTTCCATGACGAGTTTTCCCAGGAAGGGAAACAGAGGAGAGGCTTCCAGTATTCTCCAGAATGACTCTAAAGAGAAGAAAAACGACCCAGGTATGACCACGTGTTTAACAACTGTGGTCTTCGGGCAGAAGCTACACGAACAGCTGAACGTCTGGTTCACCTTCCTGGTACTCTACTTCCTATTGAAACAATTTACAAGTTACACTTTAAGAATGTTTACTTATTTTAGTGGTGCTGGGACCCATCCCAGGGCCCCTGCCTTGATATTTGGAGTCTCTAACACTGCAATACACCTCCAGCCCCCGAGGTGGTTTTGCTGCTACTGTTATTTCTAGTTAGCCGGTTAGGAAGGAACGTGGAATACAGGGAATTCTTGACTTCCTCAATGTCCGTTGTTCCCATGGAAACAGTCACATATTATAAATCCCTTTTTTTTCCCCAAAGACTTACATCTCTGTTTCAAAGCTCTCCGGTGTATCTGCTGCTTCAGTCAGTTAATAAAACCATCAGGATGGAACTACTGCACAACTGTTATCTTATTAGGGATGAGCCAGTGAGACTCGGAAGGGAACTGCTCAGGAAAGCGTGAACAGGCTAGGATGGGAGCCCGTCTCTGTACATCACTGAACAGCTCTTTGCTCTGTCTTTGTCTCTGATCCCTCCGACTCTCATACTCAGAATCTGGCTCAAGAGTCACCTGGGGGGAAAAAGCCTAAGCTTAAATGACTGGTAAGCCAGCATTTGGCTTAGGCTCCGCTGGCTTAGGCTCCTGTCTCCTTTGACAGAAAAATGTCAGCTGGTGTCATCAAACTGGCAAGAAGTCACTGACCAGGGTGAAGCGCACCGCCATGGTTCACCCTCACAGTGATGCTGTGACCACCATGGACTAAGATGTCTGACCTGCTCCTTTCACTGTTGGTCACTGCAGAGGACACCTGCAGTGAGTACGTGGGCACACTCCACATATACCAAGTGTTACAGTGGGGAGACAACCTAGGTTACTAAAAAGGTGGGAAGACATGACTAATCAATCCCTTGATACTGACCAAGTCATGCATTCTTTAAAATACAGACAATACGCTGCCACATATATTCCTTCTATTCAGCTAAGATGGTCAGGAGTGGATGACACAGCACTGAACGTCCTATTTGGATTTTGACCTGGCCGTGTGAAATCATCCATGCACCAGTGTGACCAAAATATACACAGAAATGCCAAGGCGGAGGGGAAAGCAGTGCCGCTGGACGCAGGAACAAGAGTCCGTCCTGGTCCTGGTTCTCCCAGCTCTAAACTATGCTTATTACAATATGCAGATTAGAAAGCTTGAACAGGACATCAAGAGGCATCTGAGCTGGGTGTAGTGGTGCATACTGGTAATTCCAACACTGAGCTGAGACAGGAGGATTGCCAGTGTGAAAAGGGCTAACAAGTAATACACTTCTCAAATAAAACAACAGCACTGAGCCACCAGCGCTCTTAGCCCCAGTGTCATCTCTCCAGCCCCGGGTTAAGTTCTACTTAACAAATTGAGATCGTCAAGATTTTTTTTTTAATCGTGTGCATGTGTGGTGTGCACTTGCTAGTTTAAATGTATACACGTGGAGAAGAGTGAATATCCAGGTACACACGCAGAGGTCCAGGGTTAACACAGGGCATCTTTCTTCAATCTCTGTCTTGGTGTTTTGAAACATGGCCTCTCACTGAAACCAAAGTCTGTTGATTTGGTTAGACTGGCTGGCAGTGAGCTTAAGGGATCTTCTGTCTATCCTCTCCCACAAAGTCACCGTCTGGCACTCACCACACCATCCTCTCCCCTCCCCTCCTTCCTTAATGTGGGCTCTGGAGCTCTGAGCCCAGGTCCTCCAGCTTGCATAGCAGGCACCTTACCAACTGAGTCATCTCCCAGGCCCAGTGTAATCAAGAATTTTAAATGAAGAAGAGTTTCCTAGCTTAGGAAATAAAATACTTGGTTTCATATAGTTTGTGGTCAGCAAATAGATGGACGGGCAGCCCCTGATACGTACTAGGGCAGCTCTCCCATGCGTCTGTTGAGCAAGAAGTTCGCAGGTATGTATGAATGAAAGAGGCTGTGGAGGCCAGAAAGCACTGACAGACAGGTCATGGGCATTTTCAGACTCCCTGTGTGAAGGAATACAACTTCCTGGATGGGTGAATCATGTACCATGGGCAGTTCTTTCCTCGTTGCTGAGTCCCTGCTGTAAGAGAAGAGGTTTGTTTGGAAGGAGTGTGTTCCGACACCCTGTGTGTCTTGGTTAACGCTAGCTAAGTCACAAAGCCCTGCCCTGCTATACAGCAGACCTCTTCACGTTTCTCTCCCTCTCCCCTCTCGTCTCCATCTCCATTCAGATGATCACCACAGCATAGCTTGTGTTTTGTCTCTCAGTTTTTATGCCTTTGTAAAAAGTTAATATAAAAATGAAAGGAGAGGGGGGAAAGGGAAAGGAAAAGGAGGGGAGGGGAGAGAGCCTTAGAATCCCTGATCCAAAAAAAAAAAAAAAAAAAAAAGCAGTCTCCTGTCGCTGTACTGATTTGGACTGGTGTTTGAGGAGAAGGGCTGGAAGAAGCACTAAGAAGACCCACGGAGCTGGTACCTTGTAGTGCAGAGACCTACGCATTCACTGGGTTTTATGCATATGAATCTCCCACTCCACCACAAGAAACTGTGAACCAACTGAGCCCCGAACAGGAACTAAACAGAGCTCAGACCAGGCCTCCGAAACAGGAAGCAAGGGATAGTCCCTGTGGCTACCACGGAGGAACTGGCCTGTAGCGGCGAACTCCCAGGAAACTGGCACTAGCCAAGAGCACTGGTGAGGCAAAACAATGGTGGGCATTACACACAGGTCTCACCTAGAGAGGGAACCAGCTCAGGCTACCAGCTGACAATGCCAAGGCAGGCCAAGGCAGCCAAGCAGAGGAAAGAAACCACGGCCATAGGAACAGGAAGCAAGGCCAGTCGGGACTATCTGTAAGTTGGCTATTTGGGGTAAGAAATGGGTGCTCTAAAAAGAATCTATTTTTTTTATACTGAGAACTTTTTTTTATATTCACATGCACGTGCATGCATGCATGCATACACACACACACACACACACACACACTCTTT
Organism: Alexandromys fortis; assembly: GCF_014885135.2. Classification (NCBI taxonomy): domain Eukaryota; kingdom Metazoa; phylum Chordata; class Mammalia; order Rodentia; family Cricetidae; genus Alexandromys; species Alexandromys fortis. The sequence goes on along the minus strand of NW_026067987.1, from coordinate 2,676,810 downwards.
TCTTGCAAAGGTTCTACTACAATTCATTTAGGAAAATCATACTTTGTTATCCAAGAAGCCAAGAGGCTGCACTGTGCTCTAGGTTTAGACGTTTAGATGAGGCAGCAAGAGCTGACCCAATGGCATGCCAAGACAAGAAGAAAGCATGTGTGGGTGACTACAGGGACTATTTTTCTTCAAAGTCCAAGCAACCGGAGGTGGGTAGGTAGGTCGCCTGGATCCAGTGAACTTCCCGTTGTTTCCTCTTTTGAAATCTGGACTGAGACTTATTTCTCTAGAGAACTAGAGGGATTGAAAAGTACAGAGAGGCCACGGGGCAGTTCAGGCCAGAGGCTGTGAACACAAACTTCTGTGTTGATTGACAAAATACAGTCTTCACTCACCCATGGCATCATGGGTGAGTAACGACTAACTCTGAGTTTTCCCATACCTCTATTGTATGCAAAGACCTGTCCTTGATTCTGAGGTTATGTCCCGCGGTTGTATGTAGTCCAGGCTGATTTCAGCGTTGTCCTATAACTGAGGATGACTTTTTAATCCTAACCCATCTACCTCTAGCTCCCAAGCGCTAAGACTGCAGGCTTGGGCCACCACACTGCAAGAGTCTTCACGCTATGGTTGCCCTCAGTGTTGTGGTTGCTGGTGTTGCTGTTTGGAGTGCTGGAGACTGAACTTGGGTTCTTGCAAATGCTAGCCAAGTGTTCTTGCATTGAGTCATGCTTCCCAGTCCCTACTTAATTTGGGTGAGTGCATGATTAACATTTTAAGTGTGTGTGTATGTGTGTGTGTGTGTTGTGCGTGTGTGTGTGTGTGCGCATGTGGTGTTTACCTGTACTAACACATGTAGAGGTGGCCAGAGGGCAACCTCAGGAGTCTTCCTTTATCGCTCTCCACATTGTCTCCTTGTGTTTTAAGATGGGGGTCCCCTCACTGTAATGATATTTTTGTTTGTGTTTTAACAAATAAAGCTTGGTTAAAGATCAGAGTGCAGAGCGAAGCCACTAGAGGCCAGGGAGTGGTGGCACACATCTTTAATCCCAGGACTCAAGGACACTTTGAGATTAAATCTGTCTACAAAGAGAAACAGAGCTCACACAAAGGTGTTCCCAGCACCTGGGAGTCACAGGCCTTTAATCCCAGCACTAGGGAAGCGCAGACAAAAGTGATATGGCTGGGTGGAGAGAGGAATATATAAGGCGGGAGGAGACAGGAGCTCAATGCAATCCGAGGAGCAGTGCAGTCTGAGGATGCAATCTGAGGAGGCAGTCTGAGGAGGCAGTCTGAGGACAGGATACAAGAACTCTCTGGTGACCGGTCTCTCTGCTGCTCTGATCTTCAGCATTAGCCTCTATATCTGACTCTGGGTCTTTATCATTCACTGACCCTGGAACACGCCATTTTAGCGAGACTGGCTAGCTAGCAAGCCCTGCAATGCTCTGGTCTCCACCACTAGGACCGCAGATTCCCTTTGTGTTCTCAGCTTTCACAGGGGCTCTGAGGATCTGAACTCAGGTCCTCGGGCTTTGAAGCATGCACCTTACCCGCTGAGCCATCCCCCCAGTTCCTTACGGGCTCATCTTTTAGTACAAAAACATCTTTCCTTTTTAGGACCATTATATTAGATTGTTGTTCTTAGTTTCTCTTCATGTTAGAACATCTTTAGTTAGAAAAACAAAGTCTTGGCAAGTGCATTTCAGTTCTCTCGATTTTTTTTTTTTTTAAACGGGTTCATGGGAACTACTGGCTCACTGGGAATACATGCTTCATCCTCTCTCCCAAAATGAATGATAATACTTACAAAATCTGGGCTGGACTCGAAAGCAGAAATGCAGAAGTCAGCAGGAAAACTTTCAAGAACTCCGTCTAAGACAGAGGGGTCCAAGGTTCATGTTTTATTTTACCAAACAGAACTGGAAGTCCTAAGAAGGTGGGCAGGAAGCAATGGAGCCCAGAGAGGTCAGACGCCGCTCTGGCAAAACAGCATAGGGGCACTTTGAGCGTAAACTCAACTCCACTGAAAAGACAATGTGGATGAAAATAGAAAAGCTAAGAGCCTAAACTTTCAACTACCACGTGCTTCCTTCCGGCTCCCCACGATTGCTAGAGCATGAAACACCGAGCAGGAGATTGCAATCTTCAGTGAGTCAGGCTAAGAGGAAGGCCCCGGCAGATGCAATAATGGCTCATGACAAGGAAAGGGGAAGTGGGCAGTCCATCTAATCCAGTGCCCACCAAGAGGAAGGTAGGCGGTTTTGAGCCAAGCACGGTCCCTAAGCCTTACATCAGCGGGGAGCTGAAGGCCCTAAGCGGGGTAGGTGAGGAAGAAAGCTGAAAGAGGTGAAAGTATTCCCACATCTTGCTGGTACCTCCTCTTTCACTTGAGCACCCTCCTCTTCCCGCATCGTCTCTCTCCAGCCTCTTCCCTTATCCAAGCTGATGCTCCTCCTACCAAAGGCATCAGGGGCATTTGACAAAATGCATCAGAGCAAGAGCCACCGGTCTAAGACCCAGAGGAGCATTTCAAAACCCCAGTGTGAGGGGTCAGAAACATCATTTCCTGAGTGTTTAGAGTAGTGCATGGGTTCCATAGGTGTACGATGGCAAAGCCAGAATCCGGAATCCGCCGCCTCCAACACTGCTACCGTACCGAGGAAAGGTGTGACGCAATCTTAAATCACTGAACCTGAATGAACACGCAGAACTTCTTTACGGCTCAGTGTTTTCATAAGCAAAATAAGGAGACACGGAAGGTCATTCCAGGGGTACACACAGAACCAGTGCCCATTAAGGATTCTTAAGAGCTGGGAATGTTGTTTGGTTGGCTGAGCATGCATGAAGTCCTGGGTTTGATCCCCTGTACTGTATATAAGGGAGAGTCTAAACCCAGCACTCAAGAGGTGGGAGCTAAAGGATCGAAGTTCAAGGTCATCCTCCGTTGCACAGCAAGTTCAAATTGTGAGCACTGAAGGTCTGTCCACAAAGGCAGCCCTTTGTATCACTGACACCCATAGCCTCTGCAGACTCTTACCGCCTACCATGCAAAGGACTTGGAGCAGGTGTGGTCTGGCTTGGTATCTACCATCTCTGAGCGAGACTCTCTTGTATATAAAGCCGTAACTATCTTTAAGACGCATGGATGGTTTTCACAACAGCACTAATTAAGCATGAATCAGCTTTACTTGAGAGAAGAAGAGAATGGCTAACAGTCCAGAAACAAACCGGAATAAATAATAGTAAAATCCAGAATTCGATGAAAACTTCCGTTCCAATGCATTCTTTAAACAGACATCATCACACAGAATAGGGGAAAGTCTAACAATGCGAGCACTCTGTATCCGTTCTTCATTCTACTAGGCTGAACTACTTGGGCTCCATCCTTCCTTTCCAAATGCTGCCACCGCTCAGTGGCAAAGCTCCTGTCCGGGATGCACAAGGTGCAATTTCCAGTGCTGGAGAAGAAGCCACAACAATAAACAAGACCCAGGTTGGGCTGTCCTCAGCCTCCTATTTGGCTTCGGGTGCCATGTCCTTTAAAAAGCTACCCTGTGGGGGCTGGAGAGATAGCTCAGCAGTTAAGAGCATGGACTGCTCTATCAAATGACCTGGGTTCAACTCCCAGGACCCACATGGCAGTTCACAACTGTCTGTAACTCCAGTTTCTGAGGACCCGAAACTTCCCATGGCAAAACATTAATAGACATTTTTTTTAAAAAAATTACCCTTTGACCCGCTGTGGTAGAGCATACCTTTAGTCCCAGCACTCAGGAGGCAGAGGCAAGAGGATCTCTGAGTTCGAGGCCAGCCTGGTTTACAGAGCGAGTTCAAGGAATTCCAGGGCTAGACAGAGAAACCCTGTCTCAAACCATAAGGGAAAAAAAAAGTTACCCTTCACCCCATCTACCCTAGCTCTGAGTGTGGGAATCTGTGGCTTCTGAGTGACCTTTACATGGGCTCTGTGACTCTGTGATGGCCCCGTCACAGGCTCCACCCTCCCACTCTCTGAGCTCCTCAGGACCAAGGACAGGCCATAAACCAGCACTTACACATCTCTATGAAGTACAATGAGTCATTTGCAGTAATAAGACTGAAAATTTAAAGAACAGAATAGGTCGTTCAAACCATTCTCTCCTGAAAGTTTAAATGACTCACTCAAGATTACAGAAGAAACAGGACCAGAAATCCAGACCCCGAAGCTCCTTGTTCCAATACGCCTGCTTTCTTGTTTGCACAGATACACAGGATTCAGGGAAATCTTAGACATTTGATTCAATTTTTTTCTCCACTTCTGCCCTGGTGAACTTTTCAAATAAATAACCCCTACTGGAAGGCACAAGAAAAGCCTTTCTCACAAGTATAGGACCCAAATCAGAGCTGTACAAACAGCCCACCTGGAGGGGCCATGCCCTTCCAGCTGTGTCCTAAGGAGTCAATCTCCAGATGAAGGGTATAGAGAAAAGACCATGCATGCCCCAGGGACCTGCATTTTCTACGCTTAGCCAGCCTGCAAGCTAAAACTGGCGACCAGTACAGTTTTGTCACCCACAGCCATACTCTCTTTGCTTGGCTTCTGTTTTTGAAAAGGAGACTGTCTCACTGTGTAGCTCAGGCTAGCCTTTGACTCACTGGATAGCGCAGGCTAGCCTCAGACTCTCAATGGCACAATCCTTTTCTTTAGAAACTGCTTCTGGCAGTTCTCATGGGCAGAGTTGGGAACCTGTGAGAGAAACCTGAAAGACGGCAGAGTCTCACATATTTCTGTCTGGCCTCTGACAGAAAACAAAACAAAACAACAACCAAAACAGTTGGCCAGCTCACACGGAAGGAGAGTGACCACTCTCTTAGACATCAGGGGAAAACCTGAATCTGACTACCATCAACGCCCAAATCCTTCAGTTTAGAAAGAGGAAGGGTCAGGACAAAACTGGCACCACCCCTATTCCATCACAGCTTCATGCTGAGTAAGAGACCTTCTAACAGCCTGGTGGCCGTGGCTCACACCTTTAATCCCAGCACTAAGGAGACAGAAGCAGGCGGATCTCTCTATGCTCTAGATCAGCCTCGTCTACAGAGGGAGTTCCGGGGCTACACAGAGAATCCTGTCTCTAAAAACCAAACCAAACAAGCAGACAAAGCTATCATCCAGCTGAGCAGACACTAGACTCGGGCCTGTCTAAGGTGGCAGAAACAGTGGGTTGCAAGGCTGGCCACTAACAAGGGAGTCTCCAGACTTACCGCTGGTCCTCACTGCACCTGATGTCTCTGCAAACCTTTGCCAGTTCCTGATCCCAGCAATCCCCCCCCCCCCAGAGAATACTTTCTTTGATTCCAATAGCAAACGTGCCCTCCATAAAGGCAGCCAGAGGCCCCTATGCACTTTCAGGGTCAGCATTCTGCACTAACCAGTCCCTGCCTAAGAGTATTAGGACTAGCGCTGGGTTGATTAGTTATCCCTCCTGATTAAGTAACACTCTTATCCTAGGCTGGGACACGGGATTAAGTGAGACAGACTCCAATGTCTGCGCTCTTTAACCTATCTCCCTTCTGCAGAGATGGTATTTGAGACTAACAGGGGACGGCCTTGTTAGAAAAGTTCCCTTCATATTAGCTGATGGTTTAAGAATTTTTTTCTGGACTCCTAGGGAAAATATGGCCACTCTATCATTGCAATAAAAATAAGCTCAAGTTTTTATTTGGCTTTTTTCCTCTCATATCATTTGGTCCTTTGAAGCTTCTTCCAAAATATAATCCAAAAATAAGAGTGCTATAATTTTTAGAAAAGTTATGTTTATGTAATTTTTTATAGCTAGCCACCCCGAGAACCAAGCTATAATATATTATATTCATGCTCAGTTATGAAGACACAGGCTGTTTAAAAAATACCCAAACCAGAAATTCCCAGTTTATTTAGTCTGGCTTCCTTAACATGAAGTTCTTCTTGTTCTTAAAATATTCAGCTTTGGCTGAATTCCAAAACAGACATAAGCCTACTTCAGGTGTTTGGAAGGAAGGCTGTAAGAGAATTAGATTGAAATATAAAACCCGCGATCACAAACGTAAGCAGCTTACTGTTTTTGAAGATATAAAGCCTGATTTTCCCACCACCACAATTATAAAAATTAGCACGTCTATTTCCTTGATTTCATTGCGTTTCAGCAACACGTTGCCATTCCTGACATCAGCTAACAGGCAGCTAATTGCTTCGGTCATGAAACGGGCTAAAAAGGGAGACATCCCCTTCCCACAGATATGCTAACAATCACTTTACTGGACAACCAAATCTGTCATTAAATAGCATAGGAACTCTTTAAACGATGTTACATTATAACCCCTCCCAAAACCCACCACAGTATCTGGGGCAGATTAAAACACACACACACACACACACACACACACACACACACACACGCTGGATTTTTGGGTAAGACTCTGACAAAGATCACACATGTGTGATGTAGTCCACTGTTCAAATTGGAAAGAAGATGGGAAATTCAAGCCACAGCAACCTGAAGGTGAAATGAATTGGGCAAGGTCAGGCCATGCTTTGAAAACGCACACACAATACACTCTGCAGGCGGCTGGCTGCTTGGCACAAGGCGTTCAGTACTCCTCCCATGGCTGAGAACAGAACAGCACCTCGGAGGGCCACAGGTGTGTGAAAGGAAAACCTAATGATATACCGACTGGCGAGAACTGATTGATCTCGCAATGCTGAAAAAAAATGTTCTTCAAGCCTTAGACTTGGAACCAGGGGCTCCACAGCATAAATCAGCGAATCTCCCGAACAGTCTCATGCACCAACACACCCTCTCTGCTAGGAGCAGCGGGCTCCAGGATAGTCCCGCAACCTCTCTGATTGCTCCCAATACGCATGATGTAAATAGGAATCTTGCTTCCCGCCCGTGAAAGCAAAACAAAACAAAACATTCTCCACGATGACGGCCAAGGGAAACTCGGCGGCGGCCACGGCGAGGAAACTGCCACTCACCTGCGTTGTAGAAACGGTCCAGCACGGTGGTTTCCCCGAAGTCTAGTTTCCCAAAATGCAGGGTCTCCAGGGTGGCGCCCACCACCTCACACGCCTCCCGCAGGCTCTGCAGGGCCTCGCTCTCGGCCACCACCAGCTGCCCCTGGCTTGCCTCGTTGATCACATATGCCACGGTGGTCCTCCGGCCGCCCCCGCTGCCAGGGTTGCCCCGGCCTCGGGTGGCGCTGCACCCGGGGGTGGTAGCAGGGCACCCGGTGCCAGGAGCGGCCGCGCTCTCCACGTTCCAGAAACTGCCCGGCGGTGGCGGTGGCTGTGGCGGCAGAGGCAGCTGGCTCGGCTCGCCCTCCGCCGCCGTCGCCGCTCCTCCTCCCCTCCGGCAGCTGCCACCCTCCGGGATGGTGCAAAAGCCCGCGGACTCAAAGGGCGGCACGGAGAATGTGATGCCCTGGCCGGCTTCGGTGCCCATCTCTGCCTGCCGGGCTGCCGCGCCAGCGACCCCGGGGTCTCCAGTCCAGACGCACCGTCTGGCTAGCCACAGCTCCGGGCTGCTCCGTGCACGCCGGGCTAGGCAGCTGCCATCGCGCGCCGCGCCTTCGCCGCCGCGCCGCCGCCTCCGCTCGGGCGCCCTGTCCCCCGGGGCCACGCCACTGCCCGGAGGCGGCTCGCCCCTCTTCGGCGCCTCCGTGGCCACGCCGCTCGCCCGCTTCAGGGTGGAGAGTCCACGGGGTGGGGACGCCAGCCGCGGCGAGCGGGAAGGGACAGAGCTTCCTCCTCTTGGCGGGCGGACCAGTCGGCGGCCAACCTGCGCGGCCGCTGCGGCTCAAGGGCGCCGCGCTCGGGGAGCTGTGCGTTGTCGCCGGCGGAACGCGGGCCGGGCGAGGGCGCCCTCTGGGTGCCGCGCTACCTGGAGAACACCTTACGCGCGGTGGGCGGGCTGCCCCGGGTCGCGTCCCGGAACCGCGGTGGCCGCACCCGAAAGGACCCGCCTCCCTGCTCGGCCGCAGCTCCCCTGCATCGACTCCTGGGGCGCCTCCTCCTTCCTTCCTCTTCTCTTTCACCGGATCGCCGCGCCCTTCGAGTGCCAGCGTCGGTCTCGCAGCCGCTCGTCGTCTCGGCCACCCGCCTCCGGCCGCCCACTCGTTGCAGCACCGAGAGCCAGGGCCCGCCCCTGGGGAGGGCGCTGCTGGGAAGCTGCAGCCTGCACCGAGCTCACAGCTCTCAGACCTTAGAGAACCTGCAAGGGGGCTGAAAAGCCCCAGGCGCGCACCCCTGCGGGAAGGCGCTAACAAGTGTCTCTAGCCTGTATTGTCAGGGTCAGCCCCACCAGGCGGTGGCAGCGTTGGGCACAGCCACCGGGCCTCGCAGGGGTCCGCCCGTGGGCCGCAGGCACTCGAACCGCGTGTGGAGCTGGAAGCCCGCGTGCCGAGAGGCGGGAGGATCCCAGCTAGCGCCCTAGAGCCCAGGCCTCAACTGGAAAGTGGTTTATAAGTGACAGGGGCGCTAAATTTAGAAGTGGTCGGCTAAATTTATCGTGGCAGCCGCTGGTGCTTTGCGTTTGTAAAATTTCCAGTGGCTTACGTTGTTATCGTTAATGAGTAATTGATTAGCTCCAGGACTGAATGATTTCATATTCTGGTTTATCATCTTAAAATGCCCCGCCCCCCGCGCCAGATGTTTAACATAGAGGATGTGGGGAAATTATCATCCGAAATTGAAAGAAAGAAGTTGATTTATTTCCTTTTTTTTTCTTTAATCGAACCGCGCACAAAAGAAATGGGTCGATTGTTTGAGCGCAACCAAAAGGCTCTCACTTATTTTAGGAAGCAAAACCAGATGGGTAAGTTCCCAGAGAACTCTTCCAGAATGCTGTTAGGTCATGTCAGGAAAACCAGAGCAAGCTGCAAAAGATAAGGGATTTGGATTTCCTAACTCGAGGTTAGTGAGTCAAATTATAAAAGAACAAAAATAAAAATTCCATGTCAAGCCTTACTTGGTGCTGTTGCATAGGGGAAGCGACAAACTCAGACTACAGCCTGCCTAATTCTTACATTCTTGCAGCGTTTTATTGCTAGTTTCCAAATAATAACGTTTTCCTTTTTGTGACTTGATTGTACTACCCAAACTGTGGAAGCCTGGGCAACTCACCTGCCATTCAAGGTCCTTTGAAGCAGTCACTAAGTTCATTTTCTCCTGAATGGCATGGTCATTTCCAGTTTCTAGGTCGTAAGCATGCATTGCCAGGCTTTTAAACAAGTGCTTCTTAAGGCTCCCAAGTTTCTATGAATCCAGAGGAAAGAAGCCCCCTAAGGTCAACGCAAGGACCGCCCTAAACTAAGCAAGTACTAAATACATAGAAGGGTTCGTATTTTACAACATGGAAATGAAAATAACGTCAGGACTGGTATTCAAAACTCTAAAAGGAAAAAATTATAAACATGATAACAAGTTTCCATGGCAAATGGAGCATAAGGTAGACAAATAAAATGTTATCTGAGACCGGTACCACAATCGTGAGTTTCTGAAAATAGGAAAAGGATAAAAATTTCTTTTTTAAGATGTATTTCATTTGTGTCTGCCTGTGGATATGTGCATAAGAATGTAGGCGCCCTCAGAGCAGGCGGCAGACCCCTGGGACTGGAGTAACAGATGCTTGTGAGCTGCCTGATAGAGGGACTGGGAATGAAATTCTGGTCCTCTATAGAGTAGTATGTACACCTAACTAATGAGTCGTCCGTGTGTGGTGTATTCCTTTATACTATGTGAAAATGGACAATCACTGTGATTGGTCTAATAAGCAATCTGACTGGCCAATAGCTGAACGGAAGAAGGTTTTAGGCGGGAAAGCCCAACTGAGAATGCTGATAGGAGGAAGGGCAGAGGCTGAGGAGGTGCCAGCCAGACGCACAGGAAACAGGATGTGTAGAAAATGAGGTAACAAGCCATGAGCCACCTGGCAGGGGGTAGATAAGAAATATGGGTTAATTTAAATGTAAGAGTTAGCTAGTAACAAGCCTGAGCCACCAACTGAGCATTTATAGTAAATGTAAATCTCAGCGTGTTTATTTGGGAGCTCCTGGGGGACAGCAACTTCCGCATACATTCCTGCCCTAAAAAAAATATTTAGAAAGAAACATAAAGCCATGTACAATTCATGGTCATGGAAATACAGATAACTCTTATCTATATAGAAAAAAATCCAAGTACAAATTTAAAACTATATTAATATAACCACTTTTGCTAAATGCGTTGGCAAAATTCCTGACGTTTTACAACACACACTTTGAGACCGGATCTAAGGAAATAGACACTCTCATTTCGGGCGGGATGGAAAATAATGAAGATAATGAGTGTGTGGGCCCAGGCCTGTAATCCCAGCGCTTGGGAGGCCGAGCCAAAAAGTTCATATTTGAAGCCAGCCTAGGCTACCTAGCAAGAACTTGTCTTAACAAAAAAATACAATTAAAAAAATGTAAAGAGACATTTTTGATATCTAGCAAAATTCCATATACATTTATGCTTGGCATAGAAATCCCACTTATCAGTAGGCAGACATGGAAACTAACACTGTATACATAATAAATATATAAATAAATAAATAAATAAATATTAAAAAAAAAAAGAAATCCCACTTATAAAGGTTTATCTCAAGTGTTGGGGACTTGCAAATTTCAGAACTTGAGTTGGGAACCTCTCTCCTACCCCCAGTACTTATAAAAGAAAAAAAAAGGAACTCAGTGTGTGCCTGAATCCCCAGCCCTGGGAGCCAAGAAAGGGCAGAGACTGGTGGATCCCTGAAGCCTATTGGCTGGCCACCCTAGACAAATTGATAAACTCCAGGACGAAGGAGAGATCCTGTTTCAAAATATAAGAGGAAAGGCGATTGAGGAAGACACTCAGAGTCAACATGTGACCTCTACACACACTTACGTATGTACCTGAATACACAGATGCACACATGTAAACATGCACTGCGCACATACATATGTGTGCACACACACAGAAAGAGAGAGAGTGGGAAAGACTACATTGCTGGAGTCCCCACCCCTGGTTTTTCTAGTTATTTACATCGAGACAATTCTAGATCTTTTTTTCAAATGAGTAGTGAGAAACCAAAGCTACATTTCACTTCCTTAGGAAAATGGCAACAACATATTGTCTACGTTCTGTTCTTTTAAAATATTTTTCTCTCTCCTTTGGAAATTTTATGCCATGTATTTTGATTATATTCATCCCCTACCACTTTGTATTTTTTAAATATTGCACTATCCGCAGTGATGGGACAAGGAGAGAAGAGAGGTTGAGGGAGATGAACCTTCTGATGAGAAGGAATTTCAAGGCAGGTGCGGCGATGAGCGGAGGCCAACAGTCCTGGGCTGAGCACAGAATGGGGCCGTTAGAACCCGAGAGACGGAAGCAGAGACTTGCAGAAATATGTGTGCAGGGCTCTTTAAGTCTTCGGGTGGATACTTCTCAGCACAGGTATAGACTAAAACACCTCAGTTCAGGCAAAAGCCACTTCTGGGCATAGCATAATTATCGGGGGGGGACCTAAAATGAACCAATACCACAGCTAACACAGATCCAGAGATAACTAATGCTCCACCCCACCCTCCCTTAGCCAGGGTACAGACCTCACAGAATACCTGGAGAGAGCAGAGCATTCTAAAGGGCATTTTAGGTTAGCTTAAAAACCAGAAAGTTCACCCATAAAGTTACCCATAAGTAACTAATTGTGTATCAAAACAAAATCTAGTCAGAAAATCTAAACTTTGAAAGAGCTGTAACAAAAGGGGAAAATACATATGACGTGTACCAAAACACCCTGAACAAAAGCAATAATAAAGAGAAAAAAAATCGCTAAAATACAACCACAGAATTGACTAAAAGACATAGCAAAGACTTTAATACAGCTATTCATTTTTGAAAATATAGGATGCAAATGAGTGCATGAACATATTGAAGAGGAAAAAAACAAAACAGAACCAAATGGAATGGAGTGGGAACAGTTTCAAAATTTGTTTCTTTTTTTTTTTTTTTTTTTTGGTTTTGGTTTTTAGGGACAGGGTTTCTCTGCGTAACCCTAACTGTCCTGGAACTCACTCTGTAGACCAGGCTGGCCCCTAACTCAGAAATCTGCATGCCTCCCAAGTGTTGGGCTCAAAGGCGTATGCCACATTGCCCATATTAAAATTTATTTTTAATTAGATGCAATTAACAGCAGATTATACACCATGGAAATACTGATCAATGTACTTGAGTAGTAGAAGCAATGCATAAATACGCATACTTTCTTGATGTAATTTTACCTCAAGGTCTCCTCTAAGTGGAAAATTTGCTAAGAGGAATCAGACAGCTAGGCATGTGGTTCATGTTTATGCCCAAAGGAATCGGGCACAAGAGCCCAACTAGGAATCCTCCTAGTAGAGTCTATCAGGGTACTGTTTCCTCAGCAGTGCGTGGTAGCAATCAGTGCCTGTGAAGTTTTACCTACCAGGAAAGCTCAGAGACTGGGTAGCCAGGAGTTCACAAAGATTCCGGACTCCACAAGGAAAGCAGGTGCCCAGCATGAACCGTGCTCTTTGCACAGTTTGGGCACAGCTATTTTTAGCAAGAGATAAAGGAAATGCTCAGAAACCCAGTGTTGAACACTGCCCTTTCTGAGAATAGCAGTCTCAAGTCTGCTGTGTTCCCTCTTCCCCCAATGTTTCCAAGCTCTACACGGTGAATGTGTGTAGCTTGTAGCTTACTGGAGCCACTTACAATTTAATAACGCTGTTTGACTTACAAAAATTGCATGAATAAAAGTAAAAGCAATAACTGGGTAATCAAAACATCATGTTGGACAAAGATAAGGATAACAGACATGCACACGTCAGTAGTATGGAGTGTACAGAAGACAAATACAGCTCACAGTGACAGAAAGCGGGTCAGCTGGGCCCCAGGATGTGTAGACTGGGTAATTAATGTACAGGATTGTTGGATGACGTCATTGACATAGTTCCATGGGCGTAGACATTTTTGCCTATTCGTTGGAGGACACAGTTAGTTGGGCACAATGATGTAGGTCTGTAACTCCAGCATTCAAGAAGAAGCAGTGGTGTAGAATCACAGGTTTGAGGCCAGTCCATGCTACACAGTGAGTCCTGGGCAATAGCGAGAGCTTGTCTCAAAATTAACTAATTAAAGTAGGTATATTTCTTAGTATGAAAAGAATTTTTTTAAAAACATTGGAAAGGGTAGAGAAGACTTGAATAAAAATTTCTTATTTTTGTAGACTTTGACATTGGAATTATGATACTGTTATACACAGCAATAATAATATAATAATAAAGGTTAGAAGTGCAAACTTTAAAAATAAAAAATAGAGCAATATTAATTAACCCAGGATGTGTTATTGACCTCATTGATAGGTCAAACATGGGAGAATTTGAGTAGAGATAAGAACAATAAGTCCAACTAATTAAAACACACTGTGCACATTTAAATTCCTGAATTAAGGGGCAGAAGAGATGGCTCAGAGATTAAGAGAACTGGCTTTTCTTCCAGAGGTCCTGAGTTCAATTCTCAGCAACTACATGGTGACTCCCAACCATCTACAATGAGATCTGGTGCCCTCTTCTGGTCCGCAGGCATACATGCAGGCAGAACACTGTATACATAATAAATAAATAAATCTAAAAAAAAATTCTTGAATTAATAATGAAGCTACAAAAACTAATTGGTTAAACATGGATAAAGTGGGTGAACTGGCAAGAAGAAGGGATTAAATGAATTAAATGTTTATAGCACTTCCCATAACCAAGTGTGAACTGGACAAGAGTGCTGTTATTATTTTGCTGACCTTCCCTGTCACCTGTGTACCCTTTAAGAGACAAGCCCTGCCTGCCCTCAATCTCCCCCTCCCCTTTGCCAAAACAAGCTGATCTCACCCCTCTCTCCATCTTCAAGCTCTTTCTCTGTCCATCCCTCTTCTGAAGAGGTAACTACTGCCTCTCTCTCTTCCCCCTTCTCTCTTCCTTCTCTTTCCTCTTTCTCTGCCCCCCTCCCCGCTTCTCTCTCTCTCTCTCTCCTTCTCCCCTCCCCTCCATAACCCCTAACTCTTATACCATTCCCAATACCCACTAAATAAACTATATACCCCAGCTCTCTCCACATGGCATATTTGTCTGTCTCCCACCTACACCATCTCCCGCCCGACAGGGGACCTGCCAGGGATGCCGCAGAATATCCTTCAGGTGCAATCCTATGATACCAGGACACAGGAAGCTGACCCCATAGAATCGTGAGTTCAAGGCCTTCCAGGACTACATAGTAAGACGCTGTCTCAAAAGGAAAAAGAAGAAGCATGCATATCCCAGATATTTCTGAGAGTACTCACATAAATGAAAGAGGAAAAGTTCCTCTTTACAAAAGTAGCATACCAATAAATAAAGAACAAATAATGGAATTAAAATATGAGCATGTGCTATATTTAATGAATTAATACCAATAACTACCAATGTAGAAAAAAAGAGAGAGAAAACCAGGTATTCTAAGTCTGTTGATAGAAGGTCATACCACTACTGGCCTATGAAATAGTTTGACCTAGAATGAAATAAGAAAACATCTTGAACCTGAACATGTATCTAAATCAAAATAATTTTAACAGAGGACAATGGACTGTGTGAGAGTAAGTACCACCAGCAACCAGCAAGATTCAACTTCAACAAAAAGACACATGGCTTGCTTTATTCAGGCTGCTGTTCCAAATACTAGAGTTGGGTCATTATGAATTATAAAAATGTATTTATATGCACATACACTCTGCACACATGCATACACATTAAAATAAGTAAAAATTCAAACAAAACTAGAAGCGAAGTAAAATTGTGTAGAGTAATAAATGAAACAAGATGGCAGGACATAGAGAAATCAAGGCCAGTATAACTCAGCATTAACATCGCTGCATTTTCCTTTATTGTCTCACCTGGAGAATTTTACCTTCTCTCCAAACCATGCGTGGTTTTCATATAATTTTTATCTCATATAAGTAACCATAGGCCTTGCTCTCTGTTTTTAAGTAGTATTTTAGTTATTCTTTGAAAATTTCATACCTGCGTATGATGTATCATGAGCACATCTAGCCTACTCCCCCACCTTCAAATCTTGCTGGAGTCCCCCCAAAACATGGCTCTCCCAACTTCATGTCCTTTGTTTTTATAGCCCACTAAATCAAATTAGTGCTTCCCATGTGGTCAGCAGTGCGTTACCCGCTAGAGAATGGACATACTGTCAATAAAATAACAATCCTACTCCCTAGCCGCTAGCTATCAACTGTCAAGAGCTCTCGAGCTGGGGGTGAGGTCTCGGAGGCCCCTCCCCTATCCGTGCTGGATTTTTAAATGGCTTGATGTTCTGCAGGTCTCGTACAGCTAACCATGGCTCTTGTGAATTCATGTGTGCTATAGCCAGTGTCCAGTCCAGAAGACAGCATCTCACTGCACTCCTACCGATGCTTTGGGTCTTACTTTCTGTCCATACCCTCTTCCATGAATGCCCCTGCTCCGATCTCTGGAGAGGTGAGTTTGATGTGAATGACCCATCCTGAGACTGAACACTCATTACCTTCTATTCTCAGCACTTTCATTGGTTCAGACTTTCTGTATTAGGCACGGTTCTCTTTTTCATTGTCCAATGTCACAACACAGATAAAGGCACTTGCTACCAACCCTGATACCATTAAGTTCAGCCCCTGAAATCTACATGGTAAGAGAGAACCAATTCCCACAAGTTGCCCTCTGACCTGCACAGGTAAACCACAACACATGCCCTTTCTCGACAAAATAAATAATGATAAATAAATGTAATTTTAAAAATTCAGGTGGTGGTGGCACACATCTTTAATCCCAATACTCAGGAGACAGAGACAGGCCTAACTCTACGAGTTTGAGGCCAGCCGGGTCTACAGAGCCAGGACAGCCAGGGCTGCACAGAGAAACCCTGTCTGGAAAAACAAAACAAATGAACAACAACAAGTCCTTTTTAGAAAAAAAAATGAAGAGCAAGTATGAGGGAGAGAGGCAGGGACAGAGGGAAGAAAGAAGGAAATACTGGGGTAAAAATCAAATCTCTCAGATTCCGAAGTCACTCTTCTGCCAATGACAGGGCAGCGTTAGGCAACAAGGTCAATCTGTATCTTTGTAAAACCAGAGACCTCACTATTAGAAGAGATTCAGAACTGCATCCCCCTCTTTTCTTTTTTTTTTGATGATGATGATCCTTGCTTATTTTCCTGCCTTTGAAGTCCCTGTTCTCCTCCCACACACTGTAAAATTTCCCTCTGTTTGAGCTTCCCCGTTTAGTTCCGTACCAATACTTTCCCAGTAACCCTTTCTGAATGCCAACGATTTCCAGTAAGACAATCACAGACCCCACCCACCGAAGTCGCCTGTGAAAGCAGGAGGCCTGGAGTGTAAGAGTCTTAGAGAATCACCACACGTTAGCATGATTATCAGCATTCCTTGCTTTTCTTGGAAAGAATTGGAAAGTTTACCTGTAAAACAAATGACCTTGCACTATAAAACCCAAGCTTTAACAGTCACAAATATCTAAAATCGCTTGTCAACTCTCTGCCTGCTGCTTTGCTAGGATTCTGCTTTTCAGATACAGGCAGTTCTGTTATCCTTTCTGTTCTAGGTTTATTCTGACCTCTAATTTTAAGATACCCAGGCTATTCAGAAGTCGATTTGAGAAAATCTCCAGAGAAGGTGTGTTTCTACTCATTCAAGGTCAGGGCGAGCTGGGTGTGGTGGCGCGTGCCTTTAATTCCAGCACTTGAGAGAGAGTTCAGGCCAGCCTTATCTATGCAGTGAGTCCCAGGACAGTCAAGGCTGTGCAAAGAAATGCTGCCTCAAAAAATAAATAAATAAATATGATGGAGGTGGGTCTTGTATCAAATAAATAAACAAATAAACAAACAAATAAATAAAAAAATAAAAGAAAGTCAGAAACAAAAAGGACAGGATAACTTCAATGTAGTGCAATTTTTTTTTTAAAGGCACACACCTTGTTCTAAGGCCACTATTTCAGGAACATTCCTCTTCAAAGTGGAAAACAATAAGACTTCCCCACTGCCCTGCAAGGGGGTGACTCTAACTAATGCTACATGGGCCATGCATGAACTGGGAACCACAGACACTACATGAAGTTGATATTCTTGGGTCCCTGCCCTAGCCACACCCACTCCCATAACCTCTGACCCGCCCATCGCCATCTTGGGAACTCTCTCTCTCTTTCTGCTTCCTTGGCGTGCGCACGCGTTTTCTCTGTCTCTCTCTTCTTTTATCGCTCCTCTCTCCTTTTATCTCTTTTCTCTGTCTTTCTTTCTCCCCCTTCCTTAATAAATACTTATGGCTATTTCCTGTGTTTACGTGTCTGTTACCTGCCGCCACCGTGGGCCAAGGAAGCGTGCCCTCCTGTAGCCGCCCTCATGGCGGGCTCCCTCCGCCAGCTCGCCTGGGGACCGTTTGTAGCCGCTCTCTCATCGTTTTTTAAGAATAACAGAAGTCTTAAGCCCAGGCTTGTTTAGTTGTGGGCCCATAGCGTAGATGGCAACCCCCAAGAGAAAGGTCGGAGGTGTGAGCAGAAGAAATTGATGGTCACTGCAAGTTTGTGGCCACTCCTTGTAGCTTGGAGGAGATTGCTGGCTCTAACAGCTTTGAGATGAATTGCCTAGTATTATTCCCAGCCACTTTTCCTCTAGCCTCTGTGACACTATCAATATTTCCTAAGTATTCAAGTAGTAAATCACACAAGAGATACTATTGTAATATCCAGTCCTACCACCCAACATGAACGGGATTGAGTGTCAGTGGAACAATTGAACAACAAAAGTCCTTCGTGTTTTTACTGCTAATAACTTTTAAAAAGATTTACATTTTATTTTCTAATTATGTGTACTCGCCTGTCTGTGCCTGGGTATGTGACTGTATGTGCAGGTGTCTGTGGAGGCCAGAAGAGGGCATGAGAATTCATGGAGTTCAAGTTACAGGCAGTTGTGAATTGCCCAGTATCTAGGTACAAGAGAAGTAGAAGCTGGGCTCTCTCTTGAACCCCCACCAATGATCTTTGACAGTCTTATTTAGCCATTATGTCCATTTGTAACCAAATCTAGTAATTGTATTGTTGCCATGAGCATGAATATGATTCTGCCTGCCCCGTCCCTGAGTGCTTGAGCATCTCAATTGGAGTCAGTCCCTCCTACCTTGAGCCAGCACATGCAGTAGCAGACAAGGGCCCTGGAAATAATGTTGCTCCTGTTGTCCTGGTCATTCCCATGCTTCCTGGCAATGAGAGGTTTATTTTTTAAGATTTATTTATTTATTATGTATATAGTGTTCCATCTGTATGTATGCCTGCACATCAGAAGAGGGCACCAGATGTCTTACAGGTGCTTGTGAGCCACCGTGTGGTTGTTGGGAATTGAACTCAGCACCTCTGGAAGAGCAGTCAGTGCTCTTAACCTGAGTCAACTCTCCAGTGTGCAATTAAAGATTTTTGAGACAGAACTCTGGGATGTTCGTCTCGTTGCCAGGATTCTCATTTGTGCTCTGCACACTGCTGCTAGCATGGAAGGAAGGCTTTAAAAATTCTTTAAGGGGCTAAGTCATGTCTTCTATTTCAATGAATAGTTATTCAGACTTTGCAAAGGGGATATTTTCATTACTTTCCCCCAGATATTTATTGAATCCTCTAAATCGACATTAATTTTCAGTTGCGTTCTTTATTATTCATCAGCCTCTGCTCAGCTTGTTTATTATTCATTCACATGCTTTTTAAGTTTGGAGTGGCTTGACAGGAATGTGATGTGCCTTCCCTTGAAAACAAGACATTTAATAATTGGTAATAGCAAACTCTTCATGTTCTGTTTATAACTCGTTCTAAATAATGATCAAGAAAGTATAACAAGAAAAGCAAGCAGCCCCATAGCTTAAGTGAAATGACACATTGCTTTTTGTGAATAATTATTTATTGAACTTTATTTAACTTCTATGTAGACTTGACCAATATAATGCTATATGTTCATAATATTATTACTTTCTACTGGTGTTAATAATACATAGAGTATAATTAAATTTAGAAAATATAAAATCCATCGATCAAAGAAAATGTTTTAATTGAAATTTTAGTTTACATATATAATATAGTATGATGATATAACATAAGGAAGATAGTAAAATAGTGTTGAGTATAACTATAGAAAAGTATAAACATTAGCAAAAAATCTGAGGAGAATAAAAGAACTATGAGTTTTTAAAGCCTTCCTTCCACACTAGCAGCAGTGTGCAGAGCACAAATGAGAATCCTGGCAATGAAACAAACATACCAAAGTTCTATCTCAAAAATCTTTAATTGCATACTGGAGAGTTGACTCAGAGGTTAAGTCAGAGAGTTGACTCACTGACTGCTCTTCCAGAGGTGCTGAGTTCAATTCCCAGCAACCACATGGTGGCTCACAAGCACCTGTAAGACATCTGGTGCCCTTTTTTTTTAATTTAATTATTATGTGTACAGCATTCCTTCCATGTGTGCCCCACAAGCCAGAAGGGGGCGCCAGGTCTCATTATAGATGACTGTGAGCCACCATGTGGTTGCTGGGAATTGAACTCAGGACCTCTGGAAGAGCAGTCAGTGCTCTTAACCACTGAGCCATCTCTCCAGCCCCACTGGTGCCCTCTTCTGATGTGCAGGCATACATACAGATGGAACACTATGAGGAGAATGGAACTGTGAGTCTAAATAGAGGAAGAAAGGCTATTATTTTCTAAAAGTTAAATTCAGATACTTTTACAAACTGGTAAGTAGGTATCTCTAACACTTAGGTGTGTAGATGCTCAGAGACAGAGCCAATGATCTCTACTTCCAGGATTTGCATGAACCCCATTACCCCCATGAAGAGTATGGGTTGGACCGACATAATATTGCTTATAGAGGATACAAAAAAGGATGGATAACGCTTCTAAGATGAGGTTATAGAAACCCTCTAATGTCCTCCTGCTCATTCTCTCTCTCTCTTCCCCCGCCTCTCTTTCCCTTCATCTCCCTCTGTCTTTCTCCCTTCCTCCATTCCTCCCATCCTCTGAGAAAAGCCATTTGCCATGTTGAACCGCCATGTGGAAAGCCTTTTGTGTGAGCAACCGAGGGATGTCTCTGGCCAATAGCCATCAAGGAACTGAATCCAGCCAACATTGATGTGTGTGAGCAGAGATGATCTCGTCAAACCTGCAGATGAGAACCCTGCCTCACCCCTTGATGGCAGCCTCGTGACAGGATGGGGCTTTAATCCACAGACACAGTAAGATAATAAATGATTGTTTTCAACTGTTGAGATTTGAGAAAATTTGTTACATAGCAATAGTTAGCTAATACAATAATAGTATCCAATAGCTATTACTTTTAGAATCTTCTGGGTGCGTTTCAGAACAATACACGGGTTTTAAATTTTTTAAATGACATTATTTCTCAATAAACTTGAACTTATGCCATTTTGCAGCTATTGAAATGCCTGAGGAAATATTTTAAGGGGCAATGGTATGTGTTGGGGTGATAATTTTCTTATTGTAAGTAAAACTGAGCAAAGAAGAATCCTCATTTCTGAATGATTGTGAAGAAGAGTAAGTGAGACTGGGACCTCGGAGTTTTCCTTTTCTGTGTGAACTAGGCATAGTGGTTATGCCAGCCTAGAAAGCACACAGCTAAAACAGCCTCTACCGACTGAGAACTCACAGTTAACTACACCTACCACGTATGCAACCCACACAGCCCTTCACAGTGGGATTATCTGAACAATGGGATTGTTCAGAGCATATCATCTGCCAGTAGTCACTTCTACCTCTCTACTATTGTGAGCAACACAGTTCTGGACTTGAAAGTCTCTGAGCTCCTACTTCCAATTGCGAATATACATACAAAAGTGAACTTTTAGGATTATTTGGTAGTTCTACGTTTATTACTTTTTTTTTCTTTTAAAGACAGTGCCTCACTGTGCATCCCGGGCTGGTCCCCAGCTTATAATCCTTCTGCCTCAACCTCTAGGTGCTGAGATGACAGAAGTATCCTCCAATGCCCAAATCTACATTTAAATTTTTTTGAGGAGCCGCTATATCATTTTTCACACTGGCTGTCTCCCGTCTTCCTTTCCACATGTTCAAAATCTTCAAACAAGGAAGTGCAATTGAGAAACAAGTGGTGAATGATACAAAAATGAGTACAATTAGCTCCTAATCATGGACTCTTAGAGCTTGAAGGGCCACTAAAGGCCTTCATCAGTTTAAGTGTTCATTGTGTATTTGAAGATGGTTTAAGATGATGATTGGAATCCCCTCTATCAAACATCCATTAAAGGTCTATTTCATACCCAAGGACAATGTTGTCCAGGGCTCAGAGGAAGAAGGACATCATCCATTCTTTTCTTTTTCTAAGTTTTTTAACCCATAACTACCACACGCAGCCTTAAACATGGCAATCTGCCAATTTACTCATGATCATGACGCACCTGGCAGAAAAACACAATGTATTTCTATTTTACTTCCAGTTAATCTTTATAGGAAGGATAAACCAGCCTTATAAAACTATGGGTCTTGGGAAATGTTTGCAAGTAGAATATTTATGAGAGCACCATAGTAGTTATAAAAACAGAACAACTTAAATACGATTGCAAATCTCTTACAGAAACCTGACATGTAGCTATGCTCATCCACACGGTTAGTTCATTATTTTCCGTGGTGTTGGCCAGTTTTGGAAGTTACTCTCTAAGGGTCAACAAACGTGCATACAGAAATGGCTTCTATTTCAGGTCAACAATGCCAAGAACCCATAAATGGTAATGAGGATAGATAATAAATATATGGGCAGATTCTAACCACAAGAGGAAGATTTTCTAAGTGAAGCTGACTTGGTTGGAGTCTAGGTTATAATGGATGGAGAAAGAATCTCTCTGATGGGCGTAAGTACCTCGGAGCCTCCCCTCTTCATTATGGCTTCTGGTGAGAGTCCCAGTAAGGTAGGTGTGTGGGACAGACAGCAGGCCCACTAAGACAAATAATGTCGAAAAACCTTTTCAGATAGTTAGGGCTTGAGTCTGAGATCTCTCCTGTGGGCTTGTGTGTTGGAATACTTGGTCCCCAGCTAGTAGTGCTATTTGGGCAGACCATGGAACCTTTGGCCCGTGGGGTATAGTTAACAAAATGGTCACGGGAGGCTCACCTTTCAAAATCATATAGAATTCTTGTTCTGTCTAGCCCAAACACTCTGCTTTGGGGTCAGGCTGCCCACAAAAGACCCCACACATCCCAGCCCCTCAGACTTTCTTTTTCCTTGCCATGATGGGCAGTACTTTCTAAAGCCACGAGTTAGAGCAAACTTTCTGCTTCCTTGAGGTATTTGGTTGCTGGGCTAGGAATAAGTAACCCAACTGTCCTTTTCCCCAGGGCACCACAGTCAGAAGTTACCCTGCCACCAGAAGCCACTTTTTCTAGAAACAAAAATAAATAAGGACATTTTAAACTGGCCCACACTGCAGCATTGGGAATGTGTGATTTCTATTAGGTTTTTGCAGTCCTTAGCATTGTTTGTTTAAACTCGGTGTAAACTCCAAAACTCCTTAGCTGGAAATGGCTGCTCTGGTCTGCTCTTTCGATTTTACAAATGAAGAAACCAAAGCCTAAAACTTTGCAAGTAAAGATAGGATTGAGAGGTGTGAAGCATATTGAGACTAAGCCTCTGTATTCTTCGTCCTGTAGCCCGTTCCAACGCTGGCCACAGTCTTGGTCAAAGTAGTCTTAATCTTAATCATTATGTGTGAACATAATAGATAGATAAATAGGCAGACAAATAGATAGTAGATAGGTAGGTAGGTAGGTAGGTAGAGATAGATAGATAGATAGATAGATAGATAGATAGATAGATAGACAGGTAGATGTACTACTATACAGGAAGATAGTTAAGATAATCCTGGAAAATCATTTCACAGATCTGATATTCAGATATTATTATAAGTGGAGTAAAAGGGATCGTCCTTCCTTCCTTCCTTCCTTCCTTCCTTCCTTCCTTCCTTCCTTTATTATTTACTTTAGTTTTTTGATGCAAGATTTCTCTGTGTAGCCCTGGCTGTCCAGGGGCTTTCTTTGTAGACCAGGCTGATCCCAAACTCAGAGACCTGCTTGCCTCTGCCTCCTGAGCATCAGGAACAAAGACACTCACCACCACACATG
This sequence comes from Alexandromys fortis, assembly GCF_014885135.2. NCBI lineage: Eukaryota > Metazoa > Chordata > Mammalia > Rodentia > Cricetidae > Alexandromys > Alexandromys fortis. The sequence continues at coordinate 2,653,575 of NW_026067987.1, read as the reverse complement.
GTTCCCTTATTTACTTATTAACTTATTTATTGAAACGGGGTATCATGTAGCTCAGGCTATCCTCTAACACACTATGTAGACTAGGCTGGCTCCCAGATCCCAATGCCCAACATCCAGCCTAAGATTTCTAAGTGGTAAGATTACAAACATGCATAATAAGAGCGATCCTCTGGTAATCCATTTATACATACACAGGGAACATATTTCTAGTGATGGATTTCAAGTAGTCCTTTGCTTGTACAGAAACCCTTAGCATCCCAGAACTCCTCTCAGAAGGTACTGATGGAGGAAAGGGTGTGAAGCAAGAGAAGGGGAGAGCCGGGCGGTGGTGGTGCACGCCTTTAATCCCAGCACTTGGGAGGCAGAGGCAGGTGGATCTCTGTGAGTTCGAGACCAGCCTGGTCTACAAGAGCTAGTTCCAGGACAGGCTCCAAAACCACAGAAAAACCCTGTCTCGAAAAACCAAAAGAGAGAGAGAGAGAGAGAGAGAGAGAGAGAGAGAGAGAGAGGCTGAAGCAAACACGAACTTTATTTCTTAATATTCTAGTTCAGCTCCAGCTGTCCAACATTTATGGTATGTTTACTAAATGGTGACTATCTCCAAGGTGTCAGAAACATAGACAACTTAGAAACACAGAACTTTGCTTCAAGGTGCCTGAAATCCAGTGTGGGACGAGGCTTTAATAGCTGTGTGTTTACCTGTTTTATTCTACAGGAAATCTCTCAGGGGAGATGGCCTATTTCACAATATATATTCATGTATCTCACAGCAAGGAGCAGGCAGTATGTTGGAGCCCCAGCCCCACCCCACCCAACCCAACTACTTTATGGCCAGAATTCCGGTCAACAGTTTACCTCAGCTGGCCCAGCCTCTGTCCTTCCCAGGCGGGCCGTACTATTTTTAGCTTAGACTGGATAAATCTTCCCATACCACTCTTTGCCAATGTTCCAGCTGTTTGATGGTTGCTTACTTCAATATTTTATTAACCCCTATATAGCAAATACAAAAAGTTCTAGCATTTTCCCAGCTCATTCTATAACATTACAGCAAAATCTGAGGGCATGGTAACAGGCTGTCTTTCCACAGCAGCATTGCCTGAATGCACAAACCAAATCTTTCACATATCAGTGTGTGGTAAAGCTAACTACCTGCAAGAAGTATGTGTTCCATCCACCGACTACATGTAATAGGAATCCAAGTATAACGGAGGCTTGGAAAATATGCACATTTTCTTCTCATGAAAAACAGGTCAAGATTTGGTTAGTCCTGGCCTCCATTAATCTTCCCAGCTCTCCGAGGCTCTTGAATCCTTTTCTGTTCCTCTCTTCTCAGCCCTGTTGTATAGTTTACATACATTGTCACCTCACGGCTGGAAATGACGAGTGGGTCTCGTCATCGTGTGCACAGTTCTGGATGCTTCCTTTCTTCTCTCATTGCTGTGACCTGACTGGAAGGAAGTGTTTATTTTTATGTCGGCTCACAATTCTAGGGGATTATTTTCTTGTGGTGGGAAGATATAACAGCCGCAGGGGAAGCCATGGCAGTGGGAACAGGGGCCCAGCTGGGAACCTTGTGTCTGAACTAAGAAATAGGAAGTCGGGCTGGGTTACAAACCCTCAAGCCCTGACACCGGTAATCTACTTGCTCCAGCGGACCTCCTTCAGCTTTGACAGCCTTCCTAAACAGCACCAACAGTTGGAGCTGAAGTGTTTAAACACATGGGCTGATGGAGGACAGGTTACATTCTAGCAGCCTCATTGGGTACTCGTTAGTGAGGCAGAAGAAAAAGATGGAAAATCTGGGGGACACGAGGAGGAAAATGAACCCTTTCACTCTGGACTCTAATTGACACCTTTGTCAGAAGCCAAGCAAGGATTCCAGAACAATGAACAACTTGGGGACCCTTCCTAGTCCTTCCTAGTTTTCTAGGAATCTCACCAGAAACTCCTTTCTGGGGAAAGGACATGTACTCAACTTCTTATGCAACTAGTGGCTTCTGGTTTTGCCTTATTCGTGGCATCTCTAGTGGCACTCTCCCACCAGGAGGTAAAGAAGTTTTCTTAGCAACGTTCTGACACATAACCTGAGTCACTGAAGGCCAATGTTAGGATGGTTGGTTACTCTATACTCACACTGGGTGCACTGGCTGGTTTTGTTTTGTGTCAACTGGACACAAGCTAGAGTCATCAAAGAGGAAGAAGCCTCCGCTGGGGAAATGACGCCATGAGAGCCAGCTATAAGGCATTTTCCCAACTGGTGATAAATGGGGGAGGGCCCAGCCCATGGTGCATGGTGCCATCCCTGGGCTGGTGGTCCTGGGTGCTGTAAAAGAGTTGACTGAGCAGGCCAGGGGAACCTAGCCAGAGCAGCACTCCATGGCCTCAGCATCAGCTCCTACCTCCAGACTCCTGCTTGAGTTCCTGTCCTGACTTCCTTCAGTGATGAACAGCACAGTGGAAGTGGAAGCCGAATAAACCCTTTCCTCCCCAACTTGCTTTTTGGTGTTTTGTCGCAGCAGTAGAAATCCTAACTGAGATACTTGGGTAGTTAGTTAAATCCTAAGATAATTGGGTAGGTCCTACCTTCTCATAGTTTCCCGTGGGAAGCACACACTCCCACTTGACTATGTCTTATGTTTTCCTAAGTGCCTCATTCTCTTAACTCTTAACACAGGCATAATATACGTAAAAATATATTTCTTAAAACTATCAATTGTGCTTCACACACTGGCTAGTCCCGAAATTCTTTTTAGCACCGAAACTACAAACTTTGGACAGCCTGAGTGGACGTCCCTCAAAGTCTAGGCTAACTCTTGAGGCTGCTGAAGGTGGCAGCGTGGCACTGTGTCTCTGTCCCCCTGACAGGAGGGAGCATCAACTAGGAGCATTCCTGCTTACTGAGGCAGCTCCTCAATGGCAGGCATCCCAGGAACCTCATCCAACTGTCCAACCTCATCCAACTGTCTACTTACGAAAAGGATGCTTGTTAGCTGGTCTGGGAACTAGAGGTGTAAACCAGGGCACGTGTATGAAACTATCAGTTTAGGGGATTCCGTATTAGAAACCGGTGCTAGAGCGGATGTTGCATCCAGCAGTCTTTGGCCCTGTGGTGGCCTTTTCAGTGGACCCTCACAGGCCTTTCCACGTCAAGAAAGGTAAGAATGACTGCGTGGCCACTCTCTTCTGATACGGACACAATTCCGCTGCATATGGACCACACTCTCATGCTGTCTCCTAACTTCACTTAGTGCCATGTGGGCCCTGTCCCTAAATACAGCTCTAAATGTGGAGAAGCTGGAGCTTCAATGCACGAGTCTGATGTAGGGAAGGGGGCTGAGTCTCATCCTAACAAGTAATGGTCACTGCCACAAGGCAGAAGAGAAGATCTACACAGGGATTAGTTAGTAAATCTTGTTCAACTTTGACTTTCAGTGTCTCCATTCTTTTTTTTCTTTCTAAGAAAGGGCTTCTCTGTGTAGCCATGGCTGTCCTGGAACTCACTTTTTAGACTAGGCTGGTTTTGAACTCAGAAATCTGCCTGCCTCTGCCTCCCGAGTGCTGGGATTAAAGGTGTAGCCACTACTGCCTGGCAGCCATTCTTCTTCCTAGAGAAACTGTGACATGTTTGCCTGTTTTCTTTTCAGAAATATTCTATGGATACGCAAGTAAATCATGTGCTCTCTCTCTCTCTCTCTCTCTCTCTCTCTCTCTCTCTCTCACACACACACACACACACACACACACACACACACACACATACACACAAAACCTTTTTCCCTTGGAAAGCAATTTAAAAAAAAGTTTAGACTTAAGTCTTATGTAGCCTAGACTGGCCTCGAACTCCCTATATAGTGAAGGAAATAGTCACCTAGATGGACTGCAGTCAAGAGGAGGTTCTCTTCTATACTTCTTATAGAAATCTTAGCATAGCCAGACTCCTTTAATCTCAACACTGGATACAAAGGCAGACAGATATCTGTGAGTTCAAGGCCACCCTGGTCTACAGAATGAGTTTAAGGACAGCCAGAGCTACATAGAGAAAACCTGTCTTGAAAAAAAAAAAGGAAGAAAGGAAGGAAGGAAAGAAGAAAGGAAGAAAAAAAGGAAGGAAGGAAGGAAGAAAGAGAAATAATTCTTAGCTTTAGGGTTGGTGGAGATTACAAATCTCTCTGCTTAGCTCTACCAAGAGTTTTATCTGGTAGTCAAGCTGCTGTTAGGTCAGATACAGAGGCTGATAGTAAAGCAATTATCTGAAGGAACTAAAGTTAGCCAAAGACGTCTTTGGCTCTTGACCTAGACTATTCCATCGCTCTGCAAATGATGATGTTCTAGACAGCTAATGTCAGCCTGGAGGCTCTGCATGATTCATAAGACTTCTTCAGAAAACTTCATTGCATAAATTGCATTGTCTGGGGACAGATGACAAGAAGGAAAATGTCACTTTGTGGTTGGGACTGACATAATTTTGTTCCTCAAATGCTTTCCATAGATTGGTTAAATCTTCAGGTTCAGAACAACATGGATATAGGAAACTAGATACATTTCCTTTTTTGACAATTAAGACTCAAAATAAAAGGATCCGGAGTGAGAAAATTCACTCTCATTGTTTACTTTCCAAATATTTATTAACTGTATGCATACATCGTTTTATTAAAATAGACTTCTGAACATCTTTGATACTTGATCTTAAAAACAAATGCTAAGATTTTAAAGAAAATGAATTTAGGTTCATATCATTTCTTTTAATTTTTGTGACAGTGTTTTGTAGTCCTTGAGGAGAGTAATTTTGATAATTATTGACTTCAATAATTAAGTTTGGAATTGGAGAGGTTGCTCAGCATCACTTTCCCAATAAAAGGAAACATTACCCAGTTATCATTCAAGCACAGAATAAAGCTTGGCTACCCTCTGCTGGGCTTAGTTTGAAATAAATATCCTTTTAGTATGGGGAATTTTCTTTTTAGCAGGCCTTAATGCTATAATAAAAATATTTTTTAAAAGATCAAATCCACCATTCTTATTTTGTAAATAGGAAAATACAACCCCCAAATGGCAAAAGGTCTTCTGTCAAAATGCAAGTTCCTTTGTCATTCGGTCATGCTTTCTTCACTATAAGGCAGTCTTAATATAATAGTTACCTTATAAACATTCCTATTCATCCAATTTGCTACAAAGAGGAGTTGCTCTATGACTTGAGAATAAAAGGGAAAAGGAGAAAAGCAATTGTAATTCTCATAGACTTGTGATGAAAGCTTTTGTTTTGTTGTTCTTTCGAATTTAGAAATTCAGTTTTAGAGTTGGTTGGAATTTCTGGGAGTATTCAGTCTTGATGGAGAAGCTAAAGAGGACGGAGTTTTCCTGTGGGATAGGAAGGCAAGACTGTGCCTGCTTAGGTGGCGCCTTAAAAACAAACCGACAACAGAAACGCCGTGGGTGCAAAGAACAGAAAAATCTTTCAGAAGAAATCCGTGGGCAAATCGTGTGGGGGAGGTGGAGAAAGGCGAGTTAATTTTGTTTTGAAGCTTCTCGAATGTTTTCCCTCTGGAAGGCAATAGAGAGGAACAGTCAATCTCAGGAGAAGTTGGTAAACAGTAGGTACTTGAATAATGCTCAAACTTTTCAGTTGACTTAACATTGTCATTGGAGTTTCTTCTTAATGCATCAGATTTTTAAAAAAAGACCCTTCTTCATCTTAAATGCCTGCAGACAGAGAAACTGCAGGAAAAAAGTGTAGGGAAGTTCTACATTTCCTTTTGCACAAGTTTACACATGTTAATATTTTATTGCATTTGTTCTATATTACTCTTTGCTCTTGTATTGTCTACCTGTCATTTTGAATGTTTAAGATTAAGTTGCAAGATATACATGTGTTCATGTGTGTATGTACATATGTATGCATGTATATACACACACATATATTTACTAAAACCCATGCCTACAAAAACAAAGTCAATGAACACAGACAGGAAATTAACTTAGATGTGAAACCTCACTGAATACTGTTGTTGCTTGTACCCGTGATGGAAAAAGAGCACCTTCCTGGTTCAAGACCCAGCTTGAGACGCTTGTCTGGCATGAGTTACACTATCTCTACAGTGGGCATTAATCAACAACATTCTTTACTTTTTGTGTGTCTGTTTTTAGAGAATTTTTGATTATGTGTATACATGTGTATCTGTATGGGGGTGTGGATGTGAGTCCAGTGTCCACTAACGCCAGAAGAGGGTGTCAGATCCCATGGATCTGCAGTTACAGGTGGCTGTCAACTGCCCTATATGGGCGCTGGGCACTGAACTAGGGTTCTCTGCAGGAGCAGTAAGTATCCTTAAGCTCTGAGCTATCTCTCCAGCCCGTTCTTTTTGTTTTCGAATCAGGATATAACTTTTTAGACCAAGCTGGTCCTGAACTTGCTCTATAGCCCAGGCAGGCCTCCAACGGCATCCTCTTTTCCCAGTCCGCGACCGTGTGCCACTGAGTCCAGCTAAACTCTTAGTTTACACGTCATTATTTTCGAAAAGCACAGGCCGGTTACTTTGCTCTTTTACCTGTGAGTTCAGAGAGCCTTTTATGCAATCAGAATAACAGTTTCACTTGGGATTGAATTTGCCAGTGTCTGCAACCACGAGTGACAAGTCTCCATGTTGACACCGATTCAGGATCGTGTAAGCCATCTTGATCATCCTCAAAAACAGCACATAGGGAATGCAGGTGAAGTCACACCACATGTGCTGGGCCTGAGCGCAAAGGTCCTGGGTCAAACAGACACACAAATGCCTCTGTTGAGTGCAAACTTCCATGACGACGCAAGCCTTACATGGAGTGTACTCATTGTCTAATAAATTTCTGGGCTCTGGGTACAGCTGGTTGTATGTTAGAGCGTGTGCATTGCTTGAGAAGGTCTGGGCTGGTCCCCAGCACCAAACAAACAACCCCCGTGTCTGATTTTATCCCGAGAGTTTGAATGAATAGGCCCCTGGAGTGTCCTAAGAGTCTGCTTTATCAAAGTCACCTCACAAGATTCTGTGGTAATAGAGAGTAAGATTTTGGGGCTTGTCTCATTTGGAAGTGAGAGGTGGCATAGTTCTAAGCTGGTCTGCCTCTACATATTTATTATCCTGATGTTATGGATTAAATAATTGATCAATATCCTTTCACACACATTAACAGAGCTACAGGACAATTACGATACTGTGTTTTCCTATAGGTTCATTATTATTTTCCTTCATTCAATTAGGTGACCAGCACCTATGTGGCCCCTACCTTCAGCTACTTGGAGGACTGGCATAGAAACTGGCCAGACCTTTGGTGAAGGCATGTACTCACTGAACTAGAGTACTGAGGTGTCCTTGGGGAGGGACAACTTAAGAGGTGACTCTGTGATGTCAGTAATGAAGAAGAGGTTGAAAGGAGGTAGCCCGCAGTATGAGAAGTACCGCAACATAATTTATGGAGCTCTCAGGTATCTTCTTAATGTCCAGCATGACAGTCAAGTGCACATTCACACGCCCACTCAGACTCAACTGGGGGAGCTGAGACAAGATGCTTCACCATTCGCCAGGTCCCGTTTAATCACTGGAGAGTGAACAACATCCTGATCCTGTATTTATGAGCTTTATAATCTAGGTCAGATGCTGACACGCCCCCCTTTGAATGCCAAAAGCCTTAAACAAGTTAAGATCGGATTTTCTAACAGTTAAAGGGGAGATACTGCGTCTAGCATGACTTGGTCCCGGAAACCTGACTGGGGTAGTGAGGGAATGACACACAGAAAGAAAAGACATATAGACACATGTCCCAGAAAGCTGACATCAACAGCCAGAATGTCAGCATGTTTGTTATGTACAGCACAGGAGGAGTTAGCTGGTCTCTGTAGGAAGGGAGGACGAGGCTTTCATAGGACAGTAGTCTCAGGCTGTAACTATCTGGGAGGTTGAAGCCGCAGTTGCTAGGTTTCACAAACACTGCTCAATCATTTGTACACATTTGTACTTACATACACTGTCAAGGTTCACACGCAGACCAGAGGAAGTCTGTACCATCCGTCCCTCTTAGCCTCACTCTGGAAAGGATCTCGCAGTTCCCATGGGTATGAGGCATTGGTGTTCCTGACATGGCTGTGCCCATGTCAAGCAGCACACATTCACTCAGGACTTCATCTGTTCTCTACACATTCATGCTGCGTGACGTTTTGTTCTTTTGGCTTTTTGAGGGCCCACCACCCAGCTCCCAAATAAATCAAACACAGAGTCTTATTCTTAGTTATGAAGGCCTAGCCTTAGCTTGGCTGTTCCTTGCCAGCTTTTCTTAAATTATCCCAATGACCTTTTGCCTCTGGACTTTTATCTTTCTCTATTTCTGTATACCTTACTTTTTTCTCCACGGCTTGCTGTGTAGCTGGGTGGCTGACCTCTGGTGTCCTCCTGTCCTCCATCTCTTGCTCCTTATTCTCTCTCCTCCCAGATTTCTCCTTTTATTTATACTCCGCTTGTTGTCCTTGCTACTTCCTCACTATTGGCCATTCGGCTCTTTATTAGGAGCATCAGGTGTTTTTAGACAGGCAAAGAATCACGGCTTCGGAGTTAATAAAGTGCAGTATAAACAAAAGTCACACAGCTGAAAATAGCATTCCCCAACACACTCACTCAGGCCTCTTTTGCGCCCCCCCACAGGGATGTTATGTAAATTCCTCAGGAAAAAATAAAGAAATGCTCCATTTCTTAAACATCTGAGCTCCTTCCTGATGGCAAAGCCTTACCTGCTATGATCATAATCATGCCCCCTTTTTTGGTGTGCTCTGCACTCAGTACTGCTATGGACACCAGGAACGCACTAGCTGTTTACATAGCGTGAAGAACCCTGGGGTGTCATCGTCTAATCCACTCCTTAAACATTTAAATCCACATAAGAAGATAGCATGCAAATCCTCCCAGCTTGAGGTGTGTGTGGGGGGGTGGGTGGGTGTAGGGGGTAGTTTCGAGATATGGCTTCTCTCTACAGCCTTTGCAGTCCTGGAACTCACTCTGTAGACCAGGCTGCCCTCAAACTCAGAGCTCCACGTCCTCTGTCTCCCAAGGGCTTGGTATAAAAGCATGCACCACCATGTCTGGCTTGTGCAGTATTCTTAAACCAAGCAATAAATGAGCTGACAGTATCCATCTTGTGGATCTCTTTAACCTTCTTTAGCTTTTCCACTGCCAAGTTTTTCATGTGGCAGTGTGTCCCCACCTTCTGTCTTTAGCCTTCTTCTCTTTTCATACCATTCTCCGCAATCACTCCCATGGCTTAAATATTATCTGCACGCGTTGTCAGGGCTCCGTTCTGCTGCGTCAAGCACTACACACAATCTGCATTCTACATGCTAAACTGGAGGTCGTTGTTGTCCCAAACTTGCTCCTTTACCTGTAACATGAATTCTAATTGGTCTTAATAAAACAAAACCCAGAGTCAGATATTAGGGGGAATGAAAGCTGAAGGATCAGAGAAGCAGTGTGGCCAACCACCGAAGAGACAGTTTACCTCTCCTGAATCCTCAGACTGAAGGGGCGATCCTGTCTCTACTAATTCTCAGACTGCACCCTCTGACTGCTGCCTTCAGTAGAATGAAGACTGCATCTGAGCTGCTGTCTTTTCTGCATTATAATCCTCTCTCCGCCCAGCCGTACCACTTCCCACCTCCACTTCCCTGGCGCTGAGATTAAAGGTGTGGGCCACCATTGCCTGACCCTGTTTCACTTTGAGACTGGACCAAGCTAATGTAGTTCAGGGTGGCCTTGAACTCAGAGACCCATCTGCCACTGTCCCCAAGTCCTGGGATTAAAGGTATGTGCCACCACTGCCTGGCCTCTAGTGGTTTAGCTCTGTACTCTGATCTTCAGGCAAGCTTTATTTGTTAAAACACAAACAAAATATCACCACATGCTCCCATTGTCTATATTTCAATCAACAGTTCCTGTGTTGATGTAGACACTAAGTAAGAAAGTTGGGAAAGATTTAAACTTTTCCTCTTTATTTGACCCTTAAGCTCACCTTCTACCATAGTTCTCAACAAAACACCACTACCCCATCTTGGCTTACCATCTATTGCTTGAATTATTGCTGAAGTATCTAAATGGCACACCCATCACCAATCTCTAGTCTCCAGTTAGTGCTGCTAGTGAATGAAAACTCACTTAATGACCCACACTTGAAAACCTGAATAGTTCTCTTCTAGTTAAAGTGCAGCCGAAGTCTCATTCCTTGGGCACAGTGTATGAGACTTCACATTTGAGCATAGAACCAGCGGCTGACCATCTTGTCTACATAAAGTACCCTTCTCTCTCTCTCTCTCTCTCTCTCTCTCTCTCTCTCTCTCTCTCTCTCTCTCTCTCTCTGGTTTTTTGAGACAGGGTTACTCTGTAGCTTTGGAGCCTGTCCTGGAACTAGCTCTTGTAGATCAGGCTGGCCTTGAACACAGATCCACCTGCCTCCTGAGTGCTGGGGTTAAAGGCGTGCGCCACCACTGCCCAGCGAGCTTCCGTCTCTTATAAATTTAGATCTCCTGAGTTTTCACCTTTCTCTTGATCCTACAATGGTTTCCAGCTTTTTCCTAAAAAGGGAAACCCACGTCACTGCAGGCATTCACCCCAGATGACCTCCTTCTTAAAGCTTTTCCTGCCCCCCCCTTCCAAAACAGTTGTATATATTTATCTTAACATCAACAGCATTTTCAGAACAGTTAACAGTTGTCCTATTTTGTGATCTCCTGAGTTCAAGCACGGACCCCAGCAGCGCTTTTTGAGTTTCGTGAAAAGCCCAGCCTTGTGCTTGGTGTATGACTTGGTCTGTGCAGGTTGAGTGGTTTAATGGTAACAATAATCTCTTTCACTTGTCGGTGTTTGGTTTGGCAAATTACATATTCATCTTCCACTCTGCACATGCTTGGCAAATGTTTGAATGAACGAACTAATGAGTCCAAGTTTTCCTTAATTACCCAGAGATATGAGCACGGTGCAACTATATAACATCTATAGACAGTTAATTGCATATGATAACAGTTCTTTCCCTTAGCTCCATTGTTGTCTGGCTTCAAATTATCTTGGGCAACACAGCACTCCATTTGTTATCTTTGGACTCATTAGCTGTTTTCAGAGTTTGCTGTGGTTTTTATTTTGTAACAATCAGAAAAATAACAGAATAGCAATGTTTTGAAAGTTCAAGAAATTAATAAAAACACAAGTTGACCCGTCATAGAGGCTGCCATGCAACATGAACAGCTGTCGGAAGTGTCCCCTAACTCGAACCTTCTCCCTTAGTTCTAGAACAAAGTCTAGAAGGCCAGCTGATTTCAGCCAGAGCAAATAGTGGAGGATTGCTCAAAAGAAAAATGGTCTCCGAGGCGTCAGCTTTCTTTTTACGTGGCCCAATCAAAATCTAGGATTCCGGGCGTCGGCGTCCTCACTTCCGCCCGGCCTTCCTGGACTCCCCAAGTTCTCTGAGTCTCCGCGGTGTGCTTCTTCCTCGCGACAGTTTCCGCAGCCTGGGCGGGGAGGCCGAGTGGCTGCGGGCGGGCGGGATGAGCGCGGTGCGGACGCTGCGGGTGCCGGGCCGTCACGGCTACGCCGCCGAGTTCTCCCCGTACCTGCCGGGCCGCCTGGCCTGCGCCGCCGCGCAGAACTACGGCATCGCGGGTGAGCCGGGGCCGCGCCGCCGCCGCCGCCGCCTCGGGGGCGGGCGCGGGAATGCGCTTCTGAGCGCGCGCGGTGCCGCCCGCCGCCGCCAGGGGGAGACAGAGGGCCGGGCTGCCCTCCTAGGTCCCCCTTTCCCTGCCACAGTTGGCTTTGTGAGCGCTGGGGAAATCTACAGCTTGTCTTTCCTTCCTTAAGAAGGATGCATTTGTTAGCGCTTGGAAGGGGAAGGCAACAGAGTCACGAGTTCAAAGCCACCCTCAACTAGGGAGACCGACGCTGTTTTTCAAACAGACTAGAAAGTACTTTTATTGTCTCATGGAAAATGGATAAATTTGCAGAGCTGCCTAGACACCTAAGCCATATACTGAGGCGTCTTTTAAGTCGTACCCCGTCTGTTGTTTACACACTGTGTGCCCAGCCATTGCATAATGTTAGCAATCTGTAGTATTTGTTTTGTCTAGTGTTGAAAAAAAAAAAAAAACGATTTCTAAAAATCAGTGATATATAACGTATTTTCTTATAGTTTTGGTCATTAGCTCTTAGTGCTTGCATGGTCAGGTTTACCGTCCTTGGCCCCCAGTTAGGATGAGGACTTTAAGTCTTAGAAAGGATACTTATAGGGAGTTGTATCTTTGGGAATTGATTTTTAGAAGGGTGTGTATGTGTGTGTCTGAGTGTTTTGTTTGTATAAATGTCTGCGAACCACGGCCGTGCCTGGAGCCTGCTGAGGTCAGAAGAAGAGATTCATAGAGGGCGTTGGATCCCCTGAAACTGGAATTTCTGGTGGTTGGTAATCAGGAAGTGGATGCTGGGACCAGAGACTGGGTGCTCTGCAGGCAGCTGGTGCTCCTAGGGGACGAGCTGTCTCTCCAGACCTAGAATTGGTATTTTGTCATCAGCCCTGTTTAAGTGGAAGAGCTTTAACACCTTGCAAATGAAAATATCGTACTGATCACAAGAACTCAAAACATGATTCTGTTAAAGCTCTCGGAACATCTGCTTGTGCGTGGAAGCTTACTAATTAGCCGTCTTTCCTTGTATAGTTCAAGTGCAGATCCACTTTGATCAGATGTTGGTAGAGAGGGAGGGGTGGCCAGGGGCGAGAAAGAGACTAGTCTCTTAGCAAAAGTAAGTAATTGCTGGTCGATAACTGAAGTTAAAACATTTGACCAAAGAATATATGGCATTTCCACAATACTTTGTTTCAAAACGCCATGCTAGATTGTTTTACGTGGGCCAGCAAGGCAGAGTCACGGTCTTGGGGGTCTATAAGTGTGAGGTTTCTCTTCTGGTAGTAGAGCTGTTAGCACCAACCTGAAAGGTTTGTGTGCCTAGCCGCTGGCTAGGTTTGAGTTGGCACTCGGGTATCTTTCCCTTATGCTGGTGTCTGGGTTCCAGTCAGGCCAGATAGTAGGCTGAATATTTAATGACTGAAGCACACCGTGTAGCTTCTAATCCTTTACGTGGTCACAGTTATTTTAAGGGACATTGTGGTAGTTAAAGCAGGTCCATGCTACTTAATAGGTCATCTCGGTGTCCCCTGGAAAGTTCAACATCAAGGCCTTATTTTCTTTCTTTTTCTTCTTTAGGCTGCGGAACCCTTTTAGTATTGGATCAGACTGAATCTGGACTACAGATTTTTAGAAGGTACAGTGTCTGTCTTTCCTATTGCTGCGATAAGACACCATGATCAGCCAGGCAGTGATGGTGCACGTCTTTAATCTCTGCACTCGGGAGCCAGAGGCGGGCGGATCTCTGTGAGTTCGAGGCCAGCCTGGTCTACAAGAGCTAGTTCCAGGACAGGCTCCAAAGCTATAGAGAAACCCTGTCTCGAAAAACCAAAGAAAACCCCCAAACAAAACAAAACAGCAACAACAAAAAAAACCCCACTATGATCAAGACAACTTATAAAATAAAGTGTTTAATCTGGATTTGTGGTCTCAGAGGGTTAGAGTCCATGATGGCAGAGCAAGGGCATGGCTCCAGGAACAGTTGGGAGCTCATATCTTGATCCTCAGGTAGGAGGCAGAGAGATGCATGCTGGGAATGGGGAAGGTCTTTTGAAGTCTCAGAGCCCACCCCCAATGACATACTTCTTCCAACAAATACCACACCTCCTAAACGTTTCTAAACACGTCAACTCGGGGCTGAGCATTCAAACATATGAGAGCATTTGGGGGCCATTGTCCTTCAAACCACTACGGAGACTCTAATTATTAAGCTTACATAGACTCTCAACCGCTGTCAAAAATCTTAATACAATTCCCTTTTGAATATTTGGTACTAATAGGTTTTGATTTATAATGTAAGGGAAACTTTTGCATTGGCATAATATAGAAATTATTTTTTCTACTTAGGTTTCTCGAGCTTATTAGTGTTCATTTAGAAATTGCATATTTTATTTTATTTTGGTTTTTCGAGACAGGGTTTCTCTGTGGCTTTGGAGCCTGTCCTGGAACTAGCTCTGTAGGCCAGGCTGGTCTCGAACTCACAGAGATCCACCTGCCTCTGCCTCCTGAGTGCTGGGATTAAAGGTGTGCGCCACCACCGCCCGGCAGAAATTGCATATTTTAAACAGTGAGTCCACTAGGGCACCCTGTGACACTGCCCGTCTTCGCTGTCCTACTGTAATTTAGCTTTATGTAAGCAAGAGCTAGTGCCCATCTTATGGGTTACCCAGTGTTTCTCTTCTCTCTGTACCCGTCTTCCGTGTTGATTGATGGGTTCTTAATACCCCATCAGGGTTAGTCAAAGGCAAAGGAAAGAGGTTTCGTTAGAAGATGACTACCTGTTCATAGCCCAGATGAAAGATCTATGCAATAAGGCTCGTACAGCTCAGAGAAAAGTTTTATGGGAGGATTTAAAATGGTTGGCCTCAGGATTTTGGAGTGCTTGCTGGTGCCTGCCGTGAATCACAGGCTACCGCAGGCCGCAGGTGTGACAGCCTGCCCTAGGTAGATGGCGTCATATTAGTGGCTGCAAACCTTTAGTTTAGCTTTCTAGTTATCTGCCTGCACTCTCTGACCCGTTCTTCCTGCCTTTCTGAACCCGATTCTGTGAAGGACCTGCTTGACTCACATATGAGATCATGTGTGTTACAACATGTGAAGAACTGAGGAGGAAAACTAACTGTAAACTTAAAGATCATCAATCACTCTCTGACCAGCAGTTCACGGATATATCTTTTTAACTCTGCTGCAGCTTTGACTGGAATGATGGGTTGTTTGATGTCACCTGGAGTGAAAACAACGAGCACGTCCTTGTCACCTGCAGTGGGGATGGCTCACTGCAGCTCTGGGATACCGCCAAAGCCACAGGGCCCCTGCAGGTCTACAGAGAACACACTCAGGAGGTAGGATGGGCATCCCTCGGGGATGGTTTCCGGGGACCAGGTTGAGCTTTAATGTTTCTTGTTCATAGTCGTGTCACTTAGTGTTTTATTATTCAAACACAAAGTAGTTCTTGGCCTAACACAAGGAAAGAAAGGTCAGGCTGATCGCTAGGCCATGCCAGCGCCTCCAGCAGTGTGCTGTGGCACCGTTCCCTCCACCCAGTGCCCTGACGTTCCTTATGCCCTGGGAAGTCTGCCATGCAGAGCCTTGAGAGAGAGTGGGCGGGCTGTTCACAGGCTCTGTCACCACTGTCCTTGGGCTTCAGAGAGACTCAGAATATATCCAAGTAGCAGCATCAAATACCAACTAGGAGGCTGAGTTTACTAAAGGAAATTTAAGATTCACTGTTTTTAATTTGTGTGTGTGCACACGTTAGTGTGTGTGTGTGTGTGTGTGTGTGTGTGTGTGAAGTCATGTGGGGCATAGGAAGTAGTTTCGACTCTAGAAGAACCGAAATGCGTGCATAGGTTTTAGGGAATGCGATGAGTGCCATAAGCCATCTTTTCGGGGGGTGATTTTACCGGGCTCCTAGCTGTGAATTCATATGTTCCAGGGTAGGAGCATGAGGATTAGAATTCCTAGGAACATAGATAGAGAAGAAATAAGAAGCAGAAACATAGGATAGCACTGGAGGGCCACACAGTGGGTACTGAAAGTCGCCTGCGTTTAATTTCCATTTGCTCAAATACCCTGACCCCAAGAGGTAGGAGTAAGATAAAAAAAAAAACCCCAAAAAAAACAAAAAACAAAAACAAAAACAAAACTGCATTGATGCACACAAGGAATGAAGAGATCAGTTGAAGGATTACGGGCTACATGCTTAGTTAAACATTCTGTTGCCAGAACAAGACAAGTAACACTCACACCCTAGACCAAACACTCGGTAGGCAAACCACTCCCTGGGTGGAACCCATAGTTATCTCCCTAAGGGAGTAGGAACCTGGTTGGACCCTTAGACTTTGGTTTGAGGTAGAAACAGATCTACTTCTTAATACCTGAAATACCAGGGCTGGATATTAGCCACACCTGTTGACAATAACCTTGAGAGCAGAAGTCAGTTTCAACTCTGGCCTTTACCGAGGTAGGAGACACCCACACCTGTGGGTCCTGTCAGACGAGGACATTCTTTCTTGGCATTTTATATTTTACCTTAAATGTTTTAACCCCAAAGTAGCAATGGAGTCTTCAAAGATTTGCAAATGTGCTTTCAAGTTTTTACCTATGCTTCTGCTGTCTCATCGTAGGCCTTCAACAACTGTTTACTAATTGGATGGAAGAACATTCGTGCTTTGTATAAAAATTCAGTTCTGTGAGCATCCTAGAGAACACTGTACTTACAGCTATTTTTTTTAAAAACTCAGTATTTCTACAATTGGTTCTAAAAATCATGAACACTTTCTATTAGTTTCTTGTATTGGGATGTCTCCTTGAACGGTGTGGTGGCAAATTATGGTGTTTTTATAACAATCATTGAGTACTGGCAACTTTGGTAAAGGAGGAACTCGGGTTTCAGGGTGTTCAATGAAAGAATCCCTTCAGGCAGGCGGATGGATCTCTGTGAGTTCAAAGCCAGCCTGGTCTACAGGACAGGCTCCAAAAGCTACAGAGAAACCCTGTCTCTAAAACCAAACAAACAAACAAATAAAAAAACAAGAAAAAAAGAAAGAATCCCTTCAGAGCAGCAAGTCCAAAGTCCAGAAGTTCCATCATTTTTGCCGACAGTTTTGTTAAGTCTTTGAGATAGGGGCTCACTGGGTAACTAGAAAGGACCCTGAGCTGTGGTTTCCCTGCTTCCGAGTGCCAAGGCTGGGATCACAGGTGAGAACTACCACGCCTTGCTTATTTTGCTTGTTCTTATATGATTTGTGTTACAAATAACTTAATATTTTTCTTTCTTTCTTTGAAACTATTCTTTCAGGATGCTTTTATAATTTTGTCGCTTTTTGTTGATTATTTATGTAAATACTAGGCTGATAGGAGCAGCTCCTGAGGTCTTACCTGGTTATGGGCAACAGCACTGCTCTAGTGTTTTCCTTTGTCTTCAATCGCTTTCCATCTGTCCCTGTGTAATAGTCACGGGCCACTGGGTTCACGGCCGTGTGTATTTATTCGTCTGTAATAGTCACGGGCCACTGGGTTCACGGCCGTGTGTATTTATTCGTCTGTAATAGTCACGGGCCACTGGTTTCACGGCCGTGTGTATTTATTCGTCTGTAATAGTCACGGGCCACTGGGTTCATGCCGATATATAGTTATTTGTTTTTTTAACATGTGTTAAATCTATAAAGAATGTGTAGACCATTTTCATATAACCAGTGATCTCTGTATATTCTCAAAGAAATTCTGTGTAGAATGTCCCCATTCTTTATGAATCTTTCTATTTTAGGAGCTAATGCATTTGTCTTTCAGATTGTCCTAGTAATGATCAGAAAAATGGCTTCTCTTGTGCTCCAAAATGGTTTTTTGTTTGTTTGTTTTTTTCAAGGTGGGGTTTCTCTGTAGCTTTGGAACCTGTCCTGGAACTAGCACTCACAGACTAGACTGTCCTTGAACTCACACAGATCCACCTGCCTCTGCCTCCCAAATGCTAGGATTAAAGGCCTGCGCCACCACAGCCCTGCTCAAATCTGCTTTCTATAGCAGCTAACTCTTGTTTCACACACCGTCTCTGAAGAGGTGAACCTAAGCCCAAACCCTCCTGAACTAGAGAGAAGCTTTGGAAATAGTCATCACATCCCTTTGGTTTTCCCCTTTAGAACACTTGGCATTTCTTCATCTTGTCCTCAGCTGACATGACCTCTGCCCTCCTAGAACTCTCTTTTGACACTCCCCTTTCTGCTGTCGCGCATTGAATATGTTCTGAAATGTCACTATGGGTCTTCCATAGTCCTGAGCCCTTAGTTCTAGTGATATCTTCTGAGGATAGTCACGTCGTGTCTCAGTGCTGGGTTACTCTGGGTTCACAGGAAAAGCTCCAGATCTTTGGTATTTGAACTGGTTTTGAATCTCTTTAGTTTATTCTGTATTTATGAAACCGGGTTTTTGTTTTGTTTTGAGTTGAAGATATACTTTGTTTTGTGCTATGTGTGTACTATTCTAGATTGTTTTCCTCTCATACAATTTTTAAATATTAAATTTTATTTAGATATGCATTTTGTGGGGGGCATGTGTCTTATATATTTGCATGTGTGTGTTCAAATATGTGGGGGCATGTGTGTTATATATGTGCACTTTTGGGGGTGGCATATGTGTTGTGTGTTTGTGTGTGTATAGGCGACATGTAGTTTGTGTGTCTGAGTGTGTGTGGGGATGGCATATATGTTCTGTGTGTATGTGTAGGCGACATGTAATTTGTGTGTTTGACTGTGTGTGGGCGTGTATGGGGGCGGCATGTTTGTTGTGTGTTTGAGTGTGTATGGGGGCGGCATAGATGTTGTGTGTTTGAGTGTGTGTACAGAGGCGAGGGGGAAGCTGGTTCATTTTCTGTCACTCTCCTTTTTATTTCTTTGAGATGGAGTGTCTCACTGAACTCAGAGCTAGCCTAGCAGCCAGGGGCTCCAGTGATCTCTGTCCCCCGCCGCCATAGTGCTAGGGTTACAGGTGTACAGCCAAACCTTGCCTTTTATGGTGTCCTGGAGATTAGAACTCAGGTTCTCATGCTTGTATAGCAAGCACTTACTCTCTGAGCCATCTCTCTAGGTCCCTCATCGAGGTACCGCCTTAAAAGGACCCAGGCATCATATCGGGTTGGTGGGTATGATCTCATCACATGAGTTTGGGAGCGGTGAGGGACGTGGAGATCCAAGTCCTTTTCCTATTCCGAGTATAAAGGAAACAAAATAGGTTCAGGTTAGAAACTCATGTCTGTTTGTTGAATAAATTTATAGCTGAGTGAGCATCGACAGTTCCTGTTTTTTTTTTTTTTTTTTTTTTTTTAACCAGTGTTCAGGAAACCTGCATTACAAAGTAAAACAAGCAATGGGTTGTCTCCTGTACAGCTAAGTTGTATGAGGATACCCAGCATGGCTGTAGGTACCCTTGAGTAACCCTGGATAAATTATTTATTTTCTCTAAGCCCTGCTCCCTTCATCTCTAAACCACAATGGTGGTTTAGGTAGGGTCCTATGGAGGCTTCAACTCTAGCTAGCACTGGTTAGATATGAGCTAGTGGTAGTATGTGCTTTCATGGTGAGATTAGGAAAACAAAACACTGAATTTTTTTCTTTTCTTTTCTCTCTTTCTTTCTTCTTCTTTTCTTTCTTTCTTTCTTTTTTTTTTTTTTAAGATGGGGTTTTTCTTTGTAACAGCCCTAGCTTCCTGGAACTCATTTTGTAGACCAGGCTGACTTCAAACTCACAGAGATCCACCTGCCTCTGCCTCCTGAGTGCTGGGATTAAAGGTGTGCACCACCATGCCCGTTTTTAGGTACCTGATTTCTTATATTTAATTTTAACTTTAAAAATTAGCTTACATGGTAATAGGTTTCCATATGGGGTTTTCATACATATTTCATTTCAATTTCCCACCCCCCATTTCTCCACCAAACCCTTTCATCTCCTCTGTTCTTCTCTTCCATTTTTTTTCTATTGTGCTCCTTCTAGGGGAAGAATATCTTGACTGTCAACTTTCAGATGGAGCCAAAGGGAGACATCCAAGATTTAGATGAGCTTTAGACCTTGAAGACTGAAGGTCTTGTTGGAGTCAAAGAAAAAAGAAAGCATCTTAACATCAAGGGGTGGCGGAGGAGATGCTTCTGTGGGTCAGGGTGCCGCCAAGCTTAGTGTCCAGGCAGAAACTGATTGATCGCTGTATTGTTTAATTGGTGTCTGCAGTGGCTGTCATATCTTTTAAACCCCTAAAATAACTTTGCCATAGTCAGTGCCAAGTATAAAGGGGTGGAAGAATAGGAAAGAATTCGAAGTTCAGCAAGCAGAATAAAGAAAAAAGAAGAGGGCGAACTGAGAATTTGAGTTCTCTGCTTCATGACTTACAGCAGCACTGTGCTGTTGAAACCAAGGTAAAGGTGGGTGCAGAAATACGCACCCCAGGTTCTCACTTTCAGTTTGCAGTGCTTCTGAAAACACTGAAAACGTGTTATCCTTCTAAATAGCGAGGCTTAACAGTTTGCCAGATCAGTCTCCCCCCACTTCTTTCTCCCTTTCTCTTTCTTGACAGTTTGGTCCAGGCCAGCCTCCAGTTCCCAGCATAGCCAGGGATGACCTTGAACTTCCCATCCTCTTGCTTCTTCCTCCTGAATGCTAGGATTGCAGTCTGTGTGGTGAGGCCCCATGTACGTGGCACTGAAGATGGAGCTCATGTCCCAGGGCCTCATGCATGCTAGGCAGATGCCTTCCTTCCTTCCTTCCTTCCTTCCTTCCTTCCTTCCTTCCTTCCTTCCTTCCTTCCTTTCATTTATTTATTTATTTATTTATTTATTTATTTAGAGACAGGGTATCTCTGTGTAACAGCCCTGGCTATCCTGGAACTCACTCTGTAGACCGGGTTGGCCTCGATTTACAGAGATCCACCTGTCTCTGCCTCCCAAGTACTACTGGGATTAAAGGTGTGCGCCGCTATGGCCCTGCTAAAAGTGTAGTTTTTCAAGTGCTTATAAAAACTGATCTTTGATCTGAGTGTGCCACTGTTGGTGCTCTGTCACAGACAAGTTGCATTTGTGTATTTTATAGTAATAATGTGCCGTATAAATTAAGTCCTTAAATGTGAATTAATGAAATCTACCCTTTGATAATGACAGAAGCTAAGCTATCTATAATGATGTATACCAACAAAATATTACAAAATAGAACACTAATCAGCCATATATTTGACACTAGTGTGGTCCCTTTAGGCATATTTTTATGCTTAAAACTGAACAAAAGATTTTTCCACAAAAGGGATTTTTTCCCCCCTTTTCATTTGTTTATATTTTTGTTTACATTTTTGGTGATACTGGTGCTAAACCTAGTTCCCTGTGCATGTTAGGCAAGCATTCACCTGCTGAGCTGTACTCCAGCTTCTCTCTCTTTTTTTTTTTTTTGGTTTTCGAGACAGGGTTTCTCTGTGGCTTTGGAGCCTGTCCTGGAACTAGCTCTGTAGACCAGGCTGGTCTCGAACTCACAGAGATCCACCTACCTCTGCCTCCCGAGTGCTGGGATTAAAGGCATGCGCCACCATCGCCCGGCCTCCAGCTTCTCTCTTAAAGGATTGTATAAGTATAGGGAAAAATTAACATGATATGTATTTCTTTTGTATATTTGGTCACAGTTGGCCATTTATTTCAGAGTAGCTGACAGTCTTACATGGGAGAATTATTTTAAAATATATAATACTTACATTTTATGTAAGAGGAATATAGTGTAATAGATACAACTTTGTAGTTTAAATTATTTATATTTTTGTTATAAGTATATGTATATATTTATTTAAAAAGAAACAGCAGAAATGCAGTTCTAAAACTAACAATATTAGTTGCATGTAGAGCAAGTGGAGAGAAGGGTACTGACGCAAAAATGGAAGTGAAGTTTCTCTAACTATAACTCAGGATTTTACCTAGGACCAGTGAAGCATTTTACAAAGTTAGAAAATGTTTTACAAAGTTGGAAATCATAATTTAAAGCAGGACAAAAAAAGAGATGATCTAGGGCCTGGTAGCTGGCTCCATAATCAGGTATTAGAAATCAATATTTCAAATGACTTTAAAAATATAGTATTGTGATTGCTGTCTCTGATGAGTATGTCTCATGAATGGAAAGATAATAGACATAAATTTTAAACTTCATTCAGAAAAATCGGTGTTGTTACTCTGAAGGTCTCATCTGTGTCCATAATAGATGATGTTTAGCAGCAGTTATGCCATTGAAACCAAACACGTTCCTGTAAGAGCTCGGGAATAGAGAAGATATATAGGATGCTCATCTTAAAATTGCGGGTGAACTAGCTGTATAAATGTGGTTTATTTTTCCTCTGTTAAGGATGTGTCTTCCCCAGGTCTTTGCTCTGTAGAGAAGTGTTCCCTCCTCTTCAGCGGTGAGCATCTTTAGTGCCTAGACAGCAGCTTCTAAGTAGTCTTCTAGCCAAACTGTGGGCTTTGGAGAAGTCAGTGATTCTAGGACTGGATAGGATATAGACACAGTGAATCTAAGACATCTTCTTGTGTCAGAAAGCAAGAAAGCTATGAGAAGACTTTGGAGCCATGCCCAAGGTTGCGAAGAGACAATTTGAAGGGACTCTCAGTGGCCAAAGATCACAGTCTGTGCATCGGAAGGAACAAATGAAAACACGGAATGTATACGTACATATCCGCACATTCATGTGTGTATTTTTTGCCCATGAAATTGTGAAAATCAGAAGAAAGTCACCACTGGTAAAGATTAATTGGATTGCCAACACCGTTTTTCTGACCACTAATGAGGGATCATGGCAGGCCTGGTCATCTCTGTAGGAATTCATTGTGAAGAAAACAAGAAGTTGATTGGAAAATTCCTTACAGTAGAATCTCGTGAAACATATGCAGAAGGAATAAAGGCAAATTGGCACTTCGTGGCCACTAATGAAATAGTGACTCTGGGAAGGAGTCATCTGCAGATGCCAAAACCATTAAACAAGATTGAAACATCCTCTGCAGTCTAGAATCACGAAAAGTGGGCCAATCAGAAGTTAGAGCCTCCTGATTCAATAGAAGGCTAGAACAATTGAACTGAATCTGATTAAGTCTCCAGATCTAACTTCCAGTTTCAAGGAAATAGGAAGAGTGATGGACTGCTATGAGGAAATGGCCACAGCCAGCATGTGGAGCCTTGTGCAGAGTGAATAACTTCATTCCCTCAGCGGATAGAGGCCTTGGGAGGTGGGGAGAGAAAGCAGTGTGGGAAGGGGCATGCCATCCTAGCCTGGGATCAGGAGACATTACTCTAGGTGCAATTCTCAGACAGTCAGAGAATTACACATTTATACTGGATGCTGTTAGGGAGCCACTGTTAATCTTGTCAGGGGTACATATGACCTTATGCTGACGTTGAAAGAAAGCCCTTATCTGCTGAAGCACTTAGGAGTGAATTGATCTGATAGTAAACTATTCTGGCCTACAGTCAGTCAGTCCGTGGAAACAGTGAAGCAAGAGGAGCAGAATGACGGACAAAATGTCGACGGCTGTGAAATACTCTACAGCTTCATACACGCTTTCAAATTCCCACACTGAAAATGATTCAAAATTTGTCCTATAGCAAAAGAAATGTATAGCCCCTTTTAATCATTCCGTAATTAGAAGTCACTGTCCCTCTTTTGCGTTCATGCAAAGGTAAGTGAGAAGCCTGTCCAGGATTCTATTTGACTGTTTTTAATTAAGTATGCCAGCTTACAAAAGGGCAGCATGTTAGGGTAGATTAACCCGAGCTCTTTGGGAGTTGGTTTCAGTTATAAAATATTTCCTTTCAAACAGGTTTTGATGAGGTACAGCTTTGGTAAAGTGACACAAAATATTGCCGGTGACTTTTTGTTTGTTTTTCTCTCCTATTTTTCCAATTAATTTTACTCAGTGCTAAGAGTAATTTCATAAGTTAGGCCTTTATAGTAAGTACCCTGCTTTTAAAACTTCAAGTCAGGTACTGCACCTCTTCTTCTTTATTTATATTTAATTTGACTGACTTCTATGCCCATTCTTCGAGTGGTAGTGGAGGGGGAAACAGGGAACAGAGAATTAACAGACGAGCACACAGAGACCAAGATGTGCTTTTATTCAGGGTCACTGTGTATTCCAAGAGCGTCTCTTAGCGCTGCTGAGTGAGACACCGTGCTTTGCCCAGCTGGGAAAATGAGCAGGTCTGCCATGACCTTGTGTTCTGAGGTTCTTGCTTGCTCTGTGAAGCTGAGAGTGGGCACAGTACCGCCAGTGGGAAGGGGCAGGAAGAACATTCTCGAGTCTGAGGAGAATAGGAATGCAGAATTCAGCAGGAAAGTGAGAACGGTGTGAAAGGCAAAGCAGAGGGGACCAGGAAGGCAAGGACAGATGGAGGCCTGGGCCAGGAACAGTTATAATTTGGCCATTAGTGACGATAAGTGGGAAGACATCACTGATTTCTTACGTTGTTAGGAAATATTTCATATATATAAATATATATAAGATGTAGAAATGGAACATCGAACACTTAAATGTTTGCCATGTGGCGTAAGAAATAAAGCACTACTTATGCTCCGAGGTCCCTGATTACCTCTGTATGATCTTACACTCTCCCCCTTGCCTTTCCTTTTCCCCAGAAACAGCACTTTCTTCAGTTTTCTGTTTACACTTTCCTTGCTTACATATGTATGCGCTCCAAAGCCACGCATAATTTTGCATGATTTTGACCTTTGGGCAGCACAAATCATCATGAATGAATCTTACAGAACTCTGAGTGAAACTGAAAAGCTGCAGAGGCCACATGATGTTGAAAGGCTTTGGCCAGGGCGGTGACATTCATCTGTACTTATAAATATGCTTTCATGCAGCCTGGATAAAGGCTACACTGCATAAAATCAGGCAGGAAAGGATGGGGAGGGTGGTCAGAGAGTTGCTGTACTCTTAAGTGGTAGCTAATGGTTGCTGACAGTCACGTCGAGGAATTAGCAAATTTAGACATGGCCATTAAGATGACCCCTCTTAATTCTTAGCTCTCTGTTCGTGAGGGAGGGCAGGCTTGTCTGTTGCTTCAAGTCTCTCCTGCTCTCTCTCCCCAAAGGCTACTATTTTATAATGCTCAAGTCTCTGCTGGGCAGGTTCTTTCCTGCTCATGGTATTGAGAAGGAACTGGCTGCCCTTGTTAAATCTTGGTGGTCTTTACCTTTCCTCGCAGGTTTTAGGAAATGACACAAATTTATGTTTATGCGTTTATAGATGCCTGCTCTCATAAATGTGTAAGTGTACCAGGGCTGCTCTTGTCTAGCGTCCAGCCGTCTCATCTTCATGCCCGTATTACTAGGTATTTAGTGTCTGTTGATGAGTTGAGTGAATTGACTTGAGGCTAACCCAGTGGAGCCCAGGTTTCTCTTTTCAGCGGTATCCCCCAAGCATCTCTCAGGCTGTGAACTGTTTTTAGAACTTGAGGCAATTACCCATTTGTTCTAGACACCCTGAATGTGTAAAGTTTCATGTTACCTTCCTTCCTCCAGTCTTCCACTGCGTAAATATCCCTCACTCACAGTTGCCTGGAACCTTGGTGTTGTTCTTTAGTGTTTCCTAGCCCTAATCGCTGGGTACTGAATCTTCCTATTTATATAATTTTACTCTTTTTGAGTTAGGGTCTTCCTATGCAGCCCAGGATGGCTGTAAACTTATGATGCCTCTGCTTCTACCTCTTGAGTACTGGCTTCAAATGCATGTGCTACCATGCCCAGCTCCTTTGTGTCTTTGGCAGTGTCTCTGGTCACTGATTCACCTCTGCAAACATTATAGCCAGCCCTGTGTTCAGCTGGAGCTTGCTTTTCTGAGCATTAAGCCAACTCTTCACCACAGTTCTTGTCTTAGGGTTTCTGTTGCTGTGAAGAGACACCATGACCATGGCAACTCTTATAAAGGAAAACATTTAATTGGCTTACAGTTTCAGAGATTTAGTTCATTATCATCATGGTGGGGAACATGGTTGCAGACATGGTGCTGGAGAAGGGGCTGCTGATATGTAGGCAACAGGAAGTAGACTGACTTACTGGGCATGGCTTGAACATATACGAGACCTCAGAACCCACCTCCACAGTGTCATACTTCCTCCAACAATATCACACCTACTCCAACAATGCCACCTTCCCATTACCGCGGCTCCCTTTGGGGTCCACTTTCTTTCAACCCATCATAGTACTCCTTTTGTACTTATGTCTGTTTTAAATTTAATTGAGTTTAATTTTTTGCATATACAGTGTGCTTATACGTATGAGTTCATGTCAGAGTGAGTGCATGTGCACTTAAAGGCCAGCTGACAATCTCTGGTGTCACACAAGCACTGTCTACCGTACTTGCAGGGACATTGGCAGTGGGAGGGGTAGACTATGGTGAGCCTGAGGCACTCTTGATATTCTGTTAATACAATTTGTTGTTTGAAAACCAAACAAAAGCTAAGCAGTGGTGGTGCATGCCTTTAATCCCGGCACTAGGGAGACTGAGGCAGGCAGATCTCTTAAGGATGAGGCCAGTCTGATCTAGAGTGCGTTCCAGGACAGCTGGAGCTACCCAGAGAAACCTGTTTTAAAAAACAAACAAACAAAACAAAACCCCAAACAAACCTATTTATTTGTTTTGTATTTGGTCTTATTATGTAGCCTTGACTGACCTTGCAGGGATTATAGATGTGTGCCATCACACTGAGCATAATGCAACATTTTAAGAAATAAAAATGCAAAAAGCCCTTGATATACAAAACATAAAATTTTTACTTACTTTTTTCCTGGAACTTTAATAATTTTCCCATACCAATTTTATTGAACTATAGTTAACAAATAAATATAATCTATATTTCATGCCTACAGCAGTAAGTATGCCTTACCTAAAAACTGAGTTATTATTCCTATAATAAAGTGAATTAACTCAATCATCACTTAACAGAGTGACCATTTTATGTGTGCATGGAGAGAACATTTAAGAAACTTCCTTAACATCTTTTAGGCATTAACTATAGTTATTATGCTTTACTTTGTATTGCTAGAATGTATTGATTTATAGCTGAAAGTTTACCTTTTGGCCAAAGTCACTTTTACCTCTACCTCTACCTCCCTAGCCTCTAGCTACCACTATTGTGTTCGACTTACTTGGATTCCATGGCTGTCTTAGTGACTGTTCTGTTACTGTGAAGAGACACCATGACCGAGACAATTATTGTAAATGCAAGCTTTTAATTTGAGACATGCTTCCAGTTTCAGAGGTTTAGTCCATTACCATCAGGGGAGGGAGCTGGCAGCATGCAGGAAGGCGGTGGAGCAATAGCAGAGAGATGTCTTGGTCTGTGGGAAAGGGAAAGACTGGGCCTGGTGTGGACTTATGAAACCTCAAAGCCCACTCCCAGGGACACACTATTTCCAGCAAGGCCACATTCCTAATCCTTCTAGTCCTGTCAACCGTTCCACTCCCTGGTAAATACGTGCTCAAATATATGAACCTGTGGGGGCCATCGTTATTCAAACCACCACAGTGTTTTAAATGACAAAGCATCAAAAGTTAAAATAAAGTCCAGATCAATCAGTATTACTGATGTTTCCCTGAAGCCTCTTTACAACAAACCACAAATGCTGATATTTCCAACACGTATGCAGGAGGTAGAGTCTTAAGACTCGAAACAGCCCGCTGACTGGTAATAATGACGAGCTCAGGTGTATGTCTGGACTACTGTCCTAAAGGATAGTTAGCAATATGCCATCGAATGCAAGTTAGAGTAGGGGTGGTGTATAACTTATTGTATAAAGTGATAGAATGAAAACTGAGTGTTCTGGTTCCTTGTTGAACTTGTGCGCTGAGACAAAGGACTGTGTTGGGGCAGCACTGCTGGGTACCCAAAGCTGCCTGCCCGGAGCTCGGGAAGGCCACATGGGGATACTGAGTTTTAATGCTGATGGGGGAGAGTCTTCTGTTTTGTGTTAATTTCATTGGTTAAATAAAGAGACTGCATTGGCCCTTTAATAGGACAGAAAATTAGGTAGGCGGAGTAGACAGAACAGAATGTTGGGAGAAAGAAGCCGAGTCAGGCAGTCTCCGTGATTCTCCCACCCGACACAGCCGCAGGTTAAGAATGTTTCTGATAAGACACCACATCATGGTGCTACACATGATTAGAAATGGGTTAATCAAGATGTGAGAATTAGCCAATAAGAGGCTATAGATAACGGGCCAGGCAGTATTTAAAAGAATACAGTTTGTGTGTTGTTATTTCGGGTGTAAAGCTAGACATGTGGGCGGCCAGGCGCCGGGAAAGCAGCCCGCCCGCTCCTCACTACATAATGCTATTTGATGAATGCTGGGGAAGCAAGCTTTTAAAGATGACTTTCTCTCTCTCTCTCTCTCTCTCTCTCTCTCTCTCTCTCTCTCTCTCTCTTTCCTTTCTTTTCCTCCTCTTTTTCCCTTCCTCCCTTCCTCCTTCCCTCCCTCCCTCCCTCTCTCCCTCCTTCTTTCTTCCTTCCTTATTATTATTTTTGTGTGTGTGCGTGTGTGTTCTTTGGAGACAGGGTTTCTTGGTGTAACAGCTCTGGCTGCCCTGGTACTTGCTTTGTAGACTTGGCTGCTGGCCTCAAACTCGCAGAGGTCTACCTACCTCTGCCTTGGACTGCTGGGAATAAAAGTGTGCACCACCACTGCCTGACTTTAAGATAACTTTCCTATCTGTTTTGACATTTCTTTGTGGTGCTGTGAGTAATGATCAGTTGGTGGATTTAAAAGTGTGTATAACTTGTCTTGGTGACGGAGGTTTAGAAACTACAGACTTCTATTAAGACGGAGTGGGTGGATGGACAGGATCACCTTTCTGTTGTTCAGACAAGATGTAGAAATGGGTAGCGCTTAATGTTTAATACACTGAGTTGCAGGTTGACAATGATATAAAGAGCTAAAATATAATATTTAACTTGATGCTGTTTTACTTTCTAAACATTTTTTTTTTAGGTGTATAGTGTTGATTGGAGCCAAACCAGAGGTGAACAACTCGTGGTATCTGGCTCATGGGATCATACTGTCAAAGTGGTATGTCGGCATTACTGCATTTAAAAACAAATAGTTTCCTTCCAAGCTTCCATTGAAATATCTTATTTTCTAAAATATTCTTTAGCTTTTAACGTGATCAATTAATTTTCTATTCCAAAGGACTTATTTAAATGTTTATCAAAATTTTTAAAATTTAGTCTTGGCTACAACCTAATAATTAGCATAATTATTTTAGTCCCTTAAAGACAATCTTATTTTATGAAAAAAAATTATTCTTAAAAATCTTTGAAAGATATGTCTCTTATGTGTATATATAAATGTATATGTTATTTATGTCATACATCTACAGTGATACATAGCATATATAAAAGTCCATTTGTATTTACCTTTGTTGACTAATTGATCTTCTCATTTACTTTCAGTGGGATCCTACTGTTCAGAGTTCTCTGTATACCTTTAGTGGGCATGAAAGTGTCGTTTACAGCACAATCTGGTCTCCCCACATCCCTGGTTGTTTTGCTTCAACCTCAGGTAACTCTGAATTTCCCAGAAGCCTTATGGGTTGACTACCTTTTTACCATTAGGTGGCGCTGTGTACTCTCTAAATTCAGAGAAAATGAAAGTGTAATGTACCCATTTTGGATTCTTAGGATAGTTAGGGTTTTTTTTGTTTGTTTGTTTGTTTGTTTTTGTTTTTGTTTTTTAAATGTTGGAGGTTGAACCCAGAGTTTGGACATGCTGAGCATGTACTGAGCTACATCCACAGCCCTTAGGACCTTTCTTTTCTCTGTTTTCTTTTCTTTTCTTTTCTTTTCTTTTCTTTCTTTCTTTCTTTCTTTCTTTCTTTCTTTCTTTCTTTCTTTCTTTCTTTCCCCTTCTTTCTTTTTCCTTCCTTCTTCCTTCCATCTTTCTCTTCTTCTTTTATCTATTTATTTATTTTGGTCAGTTTCTTGACAAAAATTAGCCTAGAGCTGAGTCCCCAGTTTGTGTTTCAGTGAATAATAGCCCTTTTACAATAAATATTAGGGATTTTTTTTTGGTACAGACAGGTTTGTGGCTTATAATATCATAACAGGTTTAAAAAATACATTTGAAAGAGGAGGTTTGCTTTTGTTGTTGTCTTGTTTTAGAACACTGTTGAACCTGTGAGACAGAAGTGGGCTTTCTAACAAGAAGGTTGAGTTTGGACTTGAGATAAACGTCTTGGTGAATAAAATTGTGTCATTGACTTATAGTTGGTTAACTAAAGCCATTTCATGTAATTAGAGCACCCGGGGAAGACAGAAGCGAGACAGATGGAGGCACTGCAGCCCTCAGAGCCAAATGACTCACAGGCAGGTTTTGTAAATAAAGTTTTATTGGAACATAGCCACATCAACTCATTTGCGTATCAACTGTGACTGCTTTCTTATAGTCCTAGCAAGTTAAGTAGTTGTTATAAAGACCTGGTAGCTCCCAGAGCCTAAACATTTTCTTCTAGCCTTTTATAGGAAATCTGTGTTGATCCCTGGAACCTTGAGGAGAGAGAGAATTAGAAGCTCTTCTGCACAGTTTGTTGTTTAGAGAGAGAAGGCAGTAGCTGGAGAAGGAGGTCGTGAGCTTCCAGTGTTGTCTCTGTATTTAACAATCCAGCCAGAGGCAGGCAGCCACTAGGTAGACCTCATGTCCCTTCCTTGTCAGTAAACTGTTACCAGTGTCCTGAGCTGCTGAACGATGAGAGCTGGCTTTCACAACAGTAAGGTTCACAGAGATCCTTTGCTAGTTGCTTATAATTCTAAAAATTAAGAAATACTGATATTCCCTAAATTCTTGAATTGTTGTTTGATTGAAGACAATTAAAAACCTGTAGGTAATTTTATCCATTCAGATTATGTAATTTTTGAGATTCTAATAGTAGGAAATGGTAATATCGTTTCGTTTGTTTGCTTTATCAAGACAGGGTTTCTCTGTATAACCCTGACTGTCTTGGAACTCTCTCTGTATACCAGACTGGCTTAGAAGTCAGAGATTCACCTGCCTCTGCCTCCTGAGTGCTGGGTTTAAAGGCGTGCAGCATTACCACCCTACTGAAATAATATCTATGTGTGAAAGTATTATTAATTTAGGAAATGCTTGGCCTTGATAAAAATAACCACTATTCTTTTTTGAAATGAAGAGCAGTACCCTCTGTCAGCTTATAGAATGAGTACTATTACCTCTAGGATTTCCAACTTTAAATCATAGTTTTCTTGAAAAATCTATGATTGGAATGAAATCTTTTCCAAATGTCAAGTCTTTTGGAGTGAGTCTAGTGATACATTTTTTTAGTTCCAGTTTTTTGAAGATTTAGTATAATCTGAATTTTCTTTGGACCACCAGCTCACAAATAATGATATGGAGACTTATTAAATGAAAGCTCAGCCTTAGCTTAAGCCTGTCCCACTGGCTCTTTTTTTTTTTTTTTTTTGTTTTTTGTTTTTCGAGACAGGGTTTCTCTGTGGCTTTGGAGCCTGTCCTGGAACTAGCTCTGTAGGCCAGGCTGGTCTCGAACTCACAGAGATCCACCTGCCTCTGCCTCCTGAGTGCTGGGATTAAAGGTGTGCGCCACCACCGCCCGGCAGAAATTGCATATTTTAAACAGTGAGTCCACTAGGGCACCCTGTGACACTGCCCGTCTTCGCTGTCCTACTGTAATTTAGCTTTATGTAAGCAAGAGCTAGTGCCCATCTTATGGGTTACCCAGTGTTTCTCTTCTCTCTGTACCCGTCTTCCGTGTTGATTGATGGGTTCTTAATACCCCATCAGGGTTAGTCAAAGGCAAAGGAAAGAGGTTTCGTTAGAAGATGACTACCTGTTCATAGCCCAGATGAAAGATCTATGCAATAAGGCTCGTACAGCTCAGAGAAAAGTTTTATGGGAGGATTTAAAATGGTTGGCCTCAGGATTTTGGAGTGCTTGCTGGTGCCTGCCGTGAATCACAGGCTACCGCAGGCCGCAGGTGTGACAGCCTGCCCTAGGTAGATGGCGTCATATTAGTGGCTGCAAACCTTTAGTTTAGCTTTCTAGTTATCTGCCTGCACTCTCTGACCCGTTCTTCCTGCCTTTCTGAACCCGATTCTGTGAAGGACCTGCTTGACTCACATATGAGATCATGTGTGTTACAACATGTGAAGAACTGAGGAGGAAAACTAACTGTAAACTTAAAGATCATCAATCACTCTCTGACCAGCAGTTCACGGATATATCTTTTTAACTCTGCTGCAGCTTTGACTGGAATGATGGGTTGTTTGATGTCACCTGGAGTGAAAACAACGAGCACGTCCTTGTCACCTGCAGTGGGGATGGCTCACTGCAGCTCTGGGATACCGCCAAAGCCACAGGGCCCCTGCAGGTCTACAGAGAACACACTCAGGAGGTAGGATGGGCATCCCTCGGGGATGGTTTCCGGGGACCAGGTTGAGCTTTAATGTTTCTTGTTCATAGTCGTGTCACTTAGTGTTTTATTATTCAAACACAAAGTAGTTCTTGGCCTAACACAAGGAAAGAAAGGTCAGGCTGATCGCTAGGCCATGCCAGCGCCTCCAGCAGTGTGCTGTGGCACCGTTCCCTCCACCCAGTGCCCTGACGTTCCTTATGCCCTGGGAAGTCTGCCATGCAGAGCCTTGAGAGAGAGTGGGCGGGCTGTTCACAGGCTCTGTCACCACTGTCCTTGGGCTTCAGAGAGACTCAGAATATATCCAAGTAGCAGCATCAAATACCAACTAGGAGGCTGAGTTTACTAAAGGAAATTTAAGATTCACTGTTTTTAATTTGTGTGTGTGCACACGTTAGTGTGTGTGTGTGTGTGTGTGTGTGTGTGTGTGAAGTCATGTGGGGCATAGGAAGTAGTTTCGACTCTAGAAGAACCGAAATGCGTGCATAGGTTTTAGGGAATGCGATGAGTGCCATAAGCCATCTTTTCGGGGGGTGATTTTACCGGGCTCCTAGCTGTGAATTCATATGTTCCAGGGTAGGAGCATGAGGATTAGAATTCCTAGGAACATAGATAGAGAAGAAATAAGAAGCAGAAACATAGGATAGCACTGGAGGGCCACACAGTGGGTACTGAAAGTCGCCTGCGTTTAATTTCCATTTGCTCAAATACCCTGACCCCAAGAGGTAGGAGTAAGATAAAAAAAAAAACCCCAAAAAAAACAAAAAACAAAAACAAAAACAAAACTGCATTGATGCACACAAGGAATGAAGAGATCAGTTGAAGGATTACGGGCTACATGCTTAGTTAAACATTCTGTTGCCAGAACAAGACAAGTAACACTCACACCCTAGACCAAACACTCGGTAGGCAAACCACTCCCTGGGTGGAACCCATAGTTATCTCCCTAAGGGAGTAGGAACCTGGTTGGACCCTTAGACTTTGGTTTGAGGTAGAAACAGATCTACTTCTTAATACCTGAAATACCAGGGCTGGATATTAGCCACACCTGTTGACAATAACCTTGAGAGCAGAAGTCAGTTTCAACTCTGGCCTTTACCGAGGTAGGAGACACCCACACCTGTGGGTCCTGTCAGACGAGGACATTCTTTCTTGGCATTTTATATTTTACCTTAAATGTTTTAACCCCAAAGTAGCAATGGAGTCTTCAAAGATTTGCAAATGTGCTTTCAAGTTTTTACCTATGCTTCTGCTGTCTCATCGTAGGCCTTCAACAACTGTTTACTAATTGGATGGAAGAACATTCGTGCTTTGTATAAAAATTCAGTTCTGTGAGCATCCTAGAGAACACTGTACTTACAGCTATTTTTTTTAAAAACTCAGTATTTCTACAATTGGTTCTAAAAATCATGAACACTTTCTATTAGTTTCTTGTATTGGGATGTCTCCTTGAACGGTGTGGTGGCAAATTATGGTGTTTTTATAACAATCATTGAGTACTGGCAACTTTGGTAAAGGAGGAACTCGGGTTTCAGGGTGTTCAATGAAAGAATCCCTTCAGGCAGGCGGATGGATCTCTGTGAGTTCAAAGCCAGCCTGGTCTACAGGACAGGCTCCAAAAGCTACAGAGAAACCCTGTCTCTAAAACCAAACAAACAAACAAATAAAAAAACAAGAAAAAAAGAAAGAATCCCTTCAGAGCAGCAAGTCCAAAGTCCAGAAGTTCCATCATTTTTGCCGACAGTTTTGTTAAGTCTTTGAGATAGGGGCTCACTGGGTAACTAGAAAGGACCCTGAGCTGTGGTTTCCCTGCTTCCGAGTGCCAAGGCTGGGATCACAGGTGAGAACTACCACGCCTTGCTTATTTTGCTTGTTCTTATATGATTTGTGTTACAAATAACTTAATATTTTTCTTTCTTTCTTTGAAACTATTCTTTCAGGATGCTTTTATAATTTTGTCGCTTTTTGTTGATTATTTATGTAAATACTAGGCTGATAGGAGCAGCTCCTGAGGTCTTACCTGGTTATGGGCAACAGCACTGCTCTAGTGTTTTCCTTTGTCTTCAATCGCTTTCCATCTGTCCCTGTGTAATAGTCACGGGCCACTGGGTTCACGGCCGTGTGTATTTATTCGTCTGTAATAGTCACGGGCCACTGGGTTCACGGCCGTGTGTATTTATTCGTCTGTAATAGTCACGGGCCACTGGTTTCACGGCCGTGTGTATTTATTCGTCTGTAATAGTCACGGGCCACTGGGTTCATGCCGATATATAGTTATTTGTTTTTTTAACATGTGTTAAATCTATAAAGAATGTGTAGACCATTTTCATATAACCAGTGATCTCTGTATATTCTCAAAGAAATTCTGTGTAGAATGTCCCCATTCTTTATGAATCTTTCTATTTTAGGAGCTAATGCATTTGTCTTTCAGATTGTCCTAGTAATGATCAGAAAAATGGCTTCTCTTGTGCTCCAAAATGGTTTTTTGTTTGTTTGTTTTTTTCAAGGTGGGGTTTCTCTGTAGCTTTGGAACCTGTCCTGGAACTAGCACTCACAGACTAGACTGTCCTTGAACTCACACAGATCCACCTGCCTCTGCCTCCCAAATGCTAGGATTAAAGGCCTGCGCCACCACAGCCCTGCTCAAATCTGCTTTCTATAGCAGCTAACTCTTGTTTCACACACCGTCTCTGAAGAGGTGAACCTAAGCCCAAACCCTCCTGAACTAGAGAGAAGCTTTGGAAATAGTCATCACATCCCTTTGGTTTTCCCCTTTAGAACACTTGGCATTTCTTCATCTTGTCCTCAGCTGACATGACCTCTGCCCTCCTAGAACTCTCTTTTGACACTCCCCTTTCTGCTGTCGCGCATTGAATATGTTCTGAAATGTCACTATGGGTCTTCCATAGTCCTGAGCCCTTAGTTCTAGTGATATCTTCTGAGGATAGTCACGTCGTGTCTCAGTGCTGGGTTACTCTGGGTTCACAGGAAAAGCTCCAGATCTTTGGTATTTGAACTGGTTTTGAATCTCTTTAGTTTATTCTGTATTTATGAAACCGGGTTTTTGTTTTGTTTTGAGTTGAAGATATACTTTGTTTTGTGCTATGTGTGTACTATTCTAGATTGTTTTCCTCTCATACAATTTTTAAATATTAAATTTTATTTAGATATGCATTTTGTGGGGGGCATGTGTCTTATATATTTGCATGTGTGTGTTCAAATATGTGGGGGCATGTGTGTTATATATGTGCACTTTTGGGGGTGGCATATGTGTTGTGTGTTTGTGTGTGTATAGGCGACATGTAGTTTGTGTGTCTGAGTGTGTGTGGGGATGGCATATATGTTCTGTGTGTATGTGTAGGCGACATGTAATTTGTGTGTTTGACTGTGTGTGGGCGTGTATGGGGGCGGCATGTTTGTTGTGTGTTTGAGTGTGTATGGGGGCGGCATAGATGTTGTGTGTTTGAGTGTGTGTACAGAGGCGAGGGGGAAGCTGGTTCATTTTCTGTCACTCTCCTTTTTATTTCTTTGAGATGGAGTGTCTCACTGAACTCAGAGCTAGCCTAGCAGCCAGGGGCTCCAGTGATCTCTGTCCCCCGCCGCCATAGTGCTAGGGTTACAGGTGTACAGCCAAACCTTGCCTTTTATGGTGTCCTGGAGATTAGAACTCAGGTTCTCATGCTTGTATAGCAAGCACTTACTCTCTGAGCCATCTCTCTAGGTCCCTCATCGAGGTACCGCCTTAAAAGGACCCAGGCATCATATCGGGTTGGTGGGTATGATCTCATCACATGAGTTTGGGAGCGGTGAGGGACGTGGAGATCCAAGTCCTTTTCCTATTCCGAGTATAAAGGAAACAAAATAGGTTCAGGTTAGAAACTCATGTCTGTTTGTTGAATAAATTTATAGCTGAGTGAGCATCGACAGTTCCTGTTTTTTTTTTTTTTTTTTTTTTTTAACCAGTGTTCAGGAAACCTGCATTACAAAGTNGAGCCTAAACATTTTCTTCTAGCCTTTTATAGGAAATCTGTGTTGATCCCTGGAACCTTGAGGAGAGAGAGAATTAGAAGCTCTTCTGCACAGTTTGTTGTTTAGAGAGAGAAGGCAGTAGCTGGAGAAGGAGGTCGTGAGCTTCCAGTGTTGTCTCTGTATTTAACAATCCAGCCAGAGGCAGGCAGCCACTAGGTAGACCTCATGTCCCTTCCTTGTCAGTAAACTGTTACCAGTGTCCTGAGCTGCTGAACGATGAGAGCTGGCTTTCACAACAGTAAGGTTCACAGAGATCCTTTGCTAGTTGCTTATAATTCTAAAAATTAAGAAATACTGATATTCCCTAAATTCTTGAATTGTTGTTTGATTGAAGACAATTAAAAACCTGTAGGTAATTTTATCCATTCAGATTATGTAATTTTTGAGATTCTAATAGTAGGAAATGGTAATATCGTTTCGTTTGTTTGCTTTATCAAGACAGGGTTTCTCTGTATAACCCTGACTGTCTTGGAACTCTCTCTGTATACCAGACTGGCTTAGAAGTCAGAGATTCACCTGCCTCTGCCTCCTGAGTGCTGGGTTTAAAGGCGTGCAGCATTACCACCCTACTGAAATAATATCTATGTGTGAAAGTATTATTAATTTAGGAAATGCTTGGCCTTGATAAAAATAACCACTATTCTTTTTTGAAATGAAGAGCAGTACCCTCTGTCAGCTTATAGAATGAGTACTATTACCTCTAGGATTTCCAACTTTAAATCATAGTTTTCTTGAAAAATCTATGATTGGAATGAAATCTTTTCCAAATGTCAAGTCTTTTGGAGTGAGTCTAGTGATACATTTTTTTAGTTCCAGTTTTTTGAAGATTTAGTATAATCTGAATTTTCTTTGGACCACCAGCTCACAAATAATGATATGGAGACTTATTAAATGAAAGCTCAGCCTTAGCTTAAGCCTGTCCCACTGGCTCTTTTTTTTTTTTTTTTTGGTTTTTCGAGACAGGGTTTCTCTGTGGCTTTGGAGCCTGTCCTGGAACTAGCTCTGTAGACCAGGCTGGTCTCGAACTCACAGAGATCCGCCTGCCTCTGCCTCCCGAGTGCTGGGATTAAAGGCGTGCGCTACCATCGTCCGGCCCCACTGGCTCTTATTACTTAATTAACACATAATTTTTTATTAATCTACATTCTACCACGTGGCTTTTACCTCTCTCCCATTTTATATGTCTGACTCATTCTGCATCTCAATGGAATCTCCTGCCTCCTTTCTGCCCAAAGTCTTGTCTATACCTCCAGCCTAGCTATTGGCCATTCACAGCAATGTATAATTGCAGCTAATCATACTTTGTAAATGAATACTATATAAAAAGCATTTTTAATCCACAGGCTGACCCTTTGACTATCTCTAGAATTACACTACTCTCATCTTTTATGTTAGAAATAGAAGTAGTGATCATACAGGGCAATATTTCTTTACTTAAAAGTTTTTTTTGTTTGTTTTTTATTTTTTTTAAAGGTCAAAGCAGCCGGTGACAGTGGCGTATGCCTTTAGTCCCGGCACTTGGGAGGCAGAGGCAGGCAGATCTCTTGAGTTTGAGACCAACCTGGTCTATAGAGTGAGTTCCAGAATGGCCAGCATTACCCTGTCTGGAAAGCCAAAAAGAAAAAGAAAAGAAAAAGAAGGGAGTGTCCAAGCTGACTTAAGGCAGATGATAATGTATTTGCTGCCATGGGCACAATGTCTGGAATTAGATCTGGTTTTATAGACACAGCTGGATGCAGGGCTCTTTCTTCTGTTCTGTTGGCTTCAGCATCAGATGATGGCAAGACAGTAGCTTCTACCCCTGCTTTAATTCTGACTTCTACCTGTGAGTAAAAGTGAGATTTCTCTTATACACTTAAGAAGGATTTATTTTCTGTCATGGGTTCCAGTGGGTTTGTGTAGATATTCCTAAGTGAATTGCTGTCCCCGGAGAAAGAGGATGTGGTGTTTTGATTCCTTCAGAGCCGGCCTTAGTCCTTGTAGTTGAGAGTGGAAACAGGCGGTGATACCCAGAGTACACGTGAGGAGGGTGGAGTGAGTCCTGGCCAGGCCACAGTAGGGGGATCTGTTGGGAGCCAGCATTCATTCAGACGACTCTACACTTGAGGTGTAGCATAAGTCAGTGGGTTTGATGGATTAAATTAAGCACTGGACTTATAAGCTATAAAATATGTTCCTTAAAACAAAGAATCTTTTAAAACCTTTCCTGTGAAATTTGATTCACTAAAGCTATCCGAAAACTTACTTGAAAGTTGGTTTACCAAAAATGTTTGCCGTTTTGTAAAATACTGCTTCATGCTAGTTTTCAGTCAGTAGATTGCTAAATAAATTTGGCGAGACTTAAAATTATCAAAAGGATTTGTGGTATGGAAAGCAGGCATGCTAATAAAACTGATTGTACCTTAGCCAGAGAAGTCAGGCCAACCACTGAGCAGATTTTCTTTGCTTATCTTGAGTGTGTGTGTATGATTTTTGAGTCACTGAAGTTCACTGTGTAGCCCAGACTCACCTTCAGTTTGCGGTCTGCTCCCTCAGCCTCCTTAGCATTCGGACTATGTAAGTGTGCCACCACGTGACTACTCCTCTTTAGCTATTTCCTGCACCATCTGTGTGCTCTTTTATAACTAAATGCCTTTCGTGGCTGAACACTAAAATTCTTGATTATTATTACATAAGAAATGTGAGTCTTATTTACTAGAATCTAAAATCATTTGTGGGTTCATTTTGATTTTTGAGACATTGTCAGCTAGCCCACTGAATACCCACTGCTGCTCAGCATTGGAGGGTTGGTGACGAAGAATGGAGCTCTCTTGCCCTCCTTGGTCCTATGTTAATAAGAAAACAGCTAAGAAGGACGAGGAGGAAGATGATGATGGTGATGGTGGTGTTGATGGTACACAGGATGGTAAGTAGTGTGATATTCTTTAGAAAGTAGCTAGGAACATGGACTCTGGAGTCTGAGTGCTTGGCATCCAGTTCTGCTTCTTCACTTCAAGCATGGCTGTCTTTGGGCCTGCTCTTTAACCTGTATCTCTCCATTACCTCTAAATCAGTGGTGGCGATAGTAAATACATCAGGTCGTTATCATAACTAAGCTAATGTGCGTCAGACTTAGACACTGTCTGGGTACAGGGGACAGACCCAGGAATGAGACCTCATTTGATGATGAGTGAGAACCCAACTTCTGGAAATAGAGTAGTGACTCCTGAGGTTTCCCTGAGGAAACAGTGTCTGAGCCCAGACCTCATAAACAAGCGAGAGTGAGGTGAAAAAGGTGTGGATGTGTGGTGACAGGGTAGCCTGAAGAGCATCCAGCTAGCCTTTGTTATTATACATGCTGCCCTGGAACAGCCCGTGCTCATCTGCCAACAGTGTTTAAAGTGGCTGGCTATAGAATTTTGGATGTGTGGTTAGGTAACAAGGTACTAGCCCAGTGGTTCCAAACCTGCTGTCCCGACAATCATCCGGGAAGCTTAAACAGCTGCAGAGTTCCGAGCCTTTTTAGTTCTGGGAATCAAATGCCCTCGGGGAGGAGTGAGTTTGGGCTGGTATTTTAGCTGAATCAAGCAATTAGCCTTATTTGGGAAGTGCTTCCTTGTCTTGGAATAGCTCTGTTGGAACTGCTGAATTAATGGTGTTATTTCTGTTGATGTGATGGGAGCTGCCACACTGGCGTTCATAGACACACATCCATCTGCTTTAAAACCTACGGAGTAGCTTCAGTGCTGGATCCAGAGAGAACTGAGAATCCTTTATTTTCCTCTTGGTTTGTGAGTTGTATTATGGTTTTAAATAGTTTGCTTTGTCATCTGGCTCATAATAAAGTCTTGCTAAAACAAAGCAATATTTCTCATAAAAATCGTCTCAATCACAAAGCTTATGCTAATGATTTTTTTCTTTTCCTTTTTTCTTCTGAGACAAGGTTTCTCTCTGAGGAACCCTGGCTGTCCAGCTGTCCTGGAACTCACTCTGTAGACCAGGCTAGCCTTGAACTCAGAGATCCACTTGCCTTTGTCTCCTGAGTACTGGCATTAAAGGCTTGAGCCACCCGACTTAAAATACTATTTTTTTTTTAGTGGAAGGGCAAATGCTTACATCAGAGGTTCTCACACAGTACTCACACAGCATGTGTACACTATGCATGCACAACACACACAGCACGTGTACCTCACACAACACACCACACACAGCACACGTACCACACACAGCACACATACACACAGCATGCACGCAGCACACCTACCACATACATCATGCACATAACACACATACCACACACACAACACGCCCACAGCACACATACCACAAATTCACACAGCACACATACTACAGACACATATCACACATACATGTAGCACACATACTACACACACACAGCATGCACGCAGCACACACACCACACATGCTCACAGCACACACACCACACACAGAGCAAGGGTGGGAAGGGCTGCGTTACCTTCAGAGTTGTGGAGTATTTGGAAAAGTAGAAATTTGCTGTCATTAGCTGTTAATC
This sequence comes from Alexandromys fortis, assembly GCF_014885135.2. NCBI lineage: Eukaryota > Metazoa > Chordata > Mammalia > Rodentia > Cricetidae > Alexandromys > Alexandromys fortis. The sequence goes on along the minus strand of NW_026067987.1, from coordinate 2,612,915 downwards.
GCAATAAGGAAGACTTGGGAGAGCGCCACATCTAGACTTGTCTCCCATAGCAGCGCTCTCTCAGGACATTATGTTTTGTGTGGGTCTGGTAGTTATATTAACAGAATTCATGTTTATAAACTGTGGGGTCAATAGGAAAAATATTTGTGCTATTTCTATAAAGAGGTTTCATATGAGGTAAACTTTCTTTTGAACCACGAAAACTAAATTATTGTTATTACAGACTCCATATAATTGCATAAGTCATAGCCAGGCCTGAGTGTGGGTTTCAGCTGGTTCTTAGATAAGCTTCGTTCTACTTTAAGAAAAATGTCATATTACATCTGACAGGCATCTGGTGTTTCAATTAAATTCATTTATTTGGGGCCCAAATTGCTTTTTTGGTGCTCAGTTCCCTCTAGACCACACTTTCAGACTCTTTGCAGCCTCTCCCAGGCTCCCCAACTTCCTGCTGTGTGGGCTTAGCCTTGGTACATAGCACTTCCTCTTCTGCTGGGTCCGCTGTCAGTGCAGGCCTGCACCTTGTAAGACTCTGGTAATTCAGGTGGGTCTCTGGCGACACCGTGAAGTCCTCATAAATGCCTAGATGACAGTGAACTGCCAGCAGGCTGGAGATACCGTTTTAAAAGGCCAGACAAATGAAAAACCATTATATGTCCCGGGGACTGGAAGAGTTGGGCATGTCATTGTCCCATGTGGCTAGACGGTCCCTTCTTACCCGGAAACACTGATGAGGACAGAGTGCCAACTATATACAACTATCAAGGAAGGAGGACTATCACATTTACAAAACAGTCTCCTTAACTGCAGAAAGGATGGCCTAAAAACCACAGCTTTTAGCAGAAAGGCTTCCTGAATACGGTGGTGCAGAGCCAGATACTGTGTCAGAGAAATAGAGGAGCCATTTACTCAGCCTTGAGTGTGGGCGCCGTGTCACCTTATGTCTGCAATTTGAGTTTTCCTAGCACGTCTTTGTAAGCAGCACTGGTACCACGAGAGAGAATTACACCTGAGGACCCTTGCTTTCTGCAAGGCACCGGCCCTCCCCTCCCCTGCTTTCCCCAGGACAACCATGTTTGCCTGCCTTCCCTCCCTGCCTGCCTGCCTCCCTCCCTCCTTCCTTTTTTCCTTCCTTCAAGACATGGTTTCTTTGTGTAGCTTTGGCTGTTTTGGAATTTGTCTGTAGACCAGGATGACTTCGAACTCACAGAGTCTGCTTCTGCCTCCCGAGTGCGGGGATTAAAGGTGTGTACATGACTGGGTATATTTGTCGTCGTCTTCTTCTTCTTCTTCTTCTTCTTCTTCTTCTTCTTCTTCTTCTTCTTCTTCTTCTTCTTCTTCTTCTTCTTCTTCTTCTTCTTCTTCTTCTTCTTCTTCTTCTTCTTCTTCTTCTTCTTCTTCTTTTTTTTTTTTTTTTTACCAAAAGCCCTCTTTAATAGCACCTTGGAGGCTTAAATACCCTGCAACCAATGGCCAACAGGTGAAAATCCCGTCCTCTGATCCTCTAGGCAAAGCGCAGCTTTTAGTCACTTCAATTAGAAGGCTCTAGACAGGGAAAAGCAGCTGAAAGTCAGGACTCAATTAGTCCCAACAGGTTACCAGAGTCGTGAAGGGGGGGATTTGATGGGGACATTTCACTTAGGGATGAATGTTATGTGGCCTCTCCTGCTCTGCATATCGCCTGGTTGTGGGTCTCTATTTCTGTTCCCATCTGCTGCAGGAGGAAGCATCTCTGATGATAGGTGATCAAGGCACTGATCTATACATATAGTAGAATGTCATTAGGAGACATGTGTTTGGTTTTGGTCTGTTTGTTTTAGAACAGTAGTATTGTTTACATCCTGGGTCCTTGGCTATCTAGTCTCCGGTCCCCAGTTACCCAAACAGTATCAGGTATGGGATATTGCTCAGTCTAATGTCTGCTTTCCCGGTGCTAAAGTCAGTCACTGCTTCACTCTGTCCACTCTGTACTCACTGTAAGGTTTTGGTGCTTGGAATCCATTCACACCCTCAGATAAGGGAATTACCCAGGGAACACAAGCCCATTGGACTGCAGATGGTGTTTATTCATGCTAAAGTGACTTTATGGTTTCTAGCCTAGAGTTAGGAAGTTTGGAGAAGTTAGTTAGCAGCACTTGGCGGTTCATGGGATGCAGTAGAAGCCTCATGCTGCATCGGATGTTTTCCACTGGGACTTGATTTTTCTAGAGGCAGAAAACTTAGGGAGGATCCCATTTACTCTCTCCATAGTGCTGTGTCTCTTTGCCGGCAAGTGATCGAACTAGATCTACCCCAGGTCTTTATGAATGTGTTGAAAGCATAGCTCAGAACGGGAATGATGCTCAGACCGCTCATTTTGTGTCTCTTACCTGGACTTGTCCCTGTATCCTGATGACTCCATAGCCCAAATTTCTCCACGTGGTGATAAGCTTGGTTATCAGCAGCTTCCAGATGCTGTGCTTGGTAAATTCTGTTTTAAGAGAGGGGATTTTGAAAAACTTGTAAAATAAAATTGCATGTTTGCAGTCAGACCAAAGAGAGGGCAGGGTCGGAGGGTGACTTTTCTTTCTCCTGTAGTTTTTTTTTTTTTTTTTTTAGCAAAACAACTAAACACTCAATTTTGGCTGCCAGCTGAGGTCTGAGTCCTTCTAGAGCCATAGGTTGTTTCAAAGTCCTGTTTCACAGGAGGTCATGTGTTGTCCTTGGAAGAAAGGTGTGGCTGCAGACCAGACACTAAGCATCCACTTCACTACTGTAGGCACCGAGGGCTAAAAGAGACCACAAGAGATTGTTTAATCCTGACTGTTTGGAATTCTGAAACAGATTCTACTGGCTGGTGGCTAAACTGGAGCTAGTGATTATTTTTAGGCCCATTGAAGATATTTGAAGCTCTCACATGTACCAGAACTCTTCCCATTCAGACTAATTCTTTCATCCCTGCCATTCTTAGATCCCAGAATATTACTTACTTTCATCTAGCAAAGCGACTATGCATTTAAACAGTGCCAACCTTATTTTAATAATGCAAAGTATAATAATTTTTCAGCTTGTTTTCTCAAGGAGGAAATTTTCCCTCTAGCTGCTCTGTTAAAATGTAGCATATCTAAAACCCTGAAGGAGCCAGAGGCATGGTTCAGTGGTGCAGTGTGTGCTTCTTGTGCTTGAGGCCTTGAGCTCTTCTCTAGCACCAACACAGACACTAACAGATTCTCCTACGGTAACAATGTCTCCATTTTGGTGTCTCATTGTGAGAGTCAGACTCTCCTCTTTGATGTAAAAGCACTACCATGGTATTGCTCTGAACTGTAGTTCCTATGCCCTGTGATGGTCTTAAATATATCTAGGTGCAGTACCCTGGCAGTGGCATTTCTCACTTGACTTGTGGTGAGCTCGCCCTTGCTCGGAGCACCCAAGTGGGCTGTGGAGATTGACCAGGTCTTCCCTTCCTATCAGGTGATCAGACTCTGAGGATCTGGGATGTGAAGATGGCAGGAGTCCGAATTGTGATTCCAGCACATCACACAGAGATCCTGAGCTGTGACTGGTGTAAATACAATGAGGTACAGTACGGCTCCCCGCAGAGCACTCTTCTGAATGCTAACTGTGCTGTTGTCTGTCTTGTTGATGTGGACTTGGGTGCTGTTTCTGACCATTAAGTTAAATTCAGCCCCTGTCACTTGTAAATAGTGCCTGGCCTGCATTAGCATGAATTGGACTTAAGTGCTCCTAAAACATCGAAGTAAGTAATAGATATTCTTAAGAGTTCAACAGTGCAGCCTTTCTTGTTTGTTTTGGAAACTGCTTTACACGTTACATAATTTGTATTTGTGTGATTGCTCTTAACCTTGGTACTCCAGAGTTTGCGTTCATTTGTTTTTCGGGTGTCTAGTCAGGCTACCAAACTGTTTATAACTCAGTTTTCAATTTGACAGTTTATCAGTTTTTAGGATGATTTTATTTTCTCTTCCTTTTTAAGCCAAACAGTTTCTATGCTTCTGTAAGATGGTGGTACCAATGTGAAACTTTTTAAAGCTTCAGCTAAATTATCTGAGCATGAGAATTAAAAAGTAGGAATATAGGGATGGATATAAATATGTTAATATACCTATTTATATATGTCAAAGGGCTTATTGGCTGAGAACTAAAATTACCTATTTCGTTTTCTCTTCCCTAAGTTTAAATTAATTTAGGAAAGTTGAAGGAATGCCACACTGGCAGAATTCTTTAAATAAAAAGAAAATATGTATATTCAATAGAAGTATTTAGGCTTAAAAAAACAAATAAAACAAACACTTTGCTTTTTCAAATAACTTTGTGTCATCTTGGTCCCCTGACACACACACACGTGTGTGTGTGTGTGTGTGTGTGTGTGTACTGAAGATTGGACTCAGAGGCGCATTTATGCTTGTGAGACAAGTATTCTATCACTGAACTACATTGCCAGCCCAGTGTCTTGCCTTTTACTGTCTGGTAAGACCTCAGAGCATGTTTTAAACCTCTTAAAAAGAAAGATAGGCTGAGTTGTCACAATGTTTTAAACCCTTGTACATGTATTGCTACTTGAGAAAGTAAGTTAGAAAATCTACAATGCTGTTTGAGACTTTGCCTTTCTCTTCTTGTGTGTGGTGTTCTATCTTGTACTTGAAACATATTTGGTTTCTTCCCTCTCAAGTTGTATATTTTTGTTTTTGTTATGAAATGACTATTTTGGTTCCTTTCTTTGCTTGTTATACAACTTTAAAAAATAGATCATGGGTATATATTTAACTACAAAAGTGTGTTATTGTTTCTGTGGGAAAGCCTCAGTACTGTTTAATTGCAAAGATGTCATAGTTTTGTTTCTCTTTATTTATTTATTTTTTTCTGAATTGTTTTCAGAACCTGGTGGTGACGGGAGCGGTTGATTGTAGTTTGAGAGGCTGGGACTTAAGGAATGTACGACAACCTGTCTTTGAACTTCTTGGTCACAAGTATGCTATTAGGAAGGTGAAAGTAAGTCTTTTTATTTTTTACACATAGAATAAAAACACAAGCATCAGTATAATCAATGAAGCCTGTATGAAAGTATTTAGGGATTGAAGTTGTATAGAGCTGGGGATCAAGCCTGGGCATGGAACAGGGTAGGCAATCCTCTACTATTACATCCGTGGCACGGGCTAGGCAATGCTCTACTGTTACATCCGTGGCACAGGCTAGGCAATGCTCTACTGTTTATTCGTGGCACAGGCTAGGCAATGCTCTACTACTGAGCTATGTCTGCAGCTCTTGGTTTTCTGAGACAGGATCTCACTGTGTAGGCCAGGTGACTTCAAAATTATAGTTCTCCTGCCTCAGCCTCCCAAGTGCTGGGATTGCTGATTCCTTCTTATATGTGCTTTTGTTATCCAATTATTGCTAATATCTGAAGCTAAAATTAGGTCATACATCTGAGTAAACTGGGATGATATAAAGATATAGTACTTCATGTTAAATAAAAACCATTTTTTCATCTTGTTATTAGTCAATTGATTATTTTAATATTTTAGCTGTAGTAGTTTATATTTAGGGTTTATTTTTCATAATTGTCTATTTGTTGAGTATGTGTGTTCAATGATTTGGAGAGATGGTAGTTTTTTTTTTTCTCCAGCGTGATGATGCATATAAAAGCTATCAATGTGCAGGGTGTAGAAACTTTCTAGTCTGAACAGGAGAGAAGCTCACTTTTTGATGCTGCTTCCAATAGGCTAACCTCATTGTAAGGGAACTTAATTCGGTTCCTTAGCTTCCTGTCAGGTGATTCTGCTGTTACCGTGAAAGACTCCTGATTTTCACGTTTTTACACCAAGAGCTTAGTACTTAGTTCATTTTACTTTCGTTAATTTAATTTTTTTAAAATCGTCTTTGAGAATCTCATGCATGCATACAAAATATTTTGGTCATCAAAAACAAAAACAAAAACAAAAAAACACCAAAAACCCAACAAAACAAAAAAGAAACCAAAGAAAAAAAAATGCAATGACAGTGAATTGGTTGTTTATCATTTACGTTGACGCTGCTGCCTGATGTACTGGCTACATCTCATGACAGATATTACTTAGTGAAAATAGGTGTAATTCAGTTTCATGGTGGTGAGGCAGTTGACTTGGACTAACCTGGTCTAGGATTATGGGAGCGTGCAGAGCAGCTTACTCATATTGCCTGGATTGGCAACAAGTGAACCCGCTCATAGTCCCTATATCTATGCTTGTAGCTCAAAATTCAACAGCGAGTCCCATGTCCAAAAGATTGTACAACCTCTCAAAACAGTGGCCACACACTTCAAATGAATGAGCTGTCAGGGACACTGCCCATTTAAACTGGGACACTGGGCTTAAAATTTACATTTTTATCCTTGGTATCATTTTTCATGAGCTATAATATATAAATAACATTAAATCATTTTAAAATTTATATTTAGCATTTAAGTGATTATTTTGCTGAGAGTATATGAACATCAAATGTATTAATATAATGGGCAAATTCTATAGTTATTGTCTGTCTATATACTGCCACACACTTCAGTCCCTTATATTTGTAGAGTTATGTTTAGGTAGCTCCTAAGAATTTATATTTACTTTTTTTCAAAATAGCAACATTTAGGAGTACATGTTATAAATTATTTCTATAGAACTTGAGGTATTTTCTTTGGAGAATGTAAAAATTAAAATTTTGCTATAAATAAATACTTGAAAGGTCAAAATAAGTACATAAGGCCCGGGAAGGTACAACTTGAAGAGACACTCGTGGGTAAGCCTCAGCTGACTGTGTTTGTGGGGCGACTGGTGGAGTAGCAGCTGTGACTACACCCGACTTCTCTCTCTTGCAGTTTTCACCATTTCATGCATCGGTGCTGGCCTCTTGTTCCTATGACTTCACTGTAAGGTACTGAGATTTTTGAAATACATTTTGTGTGCAATATCAAGTAGCGTTTGTATCTGGGTAACTTTTCTGAGGTAATGGATCGCATTATTAACAATAATACCTTTCCTGCCTTTTCCGCCTAGCTAGTCACTCTGTAAGTCACATCTCCTTGTCCCGGGTAATGTAAAGTCTGCTGGGTTTGTGTGAGGACACTAAGCATTGAACTTAACCAGCCTTGTCGCCTTAACCCCCAGAGCTCCTCCCCTTTCCTTCTCAGTGTTTGGTCTGGCAGGGTCCCTATGGCTGACTTCATGCAGTGTGCCCCTCTGATGGAACAGACTGAATTGGTACCTTGAGAGAAAGTACATGCCTCTAACTTGTTTTTCTGGAAGGAGCCTGTATAAGAATGCAGACAAACGGGCTGGAGAAATGGCTCAGCAGTTAGAGCAATGGCTACTTTTCTAGAGGACCCAGGTTCAATTCCCAGTACCCACATGGCAACTCACACCTGTCTGTAGTTACAGTTCCAGGTCTTCTGATGCCCTCACAAGACATACATGCAGGAAAAATACCAATGGACATAAAATAAAAATAAGTTACAATTATTAAAAAAAAAAAGAATGCAAACAAACTGGGGAATAGAATCACACTTTAGCCAGGATGAGGTGGAGGGTGTTGTGTTGTTGTTTGGTCTTGCCTCACGTGCCCACTCTCTCTGTGAACTCCATGTGCAGCTAAGGATGACTCTGCGCTCCTAATTCTCTCACTCCCACCTCCCTGATGCTGGGATTGAAGGCATGAGCCACCACATGCAGCCACATTAAAGTAGTAAGGCATGACTGCAGAGTTTTTAGTTTGTGATGATACTGGACTTTTTAGAAGAAAGCACCAATGGACAGGAAAAAAACTGTCTCTTGCTTGCCATCCACCCCAGTCAGGCTGGAACTGTGGAGCTATAAGTCGCCTGGGAATTGAACTCAGGACCTCTGGTAGAATAGCCAGTGCTCTCAACCTCTGGTCATCTCTCCAGTCCCCAAAACTTAATTTTTTAAGATACATATTTTGGCAAGAAAAATATGATAAGAATTTAATGTTGTTAATATCAAACTGTGTGTACTCATGTTATACATGATGTCTCTCTTAACCTAGCATTATCAATGTTTCAATCCTTTTCAGTTACCAAACTGTATAGATGTTGTAATGATTTGAATGAGAACAGCCACCATGGGCTAGTATGTTTGAATACTTGGCCCCTAGTTGGTGGCGTGTTTGGGAAGCAAGAGGTATGGCCTTATTGGAGGAGATGTGTCACTGGGGCAGGCTCTGAGGTTTCAAAAACCCACAGCACTCCCAGGCAGCTCAGTGTTTCCTGTTTGTAGATAAGGATGTTAGTTCTCGGCTACTGCGCTGGCACCATGCCTGCCTGCCTGCCTGATGCCGTGCTTCTGACCAGGACGGTCATGTTCTCCAACCCTCTGGAATTGTAAGCCCCCAATTCAATGCTTTCTTTTATAGTTGCCTTGGTCTTGGTATATTAGCACAGCAATAGAGAAGTAACCAAGACAAATGTATGCAGCCTTAAAAGTAACAGGTCTGTTATTATCTGCCAGCATTGCAATGGACAGATTGAAGTAAATGGCTAAGGAAATGTATATTTACTTAAAATTTTTAATTATTTTGTTTTTAACTTTTCTTGTTGATGTGATGAAATATAAGACAAGATGCAATCTCAGGGAAGAAAGATGAGTTTGTTTATAGTTAGAGGTAGCAGCAGGACAGCGGACAGCTGCTCACATTGTGTCTACCCACACTCAGGAAACAGGGAAAGAACAGGAAGTTCCTGGGGCTAAAAGACCTTAAGGTCTGCCCTTGCAGTCCTTGGTCCAGCGAGGTCCCACTTCAAGGCCCATCCCCAGCTGGGGTCCAAGTGTTCAGACACTTGAGTCTAAAGAGGACAGTTTACATTCAAATCATGGCAGGAGATGATAAAATAGTAGGTTTGGAGAGGAGAAGCAGGCTTAAGCCCATCAGTTTTGCTGGTATAGTAAGAGAGATGTAGTCACAAATACAGATAGAGAATAATTGAAGACATACTTGTAGAATTATTAGAGCTTGGAGTATACTTGGGTGTCCTCACAATGGAGGAAGGACATCTACTAGCCAAGTTACCTGATAGTACATCTCCAACATGGAGATAATGGGACATGCAAACTGAGATTGTTGTGATGACCCAGTGAGCTAACATACACAAATGCTGGCACACTAGGTGCTGTCTAATGTCCTGTTATTGTCAGCCTTAATGTCATAATTGGCGGTGACAGAAGACCGTCTGTCTCTTTGGACTTAAAGCCCATTTCAGCTCTCATCTTCAAAGGTGAAGTAGTCACTTTTACTTTAGAGCAAGAAAAGCAATCTCCACTCAGCCCTTTGTTGCTCTCTTCCCCTTGTAGTTGGGAGAGAAGTAAAACTCAGGGTAGGAAGTTACAGAGAGCCAGTCCTGTCCCTCCACATCCCTTACTCTTTGGAGAAATCCTTGAACACTCTCTGTGTAGACATCTCTAACGCAGTGGCTATGTGGACCTTTGAGTAGTTGACTTGAGGTGAAAGGCTGCCTCCTCCACTTGCTAGACACTGGTCAAAGGGAATGATGCTTCCATTTTAGACATGTTTAGATGATTTGATGAGGTAGTACCCAAAATGTTCTCGGCACATGAGTGTCTGAAAAATAGCAGATGTTCTAAATTAGATGCTAATAGTAATAAGTTTCCTATTTTAAAATGTAAGTACCTCAGGGAGACTTGAGGTGTTAATCATTCATGCTTTACCTAGCATTATATTAATAAGATAATTATATTGCTCAAAGCCACTGAGGAGCCATGTGAGTAGGAATTTTTATTGCACTGTGAAGGTGAGAGAAAAGTGAACCTAGCAGGATGGCGCTGTGGGAACCCGAACAGGGCTCACCATGCAGCAGTGAATAGAGCCAGCATTTTATTCAGATCCATAGCTAAGGGGCCACTTCTGTGTTTCATACTATTTAAGTTTGTTCTCTAAATTGCTAGATATTATGTACATTTTTTATTAAAGAATCTTAATGGAGACAGCATGATATAATAGAAAAAGAGTTTGCAATCCTAGAATTTTTGTTATATCTTTCATATGTGATGTAGGAGGGTCATCTGTATATGTGTTACTTTCATTGGTTAATAAAGAAACTGCCTTAGCTTTTTGATAGGGCAGGATTTAGATAGGTGGAGTAGACCGAACAGAATGCTGGGAGGAAGAAGGCAGTGAGGCAGACATCATGCTTCTCCTACCCAAGACGGATGGATGGTGGTTAGAATCTTCCTGGTAAGCCACTACTTCGTGGTGCTACACAGATTATTAAAAAATGGGTTAATCAAGATATGAGAGTTAGCTAAGAAGAGGCTAGATATAATGGGCCAGGCAGTGTTTAAATGAATACAATGTGTGTGTTGTTACTTTGGGTGTTAAACTAGCCGTGCGGGAGCCAGGCAGGATGAAAAGCAGGCCTGCTCGCCTCATCACTACACATATGTATATGTAAACTATATGATTCTATATACTTAATTACTTAGTTATTAATATTTATTACATATTTAATATTTATTTGGTATACTTAAGCTATATACTCAGTTATTTAATGTATAACTTTAATTGAGTTATATTTAATCTCTTATGTGATTCATATCCCTCAGCCTTTATTTATTCCATAATGTTTTTATGACATTTAAGTATCTTTAAGTAGAAGCTATACACATAATATCTGGCATTAACCAGACAGCCAATTAATTTTAGTTTTCCTTTTTAAATTTTGTACTTATATAATACCATTTCACTATAAAAATATGTTCTAATATTTATTAGCAAAATCAATGATGCTCAAGGCACAATGCTTGAAATTTAGTTTTAAATGAGTTAACAAAAATATTATATATACACAGACATACCACATATATACAGAGAGAGGAAGCTAAACAAGTCTGGTAAATTTTTAATAGTTGGTGAACTAGAAGAAGTAGATGGCATTCGTTATATCTGTCTTGGAATTTTTGGGTGGATTGGTAATTTTCAAAATAAAAGCACTCAAGGAAAAGTAAAATATTTACTCATGCTAAATATGATACTAAAATGTTTCTTACTAATGCCTTTTAATAGTATGACATGATATTTAATTTGGAGTAAGATAAGGATCGGTTATTTTACTGCATAGCAGGAAAATGATCTTTAATTGGATTGTGCTAACTTAGAATCTGGACAAAACGCATTACCTACCACATCCCTTTCATTGTTGTCACGTTCACTCATGGGACCTGCCTGTCGACCGTCAGTCTCAGCTCTGGTGTGGTTGATGGGCTTTTGATCCTTGTGTTTACTAGCAGAGATTTCCGCAGCCCCCCATCCCCTAAGAAAGGTCAGCCAAAGTCAACAGATAGTACAGCTGAATATGTACTCTGTCTCAGAAACCTTTCCTCTCAGCTCTGCCTAGCCCCCTACCCACAAAAAAGGTCAGTGAAAGCAAACAGAAGAAATGGGGCTGAGCTGCAGTGTGCAGCTTCTGATGGCTGTCTAATTAAGATGGCTTCTGATTCCTCACATGGCTAATGGTATGATGTTAATTGTTAACCTGTGCAAGGGCTGTGATTGAATTAATAAAGTGATCAAAGACGTGTCTAAATGCTACACCTTCAAGATATGCTAAACATAAAGATCTCTGCCAGCCAGGCACACTTTTCTGTGTTACAGCACAGTTTGATACATTTCTCTGATATAAGTAGGCTATCTCAATATACTTGTCTTTGGATTTCTTTTTAAGAAGGATATCTGCTCCCATATTTGTTTAATTCTTGCAAGAATACTTCAGTATTAAATGTATTTTGTGTTACCAGAGCATATTGTTTGATTCCAGGATAGGATTTGTGTAATTTATTGTTTGTCTCTAGTAATTGGAATATGCTAAATAAATGTTTACAAATGTAAGTGAATTTAAATTAGATGCAAATTGATGACAACTCTGGTTACTTTGATTATAAAAGCCCAGAAACATGATTTCACTTTAGTTATGTTTGAAGTAGTTGTTAAGAAAATGGAACTCAATACATAGCATCCTGTGTGAATGGGAAAATGTTTTTAAGGACAAATGGGTTGTTTTATTGTGTTTAAGTTAGGGCTGGTGTCCCCATCAATAAGGTGGAGTCGCATGCAGATAGTTTCAGTTTGTTCTACAATACAAATAACATGTCATATCCTCTGCGTTGCTGTGTACTTCCCATATGGCATGTACAAAGCCTGTGTCAATTATTGTTATATTGGAAAGGTCTTTTCATGAGGTGAAATGTAACGGTAAATTAAATGCCAAGTAAAACAATTAAAGTAATTTTCTATAAGACGAGAGAAGAAACATTGGTTAAGAAGAACTGGTGAGTCTTCTGACTTTAAGTGCCCTGATTTTTAAGAACAGAACATTTTCAGAATCAACGCATGTGCCTGACTAATCCATAGCCTAATGCAAACACATGAATAGATGGAACGGGAGCGAGGGATTAAGCCTTGCTTCAGTGCTGTGTGAGGCATTGCTTTGAACTCTGAATTGTGGTGATTAGTTCCAGTGGAAATTTTATGGATTTTGACAGCTAATTTGCATTTTATTTTTAAGAGTTCTGTTGTGTAGTTTTATCAAGGCACTGAAATAAATTTGGTTGTGTATATTTTCTCTTAAGGATGTGTTACTTTGTCTCATTCTGTAGTGGGAAGTAAAAGACTATCTGAAAATGAAAAAGAAAAGTTGTTATTTAGAAAGATAAAGTCAGAAGCAAGGAAGAGAAGAATTGAGAGTGATTGCCTCTGCAGGGAGGATGGAAGGGCTGCACAGGAGACGGCTGCACCGTTAGGGACCTCATCTGTGTATTACGGTTTTTAAGAGGTATGGCGGTAGTTGAGCAGAAAACCTTGGTCTTTCTTCCTGCTCACTGTTTGCACAAGAGTAAGCCTGTTTGCTCAGATCAGCTGGGTTCTACACGTCAGCTGGTCATAGTTTAATATGCCCTGAGAACTCAGGGGTAAATAATTCACCTTGTAGGTCTATTCTGAAACCCCAGCCTAGAATATGGATTCCATTTAATGGAACGAACTATAAAGAGACTGTAAATACCAGCTGTTTATCTGTTTTCAACTTACTTTCAGCAGTTTTTTGTCTTTCTATTATGTAGGCATGTGTGTACCTGCATGTGCACATGGCTATGGACCGGAAACCCTTACAGTTAGTGGAAAGGGGGACAAGCGTGCAGAGGGAGGACCCAAGGTTATTTTACTCTGAACACATGCTCCTGCTCTCAGCCTCTGTGGGACTGATTTTCTTTCTTTTTGTCACAGGTTCACGTCCTGTTTGCTTTTTCTGTTTCTCTCTCTGGCTCTGTCTATCTCCTCTGTCTCCTCCTCCATCTCTGTCTCTGGCTTCTCCAGCATCCCAGTATGGCTCCTCCTCCTGTTTCCTCCCGCATCTCTGTCTGGCCTCTCCTATCTCTTCCTCTATTTCTCTCTTGGCTCCTCCTCCTGTTTCCTCTCTCATTTGTCTGGCTCCTCCTATCTCTTCCCCCATCTCTGTCTGGCTCTCCTGTCTCCTCCTTATCTCTGTGCCCAGTGTCTGCAGAGTAGAGAGTTAAGGTGAGAAAGGAGACTGACTGTACGCTGTGCAGACAGCCTACACCTTACAGCCCTGGTGGATGAATTCATAACTATTTAGTTTCAGAATGAGGACATTGAGTGTTTCATGTGGTAGAGCTAGGAAGCGGTCAGAACACAGCTGGACAGTGGCTATAAGCTTAATGATTTTTTACTTTGTAGGTGTGATGCTCTAAGAACATGTGCTCAACAGCATCATCTGCTTGTTCTGCAGAATTCTCATTAGCCCTGGTTCCCACTTTCCCATAGTAGTTAACAGTCCACATGTACATAGGCTGTTCTTATGACATTATTGATCAAGATACTGATGATGATACTATTTTGTGAGAAGATTTTCTAACTTTATTCCTTTTTACTAGGATGTTTATTTAAAACTGAGTCATAAAAAAGGCTTCATGATTCTTCATTCTGATAAACAATGAACTCTATGGAAACTTTCTCTTTTACCTCCTCTTGCTGAGAGGTGGTGTTCTTGATATTTCATCCTGCACGCCTGTGGATCGCAGCCATGAGTACTCCCAGAGCCAGCCTTCCATCAGCCTAATGGTTTTCTTTAATTTGTCAAGTACTCTAGGCTGCCTGCTGTGTGCTTCCTGGGCTTGATGCTCACTGTGATGAACTGGTGCCTGCTTCTTGAAAATATTGATCTGATTAGAGCTTTAATTGAACTGTTATAATTCATTCATTTTGACAGAGAAGCTGGGTCTAGAATTTTTATTGTTTCACCTTGAACGTTTGTAAATATGGTGTAGCTTCTGGATATTTGTGGCTTTTTAAAAGTCATTTTTGAAAACTGTTAAGTAGTTTTCCAAAATTAACCACTAATTTATTTTACATTACCAGGCAATTAGAGCTTTTCAGTTTTAAACTTGATTTTTGTTACAGTATTAGTTCCAGAAACAAAACAAAACAAAAAGCTAAATAGCTTTCCATTTATGCAAATAAGTAAACATTAGATACTAATAACTGTTTTTGAGTGGGTGAATTGTTCCTCTTTGCAAACTCTCTTGCTAGGCTACAATTTTTATTTCTAAGCTCCCCTAAGAGTGATAAGACAATTAAAATAGTGGGCCGTGACTTCACCCTGAGTCTTTGTGGTGGATTTTATGTGCCACTCAACAATCAACTTCTTTCGCCACCACAGGGATTTCTAGTTTCTTGACATGCACTCCAAGAAAATGGAATTCGTTTGGTGACAAAGGCGCTGACCAGTTGAGTTAATGTAAGTTAGGAAGAGACAGCACAGTAGAGGGGAGGATGGAGTCAGTGCTTACAGGGTCAGTAGATGGGAGGATGGGGTCAGTGCTTACAAGGATACTACAAGAGAAAAGCCATTCCTGAACTCTGTCACGGGAGTTCACATTTATGCTGGCTCATCATCCTTTAGGGTGTTGGTTTGAGGGTAAGTTTCTGGCTAATGGAGCTCTGGCGTGGGCTTTAGCTTATGGATTGTCTATGTAGTTTGAGGAGGTGGGGGAAACTGAGTTGATACAGGATACAAGCCTGTTGGAGCCTTTAGAATGTTAATCAAAACTATCTCTAGATTCCTAGATGGTGCCTCTATATGATCTCCTGAACACCCTGGATTGTGTAGACAAGGTCATGGGCATGGTGATGGTAGAATGTGCACTTTGGGACTGCTGTTAATTGGGTATGGTGTTAAGGATCACAGGATTTTCCGTGACTTGTTCCCCTTAGCTGTGAAATGAACTTTCATCTGTATGTACCTTGAGATACAGGTAATGATCAAAAGCAGATTTGTGTGTGCATGTGTGTGCACAGGTGGAGGCCAGAGGACAGCTTCACGTGTCTTTCCATAGACACCATCAATTTTGTTTATTGAGACAAGGTCTGTCAGTGGAACCTGGGTCTCTGGATTAGGCTAGGTTGACTACATTGAGCCCCTGTCCTTGTCCCCTCGGTGGCTGGACTATAAACACACACTACCATGTTTGTCTTAACGTGGGTGCTGGGGTTAGGATTCAGGTCCTAATTATTGCATGACAAGCTCTTTACCAATAAGGTATCTCCCCAGACCCTCAAAAGAAAGTATATAAAACAGCACAGAAGCACCATCCAGACTGTGCTAAATAAATGAGCAGCCTTTCTGGAGATAGACTGAATAAAGTGAGAAATTCGGTCTTGGATCATCTTTTTTATTATTATTAAGAAGGAGGAATTAACATGCATTTCATAGTTTTCTAGTAATAATGTAGAGAAAAGAAGTTTTGTCTATAGTTTGCTAAAGTAATTTCTTGAAATAACACTGTTTCTTTACCTATGGGTCTTTGTCCCTCTCCAGAGTTTTGCTGGAGTTGCAAGAGTTTGAATAAATTCTCACCAGTGGCAACCTTGGGACGGGGACTCACACAGTACCATCCAGGGACAGCAGCCTGGGTATCACTTGCAACTTGTTTCTTGCACAAGTTCTTGGGCAATTCCAGACCTTTTGAATTTGTGTGTAATAAGTCCTCCAGGTGATTCTGGTGTGAGTCTTTAAGTTTGAAAACCACGAGTTTAAAAATCAGTGATTCAGTTGTTGGGTGGTGCTTCTACCCTATATAAAGTCTGGGGTGTACCTTACACGAACCTGGAGGGGCGCTACACGCCTACAGCTGGGACTCACTCATTGATTTTTTTTTTTTGACATTTCTTCTCAGTTGATTTCAGCGTAGCCAAGGTTAAGAACCACTGCACTGTTGGCTTTTCCCTTCTGCCCCAAATTGCTGTTGGTCTAAGGGGGACTTTATCATTTGTGTGTCTGTTGAAGTACATTCGTGAAGCATTGTTTTTTTTTATTTATTTATTAAAGATTTCTGCCTCCTCCCCACCACCGCCTCCCATTTCCCTCCCCCTCCCCCAATCAAGTCCCCCTCCCTTATCAGCCCGAAGAGCAATCAGGGTTCCCTGCCCTGTGGGAAGTCCAAGGACCACCCACCTCCTTCCAGGTCTAGTTAGGTGAGCATCCAAACTGCCTAGGCTCCCACAAAGCCAGTACGTGCAGTAGGATCAAAACCCAGTGTCATTGTTCTTGAGTTCTCAATAGTCGTGAAGCATTGTTTTAAATGGTGGCTCCAAACTTAGTTCATTGGGCCCCAATGCTCGCTAAGTGAGTGTTTCCTGGATGACACTCAGTTGGGATTCTTAGGAACAGATTAGAGGGATGTTTCTGTTTTTTGGATGACTGAAGTCATGAATCCATGGTCCATTATTTGGTAATGTATTTGTGAGGTTGGCTTTTGTTATCTATTATGTGCTCAATGTAGACAATGATCTTTTCATTCATTCATGAGTATTCTTGGGGGGGGGGCTGTCTGTGGGAACATGCACTTTGTTTTTCGCTGAACCCCAGGCCTTGTACATGCCAGTTTTGTGCTCTCATGAGCTGCATGCCCAGCCCATGTCAGACACTTTATACATGCAAGAAATATAAAGAATAAGACTCTGTCCCTTCATTCAATGGGCTTAGAAGCTACCAGAACATGATAGATTTGTAAATTAATCCGTAGAACCTAGAAACATGAGAATCATTCTTAATTTCTTTGTTCCATTAATCATCCCATTTTTTCTATTTAAATACATCTCAAATACACCCCCTTTTTTTTCATCGTTGCTGTCCCCAGATGTGCCCTTGATGCTCATTAGATTACTGATCTCCCTAAACTCACTCGTTGCAGAAAGTCCATTTTTTTCATACTGGCCAGAGACGTCATTTTTCTCCCTCCCTCCCTTCTTCTTTCCACTCTTACTTTTTTTCTTATTTTTGACAGGGTTTTTTTTTACATAGCCCTGACTGTCCTGAAATTCACTGTGTATGTTGGGGGAAGTCGCTTGTTCATTTCCGGCTGCCCAGCCCATGAAATAATCACTCAGAAACTATATTATTTGCAATACTGTTTGGCCAATAGCTTAAGCAGATTTTTAGTTTCCTCTTATATCCTACACTAAAGCATCTCTATTAATCTTTGTATTGTCATGTGGCTGTGGCTTACCAGGTAAAGTTCCATCTGGAAATTGTCTCTGGCGGGGCTACATGGCTTCTCTCTGACTCCACCCTCTTTTTCCCAGCATTCAACTTAGTTTTCCCCCACCTACCTCTGTTCTGCTAAGCCATTGGCTGAAACATTTATTCATTAAACAATAAGGCAACACGTAGACAGACGGACTTCCCATAGCATGTGTAGGCCAGGCTAGCCTCAAACTCACAGAGATCTATCTACCTCTACCTCCTGAGTACTGGGATTACATCTGTGCATTTCCATGCCTGGCCCTAGAGATAACTTTTACTGCAAGGTCAACTATACTTTGTACAGAGGTCACTGGTAAATAACTGTTTGAGTTATGGGAACCCTCTTTACTATCTTTGTAATATTATATTTGGAAATGTAAACTTTTCCTAGGTGGGTGTGGTGGTATATGGTGTTAATCTTGGTAGCTGGGAAATAGAGGCAAGATGATCAGAGTTCAAGGTCATCCTCACCTGCACAGTGAGTTCAGGGTCAGCCTGGGCTACAAGAGGCATCCTGACCCTGTTAGCTTCTTGAGCCACACCTCCCTGTTCTAGGCTTGGTTCTCTGCTCTTGCCCCTGTCACCTACTGCCAGGCTCCTACTGACCCAGGCAGAAATGCTTTACTGCATTTTTGCTTTCTACCCTACTAGTCCTCAGCCTTCAGATCCAAGCTCACTGCCCCTTACTTTGGCTGTCACTCTTATTATACTGCATTGTCTTTGGGGAGGAAGGGGCACATGTCATTTTTGTCGCCATATGTGTTTTGATAGCTTTTGATTTTATTTACTTACTTCCTTATTTTCATTGCTAGAGGTTGGACCCGGACCTCACATCAATGCTAAGTGCATGCTCAACCTCTGAACTAAACTCCTAGTTCTTTGGCAGTTAAAACTAAAATGGGGAGCTGTCTATTCCATCTGTCAGTCTATCCCATTGAGTTGTGAGCTGCAGGAAGGCTGAGCCATATTCCTTTGGCTTATGTGCTTAGCATCATAATATACATGCAGTAGGGCCTATAGATTGTTGATAAATTATTAAGTGAATAGAAAAGATGTGTGGCATTTTATGCTCATTGTTCTAGAGACTAATTGACCATTGTCAACACAAATGGAGGTGATTCAGTAGTGCCATTTAAAATCGTGAAAATATAGCTATAACTGACATATGGGCAACACACTGAAAATAGCCAAAGCTTGTCCCTGTCTTTTTTTTTTAAGTGGAAACAGAGTCATAAAGAATTGGTAGCTAACTCATAGGCTGTAGTTGGTCAAGGGAAAGGGTGAGATTTAAGAATATTTTGTTTTTACTGATTTCATCTGTAGCCTAAACTTCAGAAGTGTTACTATAGATATTTTAGATTACATTCCAGTGAAACAAAGTAGCTTCTGCTTAATTCTTGAAGTAGTTTTGATGTTCTGTTGAATAGTGCTTTATACTGCTTTGTTGAAGAACTGTGGCGTCAAGGCAAAAAGTAACTTGTAATATGATCTCCAATTTCAATGAAAAATGTTCTACAGTTCTGTCATATTTTAATCATTGGAGTCTTTGTCCAGTATTTACTTCCCATCAGAGAGCCTAAATAGTCAGTGATTTTATCAGCCTAGAGACAAAAGGGCACCAAGTAGTGTGTGTGCTGCACCAAAACAAACATTTCGCTTGCAAACAGTGTGTCTTATCTGCCCAGCTAATGGTCTCTATGGGCTGGCTTCTACCAGAAAAGGGCAGGGCAGCCCCTGATCTGCTGTGGTGAAGCCTTGTGTCCAGGAGAAAGCTTCAAAGAAAAAGCAGCTGCTCACATCTTGCACAATGAGGAAACCTGGAGAAACACACACTTGCCTCTCATAACTCACTCTTTTTGGTGAAGCTTGAGTGGAGATAAGTGTAGCCATTCTGGAAGTGTGCTTACTGAAATACCCACTATGGCTGCTATTACATGCTTGCATGCTGAGCATATCTGGATGGCCTTTGTTGACGTCTCTCAGCCCCTCCCACTTGCAGTCACTGGGATGGCTCCACACAGGTCCCTTTGGTAGGCATTTCCTCTTTCATGAAGCCCATTCTCATTGCCGTGCAGCGTTACCTCAAGTGGCTCTCAACAGCTATAACAAATTGTATCCTGGGAACCTGTTGCTCTTCATTGTCTTCGCAAACTTCTAATATAAGAAGCCAATTATTGCAGTAAAATAAAGGTGGTTCGACTTACGCAATCTACTGAAATAAACCTAAATGCAGAGATGAGAGAGCTGAGTACCTAGATTATGTCAGTTGACCACTAAAGATCCTTTGGGTGCTGCCATTGACTGACAAGTGGCAGCTGGTGACACATCTCTGTGGACTGACGATGTCTTAATGACAGTTTCATTATAAACCGTAGTCTTGTCTATAACTTCCCATCAGAGACTTTGTTCCTGAGTGATCGATGAGCAATGTGCTTGTAGATGCAAGTTGAGGGCCTGTTGCTGTGTTCCTTCCCTGGTGACCACTAGGAAGCTCAGCATCCTGAAGTTCCTCCCTTTCAAACACATGGGACTTCATGGGATGTATTGTTATTTATTAGTCTCATTGAAGGTTCCAACTTACTTTCCTAACCTTAATATTCCCTTAACTCATTTTTGTCATGCTAAATGCGTATTTTAAAAACCATTATAAATGGTTGGAACATTGTGGATACAAGCAAAATCATCTGATTATTGTCTCAAGTAATGCAAATCAATGTGTAACTTGTTTTTAGAAACAAGACTGTACAATTACAAGTTGACTTTTGCTTATATAAACATCATTAAGATTCAGAAAATTTGATCTTGGTGCAGTTCACTGTCTAGGAACAAGTATGCAAAAACAAGAAAACTGTCATTAGCATTTCTGTGGTCTGTGGCTTCTACCCTCAATTTATTTTTAAAAGGCACATTTTCAGAAGTAAAATTCTCTCCCTAAATATTCTGTAGCTCTCTGTAATCAGATAAATGAGCTATTTGTTCAGTGTCTCTCTGGTATCCACATAGGAGATTATCCATAGCAAGAGTCCTTTTCAGAACTTAATAGGGCCAGCACTGTGTTTATTAGGGAAATAATACCACCAGGTTAAACAAACCGTGACTATTGGTTCTGTATGTTTGCTCTCTTTCAGAGGGACCAGCCCAACCTTCAGCGTGTTCCATGTTGTACATCATTAGAAAGCTGAATTAGGAGATGATTCCTAGGATTCTGAATGTGCTGTTTTTATAGCATGTTTAGAATAAATAGAAAGCTGTTAGGCGGATAAAGCTTAAGGAAGCTCAAGTACTATTTTATGTATTGAAAATAGAGCGTAATTTTCTGAACAACAGAAATCAGAGCTGTATTATGGTAAATATTGTCATTCTCAGTTTATAAAGGAGAAGTAGAATATAAACTCTTGGCTTGACTCTGGAAATGACATTGATGGGGAATCTCTAAGACAGGCTGTGCCTGAAAGAGAGTTTCAGCATTTACAGTGGTGTTCACAGAGGACAGATTCATTTTACAGAAATTGAATTGCTGTTGAAATGTAAATTAAACCTAAGTGCTTTTCATGCTACTTGTTAAGAAATGAAATAGAATTTAAAAATCACAAGATGTTAAGAGTTCATCTGATCCAATATTCGTGTTTTCAGGCATGATTGCTCTTAGAAACACCTATGAAAGAAAGCAGTGTCTCTCATCCCAAATGCCTTGGAGAGCTTAACAGTTTACTACTAAACAAAAACTTTTTAGGCTTCCATTTTACAAGCTATCAAAATGAGAACACAGTAATTTTAAACAAATACTTGGCAGATGGTAATTCTGTTTTGTTCTTTGATCTAATAGAATGGAATACATGCTTTCCTTATTAGATACTTTATGTAAATCAATAGTGGGGCCTGCACTTATGAATTAGTTGAGCCTGTTGTGATAAAAAATCTTTCCTGTGCCATATATCTATTTGTTAATAGAAATGTTTTCGACTCGCATTCTCTTTTTATCTCCTCTCTCTTTTTATTGTTACAGATTCTGGAATTTTTCAAAGTCTGATCCACTTCTGGAAACAGTGGAACATCATACAGAGTTTACTTGTGGCTTAGATTTCAGTCTCCAGAATCCCACTGAGGTAACGGGTGCAATTTCATGGCTTTTCTATCTGCACAATTAACAGCTAGCTCTACACATGAAAAGTGTGGCCCTCAGGGTGGCTCCATGTGGAAAGTGTGGCCCTCGGGGTGGCTCCATGTGGAAAGTGTGGCCCTCAGGGTGGCTTCCTGTGGAGCATGTGGCCCTCAGGGAGCACTCACTCAATTAACCCTACCTTTGCACTTCCATGAGTGCTAAGAGGTGAGGAAGGAGCAGGAAAGTGGCCGCAGCTCTCCTCTGAAAAGCAGCGCTGGGGTGCTTGCCTCCTTTAGTTGTCACAGGCAGTCTGTCTCGTCTGCCACTGATGATCTTGGATAATAAAAGGTGGGGAGGGAGAGTCTGACTTCTCTGACAGGAAAAGGAACCTTTCCTCAAAATGCCATGTCTAAAGTGCCATAGACTTTCTTTGTTCCTGAAGCAGGAGGACAAGGGAAAGATGAAATGGGGTGCTCTGTCCCCAGAGCTTGGCGGGAGCTGGGGGCCTGTGGTCCTGGCTGTAGCACTAAGCGGTCAGACAACTGGCGGATGGGTTCTCTGTGGACTCTCACCCACCTCCACACTCCAGGCCCCAAGGGAGGCTTCAGATGGAGAAGAAAGCAGAAGAGAAGTTCTGTTTTACTTAATAAACTTTGTACTTTTCCTCTTCTGTCCTCTGGGGAGCTTGAGAGTTCATTAGAAATCCTGTTGTTTGAGTGTGAGGAATTGTAAGGTCAGGTCAGGACGCCATCACACGCTGAGGACTGAGGGGCGTCGAGCATAGGCTGAAAGGGTGTAGGCAAGAAACCGCGATGGGTGAGGCTCAAGGCTGGCGGAAGAGTTTGCCTTTTGTACTGAATTTTAAAGTTAAAAAGAAAATCCCCCTTTTCACCCCTGTACACCCAACTTGAAGTAAGCACATAGCCTTATTTTATTTTAGGAACTTAATGATAGGATTCTAAGTTTAAAATAGTCCCAAGACACTTTCAGACATTTAAGTTACCACTAAAATAATTGTTTTAAACTGACTTAATAACCTATCAAAAAAAAAAAGAAAGAAAATGGAATGGAATTGTCTTTAGTGTAAATATAATACTCCTTTAATGACCTAGCTCCTTTTCTGAGAAACATTATTATTAATATTTTTAAAGACGGTAATTGCGCTGGGTGGTGGTGGCGCACACCTTTAATCCCAGCTCTCGGGAGGCAGAGGCAGGCGGATCTCTGTGAGCTCAAGTCCAGCCTGGTCTGCAAAGCGAGTTCCAGGACAGCCAGGGCTACACAGAGAAACCCTGTCTTGAAAAGACAGAAATAAAGATAATTGCAGTTACTTGCTATTCTAATTTTGAAAAGGCTGTAATATACCATTGAAACGAGGCAGTAGCAAAGGATCAGATACAAATGTACATTGAATATCCATTGTTACCTAGTTTTACTTCCTGTTCTCTGTGAGATCCAGGCCAGGAACACGGTGTCACCTGCAGCTCCTCTGTGTCCTTGGTTGTGGTGGCTCCTCACGTCTGCCTGAAAAGAGCTCTCATAGACCAGGTTATTAAAAGTGACAGGAGGTTTATTAATCAACCACAACAATAAGGTTTTATTGCAAAGCCATCTATTCTCTGTAGCCTGGCAATTGACACGTGTCAATAACCTTTGATTAACCAAATTCCATTTATATTAAGGAAGTATAGTTCCTGTTGAGAGCAGCTAGGAGTGGAGAAGCAGGATCTTTAACTTGTAACCCACAGTTCAGATGTACCAGATATGAGACCCTAGAAACAGAAGTGCCTGTTTCTCTCTCTCCCTCCCTCACCATCCCCCTCATTTTAACATTTCTCTTGCTGGTTAAACCACTCTACAGTTAATGGCTTAAAACAGTTGTTCTGTTTGCTCGCGGGTTTGAGTCAGCCATTTGGGCCCATCAGTTCTTGTGTTGGTCTCACCTGGGGCCCTCATATGATTCCTGACAGCTGGCAGCTTACGTAGAGCAGGGTGACCTGTGGTGACCTTATTCACTTCTGTCTGGCAGTGCCAGTTGCCGTATGGGCCATGAGTCCTTTGGAGAAGCCCAGTCTCATTTAGCCATAGTGTGCTTCCAAGATGGTGCAAAAGCTGCAAGGCATCTTGGGACTAGCCTTGGCAGTCACGTACCACTCTGTGCACTCCAGCTGTGAGGGGCAGCAAAGAGTTTGTAGTTGTGGAAAGTTTGCCATGTTCACCATTGTTGAGAGTTTTGGTGTCTCTTAATGACCCTTCTTGAATTCATTGGTTGCAAGTCAGTACAATTTTACCCTTTGTTCATATTTTATTCTCTTAGAAAGTGCCTCTCACCTCTTAGTGTCTTTCCATACTCAGTACTCAATGTCTTGTGATCTAGCAATGATGGCACCTCGCTGATTGTTCTCTCAGGATCGTGTGAGTCATATTTATAATCCTTGTTCTTTTTAGTGTCTCTCCATTCTTAAAGATCTGAAAAAAATAGGTCCAAAGGTGTTCTTACACCACCTTTCTTCTCGACAGAGTGTAAGATCTTCGCTTTAAAGGCTTCAAACCCGACAAATAAATGTCTAGGGGTGCTCTTTTAGGACAATTGCTGGGAAATACTCTGTCTTCGCTTGTTAACTAGCTTAGTTGCTGTCACTTAAGACACGTTTTCTTTGATTTTTTTCTGTCTGATCATGATTCACACAGCCCTTGCATTTCCTCTTTCTTCCTTTACCCTCATTATGTCGGAATGGGAGAGCCCTTGTCTGTTGTTCGGTCTGGGACACTTGGCCTGTAATATGCCCACTTACATAACTGAAGTTCCCTTTCTGTACTAATTTACCTTTAGAACTCCGGCCTTTGTGCTCTGCAGCATCTCTGCTGATCTTTTGAATGCTCAGTGATGCTTTCACAGAGTGTAAGCCAGGTGCAGATTTAGGAATCTTAACACATTCCTTCCACAATTCTTCCTCTCATCAGGATTTTTTTTTATTGTTTTTATTGAGCTATATATTTTTCTCCCCTCCCCTCCCTTTCTCTTCCCTCCCCTTTTATCCTCTCCCATGGACCCCATACTCCCAATTTACTTAGAAGATCTTGTCTTTTTCTACTTCGCATGTAGATTAGATTCATATATGTCTCTCTTAGGGTCCTCTTTATTGTCTAGGTTCTCTGGGGTTGTGAATTGTAGGCTGGTTTTCTTTATGTTTAAAAGCCACTTATGAGTGAGTACATATTATATTTGTCTTTCTGTGTCTGGGTTACCTCACTCAATATGATGTTTTCTAGATCCATCCGTTAGCCCACAAATTTCAAGATGTCATTATTTGGACTTGAGTCTTGTGCATGGCAATAGATGTGGATCTGTTTTCATTCTTCTACATGTTGATATCCAATTATGCCAGCACTATTTGTTGAATATCTTTCTTTTTTCCATTTTATAATTTTTGCTTCTTTGTTGTTCGTAAGTGTGTGGATTGATATCTGAGTTTTTGATTCAGTTCCATTGGTTCTCCTGTCTGTTTTTATGCCAATACCAGGCTGTTTTCAGTACTGTAGCTCTGTAGTAGAGTTTGAAGTCAGGGTTGTGATGCCACGGAAGTTCCTTTGTTGTACAGGATTGTTTTGGGTATCTGTTTTTTTTTTTTTGTTTGTTTTCCATATGAATTGGAGTATTGTTCTTTCAAGGTCTGGGAAGAATTTTGCTGGGATTTTGATGGGCATTGCATTGAATTTGTAGGTTGCTTTTGGTAAGATTGCCATTTTTACTATGTTAATTCTGACTTACCCAAGAGCATGGGAGCTCTTTCCATTTTCTAGTGTCTTTTTCAGTTTCTTTTTTTCAAAGATTTAAAGTTTGTCATACACGTCTGCAATTTTTTCAGTTTCTTTATGTAGGTATTTAATGCTATGAACTTTTCTCTTAACACTGCTTTCATTGGCCCCATAAATTTTGGTATGTTGTGTGGTCATTTTCATTGAATTTTAGGAAGTCTTTAATTTCTTCCTTTATTTCTTCCTTGACCCATTGATGATTCAGGTGAGCATTGTTTAATTTCTATGTGTCTGTGGGCTTTCTAAAATTAGTGTTGCTGTTGAATTCTAATTCTACACCATGGTGATCCAATAAGATACATGGGGTTCTTCCAATTTTTTTGTATCTGTGGAGGTTTACTTTGATACCTAGTATGTGGTCAGTTTTGAGAAGGTTCCATGAGATGCTAAGAAGAAGGTATATTCTTTTATGTTTGGATGGAATGTTCTATAGATGCCTGTTAAGTCCATTTGAGTCATAACATCTGTTAGTTCCCTTATTTCTCTGTTAATTTTCTGTCTGACAGACCTGTCCAGTGTTGAGAGTAGGGTGTTGAAGTCTCCCACTATTAGTGTGTGGGGTTTAATGTATGATTTAAGCTTTAGAAGCGTTTCTTTTACATATGAGGGTGCCCTTGTGTTTGGAGCATAGATGTTTAGTATTGAGATTTCCTTTTGATGGATTTTTCCTGTGACTAATATGAAATATCCTTCTTTGTCTCTTTTGATTGATTTTTGTTTGAAGTCTATTTTGTTAGCTATTAGGTTAGCTTGTTTCTTAGGTTCATTCGATTGGAAAATCTTTTCCCAACCCTATACTCTGAGGCAATGTCTGTCTTTGAGGTTGAGGTGTGTTTCTTGTATGCAGCAGAAGGATGGATTCTGCTTTTGTATCTAGTCTGTTAGCCTGTGTCTTTTTATAGGTGAGTTGAGTCCTTTTATATTATTAATATTAATGACCAATAATTGCTTGTTTCTGTTATTTTAGTTTTTGTTGGTGGTGATGATACAGTGTGTGTTTTCCCCTTCTTTGGGATTTGGCTGCTGTGAGATCATCTATTGTCTGTGATTTTGTGGATGAAGCCAACTTCCATGGTTTGGAGTTTTCCTTCTAGTACTTTGTGTAGGGCTGGGTTTGTGGCTAGGTATTGGTTAAATCTGATTCCATCATGGAATATCTTGTTTTGTCTGTCTATGGTGATTGAAAGTTTTGCTGGGTATAGTAGTCAGGGCTGGCATCCATGACCTCTTAATGTCTGTATAACTCTTGACCAGGACCTTCTGGCTTTCTTTGTTTCCATTGAGAAGTCATGTGAAATTCTGATAGGTCTGCTTTTATATGTTACTTGGCCTTTTTCCTTTGCAGCTCTTAATATTCTTTCTTTATTCTCTATGGTTAGTGTTTTGATTATTATGTGGCAAGGGAACTTTTTTTTTTTTTGATCCAGTCTATTTGGTATTTGTAAGCTTCTTGTATCTTCAGATAGATATCTTTCTTTAGGTTGGGAAAGTTTTCTTCTATGATTTTGGTGAATATATTTTCTGTGCTTTTGAGCTGGATTTTTATACCTATTATTCTTAGGTTTGGTCTTTTCATGGTGTTCCATATTTCCTGGATATTTTGTGTTAAGCTTTTTTTTTTAGATTTAATGTTTCTTTGACTAATGAGTCTATTTTCCTCTATTGAATCTTCAACACTTGAGATTCTCTCTTCCATCTCTTGTATTCTGCTGTTTATGCTTGCATTTGTGGTTCCTGATTGTTTCTCATAATTTCTATTTCTATAATTTTCTCAGTTTGTGTTTTCTTTATTGTCTTTATTTCCATTCTCAGGTCTTGAATAGATTCTGTTATCTGTTTGATTGCTTTTTCTTGGTTTTCTTTAAGGTCTTTGTTGATTTCTTCTGATTTTTTATTTGTCTTTTCCTCCATTTCTTTGAGGGAATTTGCCATTTCTTCTTTAAGGGCCTCAGACATTCTTCTAAAGTTATTTTTTAGGTTCTTTTTTTTTGTTTCATCTATATTGGAGTGTTCAAGTCTTCCTGATTTAGTTTTTATTGGTGTAATGTTGCTCTTTGTGGTGTTGAGTGTGCTCTTACCTTGTCTACCCATATTTTCCTCTGATTGGTGTAGTTGGGGCTGTGTTTCTGGTGATCAATTTTCCAGGTGGCTCTGAATCTAGGGCTCAGATGGTTGATCCTCATGGTGCAGTTAGGGCCATGGTTCCAGGCACCCCAGAGGTCACTCGGTGTTTCCAGAGGTCACTCAGTGCTCCTGAGGTTTCTCTGCAATCTCTGGGGTCATTCTGACCTGCTCCCAAAGAGGTTGCTTGCTTGGGGCTGTTCCTGCTGAGGTCGTTGCCTTGGGCCTGCTCAGGAAGAGGTTGCTGGCTCAGGTGTGTTCCCACAGAGTTCCCTGGCTTGGGCCCTGTCCCACAGAGGTCTCTGTCTCTGGCCTGCTCCCTCAGTGGCTGCTCCCTTGTCTCATCAGGATATTTTAACATGAACATTACTTGTTCATTTTAATATAATTTTATTAAATTTTCTCATGGTGAAATTCAGGCAATTACTGCTGAGAAATTGCCTCAGTTATGTTGCTTGTAGGTCATCTTTTTTATTATTGATTGATGTGATAGGCCCCAGCCCACTGTGGGCAGTGCCATCTCTAGTCAGGTGGTTCTGGCTGATATAAGAAAGCAGGCTGTGTAAGCCACAGGGCGCAGCCAGCAAGCAGCAATTCTTTGTGGTTTCTACTTCAGTTCTTTCCACCAGGTCCTTGCCTCAGTTCCTGCCCTGAATCCCCTTCATGCCAGACTACAAGCCGTAAGCTAAAATAAACTCTTTCCTCCCCAAGGTTATTTTTGCTCAGTGTCTTATTACAGTAACAGAAAGCAGGACAATACATCAACTAATCTTAGCCTCCCCCCCACAACCAGGGAGCTAGGCACCGGCAGCCCTATACTGCTTTTTGCTGGTGTTCGTTCAGCTTCTCACACCTTTCAGCTCTTCTGTCACTCCGCTTGTGATGTCGGATGCTCTTGTTCTTTTCTTCAGGCGGCTTCCAGCCTACCGCCTTACCCAGTCTTCCATCAGTTGCAGACACCCTTCCCCAGCTTTCCCATCTGTTATTTAAAAGCTAACAAATAATCTTCTTGCTTTCTTCTTTTTTTTTTCAGGACAATCTCTCTCTCTCCCTCTCCCTCCCCCCCCCCTCTCTCTCTCTTCCTCTCTCTCTGTATCTCTAGTTGTCTAGTTGTCCCGGAATTCACTTGTAGAACAGGCTGATCTAGAAACCCAGAGATGTGTCTGCTTCTGCCTCCCAAGTGCTGGAATTAAAGGCGTGCGCCACCACTGGCCGTTATGTCTTTATATGTATACCGGTTTTTTTCTTACTTACTTTCAGATACAGCTGTTCTCCGATAGTCCCATTTTTTCTCTTAAATTATGACTTCTAAGTTATGATTTTCTCTCAAGGGATAGCTTCAGCTTGGGGCTATCATTTAATCCTGTGCTAGCTATTTGACTCATTTCTCCGATTACCTTCACTGTGTAATCTGTGTGTCTTGCTTTTGCTCCAGAATTCCTGACCTGGTCTGTGATTGAACATTGGAGCCTATCTAGAAACCCGAAAGTCATCTGAATTTGCTTGTTTCTTTGTATCCCCTAATTCAGCTTGCCATCACATCTATGATTTTACTTTACCAGTGTCTCTGAAGCATGCAGGATACTAGAGCGTGCAAACCCTATCACTTGACTCAGAGGGACCAATGGGATCACTACTAGCTTTCTATACTGTTGGGAGTGTGTTAGCTCTGATGTACAGTGCTAACGGTAGATTATAGGCCAGTCTTGATTTGTAGACCCACAAGTTAAAGTTGTCATTACGTCATCTTTGCCTAGAAAACTTTAATGGAAGTTTTTAGAGCAGAATCTGAACTTTTAATGTTTATCTCCTAGATGTGCTATAAACTGTCTTCCTTTCTAATTTTGGTTCTTACTTTCCTATGCAGCCATGTTGCAGACCAATTGTATTTTATTATTCGTTATTCCTAAATTCCCTCACTGTCCTCCACCGTTGCCTGTAACAATGTATTTCTGCCTTTCACCATGGAGGCTGATGCTGTTCTCTCCTCTATTTTCCCTCCTTTATTTTTAATTTAGAAATAATTGTTTTAAATTTTAAAACATATTTTGAGTGTAAACTAAATGTTTTGATGTTAGAAGCGACATAAGAGAACAATGTGAAGTGTGAGTGGGTGAATGAATGAATCCAGAGGATTCTTCAGAGCATATTAGTCAACTCTTTACTTTTGCATAAATCCCGTAATGATGAACATGGAGCTCATGAAGCTGAGAGTCTCAGCTTGCCCAGTCTTGTACGGGGAGCCTGGAGGATTCCTGGAGAGCTGCTGGTCTTCTGTCTGTGTTGGAAGCCCTAAAAAGCCCTTGGTCATATCCACAGCAGAGGGGTGCAGCACAGCAGGGGGAGCCGCTAGCAGAGTAGGAAAAGCCCTCAAAAGCACCTTTCCCTCTTCTTGTCCTTGGACCAGCTACCACAAGAAGGTAGTGCACACGTTTAGGGTGGGTGTTCCTGCTTCAAAAGAGTCCTTCACAGGAGTGTTGAGTGGCTAGCGTGTTCATTGATTCTAGACCCCATCAAATTGACAGCCAAGGTAACAGTGACTGAGCTGCCTTTTCAAAATGTGAAGTTGACCATTAGTGATTTTTTTTCCCCCAAAACCCTTTTTCAACATCTTTCTGTTAGTTCTCTTTATTCTTGCTAAGGAGGCCATATGTCATGCAGATAATTACAGTAGATTGAGCAAGTTTCCCAAGGGCAAAAGCAATTGCCCACAAAATTGAGAGAAAATATTATCGTGATAAATAGGAAATGGAAAAGTTGTCAGTAAAGTAAATCTTTTGATGAATCCGTGGTGACTCTGTATTACATGAATGGCCACATCCCTTATCTGAGATGAATTGCTGTGTCAGTGGCATGTGTATTTTAATAATTAATAAAATCAAAGATAGAAATTCGCCTCCCAATGCTCATGTTTGCATCTGCCATTTCCAGTGCAGTTTCATTCTCTACAAGCTGAATCCATAGCACTCTTAGTATTTCATGTGTCCTCCGGTTTTAATCATTATTTTATTTATGTATTTTGTTATTTTATGTGTATGGATGTTTGTATATCTGTGTACCACATGTGTGCGTGGTGCCCACCGAGACCAAAAGAGGGTGTCTGATCACTTGAGACCGCAGTTTCAGATGGTGGTGAGCTGCTCAGTGTACTGCTCTAACCCTCTGAAAGAATAGCTCGTGCTGTTAAGTGAGGAGCTATTGCTAGCTCTGCTCTCTGATATGTTATTTGATCTACTAAAGATGAGTCTTTGTCATGAACTCTTTATTGAACACATTTGTTTCACTCATATCATTGGGTCTGTGTAGCATGTTTTCTCATTAGCACACAGGAAGTGCTGAAATATTTATCAATATCATTGATCTTAAGCATTCTATCGCTAGTGATGTTGTAATGTATATGCCATTGCCATATTTAGATAGTATTGATGGACAATTAATTTCCATTCAGTTTTTCAATAATGTTTCATTTGATGTTCTAAAGAAATTGACCATTTAGTACAATAGTGGGTATTTCTTTTTTTTTTAAAGATTTATTTATTTATTATGTATACAACATTCTGCCTCCATGTATGCCCGCATGCCAGAAGAGGGCACAAGATCTCATTACAGATGGTTGGGATCCACCATGTGGTTGCTGGGAATTGAACTCAGGACCTCTGGAAGAGCAGTGATTGCTCCTAACCACTGAGCCATCTCTCCAGCCCCAATAGTGGGTATTTCTTACTTCTATAGAAACATTTTTAAAATTAGAAATGCCTGCTTTAATGCATAAAAGTGAAAATGAGATCATTACGGTGGAACTTACATGGCACAGATCATAAATCCTTTAAATTATTTTCACTACCTTGGGAGGTTGCAGGTTTTGAAAAGAATGGAAATGGATTAATTTTCTTCAAATTTTACAGTAAGTACAAAAAGTAGCATTTTGACAGATCACCATTCTACCTCTAATGTTGACATGTCAGTTCTGAGTTTTCCTGTATGTGGGGCTTAGGTTGAAATCTACAAGCGCTAAGGGTTGAGTTAAAGAATACATTTCCACTTGGGGCGCCTGGGTGGAGGCTGTGGAACCTGAGGCTCTGGCCTTTGAGCGCCCACAGATACTTACCCTGTAAGGAAAAGGAAAGTGGTCAGAGGGAGACATGCCGTGTGCCAGCCCCTGGGAAACCCTGAAGCATATTCAGAAGAAGAGGGGGAAAGACCTCATGTCCAGAAGTTAAGGTTTTCGTCAGAAAGTTAGTTGCTGACTTGGAGCTAGAGGTTTTGGAGGTTTGGCTCTTCCTTCAGTCTTCCTTATCCCCTGACCAGACATTTCCCTTTTCCCACTGTCCCTGGCTCAGCAGACACCTACATGTGCTTTCTGGCTCATCTTCCACGTTAAGAAGAGCTAAATAGTTTATAGCTGTCCATGAATGCTGTTAGAAATTCGTCAGTCCCCCAGCATGTTCCTGTGTCTCTGGCTGACACAAAGCACACTGTGCAAGTCTCCCGGTGTGCTCACCCTGTCTGAAGCTGCTGTTTCCTCAAGAGCAGATTTTGCTTTTTGTTAGTTTGGAGTTTGCTACCTCGTTATATATCTTACTTGGCACTGTGGGCTAATATACAAATCCCCACAGGCCAGTTAGACCCCAACAGAGTCCAATAGTATTACATAATAAACCTCAGATAAGATAAATAGCAACATTAACTTGTTATAAATTATTGTTAGTAACAATTGGTACTATAGCTTAACTAGTTGCTAGTGTCGCCCCATGTCTTTGAGTAACAGTTCTGCATTTAGCTTATGCAGAATAGGAGGAAGATGCAGACCTGGGTTTTAGGAGTGCTTGGGTGGGAGGCTGGGGGTGGTTCTAAAGACAGTTCATGCTTCATCTTTTTTTTTTTTTTTTTTTTTTAAAGACAGAGCCTGGCTGTACTATGCCAGAACATCACCAGATTCACAATTCTGCCTCTGGGATTACAACTCTCTTCCTTATCAAACTTAGATTTTAAATGAAAATATTGCATATAGTGTTTGCCATTACATCAGGACATCCACTGCTACCTTTTCATCAAAGATGGAAGAGAATTCTTCCCTAAGTATCTATTAAATAATTCTGACAAAATTGGTAGTTGTTGGGGAGGAGATACATACTTTGACAGTTTGTTTTTGTTTTATGTGAAACAGTCTTGCGTAGCCTGAGAGTTGGACCCGAGCTCAGTAGGCAGCTGAGGATGACCTTGAACTCCTGATCTCCTGCATCCACATCCTGAGTGCAGAGAGGTGTCATTAAAGATGTGAGCAAATCCCCAAATTTGAGTTTCTTTTAGCCAACAACAAAAAGTTTCTACAAATAAAGTTCTCTCAAAAAAAAAAAAAAACTATGTCTTACTTAAGTGCCAAAAATCCAGTTAAGAAAATTTTTACCCACTGTGCTCTGTGGCTGAGGTTTCAGTCCCAGCTGCATATTAGCTATGTATTTCTGCAGAGGATGTTCCCACACAGCTGGAGAATGCTCTTCATTTACAGTTTTGAGGTCAGGAGTTAGAATCTTAAAATTATTGATCCCCGCCTTCAGAATGTATACACAGCATGTTTCTCTTCCTAATGTTTGAAATCTGTTAAGGACTTGGGTTTGAAAACTCTAAGCTGTGTGTCAACCCCAAGTGATGCTGTTCCCAGGGCCCACCTGCGAACAAGGCTAGGGTAATGGGAGCGGCTCTCAGGCCCCATCTGGTGCAGACCTGTGCAGGCCCTGTGCACACTGCCCCAGTCTCTGGGTGTTTATGTGCACACCAGCGCTGCTGTCCAGAAGGCCTCGATTCCTCGGTCTCCTCCATCCCCTCTGACTCTTGCACTCTCTCCTTCTCTTCTGCCGTTCCTTGAGCCTTGAGGGGAAGGATTTGATCCCTTTTAGGACTGAGTGTTCTTGAATCTCTCACTCTCTGCGTAATGTCTGGTTGTAGGTCTCTATTTGTTCCCATCTGCTGCAGGAGGAAGCTTCTCTGATGATGGCCCTGATCTATGAGTATAGCAGAATGTCATTAGGAGTCTTTTTTATTTCTATGTCCCTGAAGCAGAACAGTAGAGTTTGGTTTCCCTAGGTCTTTGGCCACCCAAGCATAGTGGGTAAGGGGAGCCATCTCGTGGAGTGGGCCTTAAATCAGATAGGTGGTTATTCCTACATGTTTTCTGCTGTTATTACACCAGCATCTCTTGCAGGCAGGTCACTCTTATAGACTGAAAGGTTTAGCTTTATCGTGTTTGATGTGGGAAGTATATGTGTTGCTTTTATTGGTTAATGAATAAAGAAGTTGCTTTGGCCTGTATTAGGGCAGAGTAGAGGTAGGCGGGAAAACTAACCTGAATGCTGGGAAAAAAGGAGGCAGAGTCAGTGAGAAGCCATATAGCTGCCCATAGGAGACAGATGCCTCCACCGGAGCCTGCCACCTGAGCCCGCTGAAACTTTGATGGTAGGCCACGACCTTGTGGTGATGCACAGATTACTGGAGATGGGATAGTTTAGGGTATAGAGCTAGCTAGAAATAAGCTTAAGCTGTCAGCCAAACAATATTTCAAATAATGGAGTTTCTATGTCATTATTTCTGGTCTGGGCAGCTGGGAAATGAATGAGCAGCCTTCTTCCAACAGGCGTTTGTCTTTCTCTTTTGGTAGCGTGCAGAGTACCTTCCTGTACCAAAGATGCTAGAATGTAAAGCTGAAGGCTCTCTGTAGTCACCAGCTTGACTATTCCATGTTCAGTGAGTTGTGTAGGTGTTGTCCTCAGCAATAAGGCCTTGCTGTCAGTTTGTGGAGAGCTCTGCACCAATAGCCTGACTGTAGTCAGGGTTAGGGGTTTCCATGAGAGGTCTTGGGATAAGAACTCATTTAGACTTTACCCATTCCTGATACTGGAATTTTGGTCATGAGAGATGTCTTGTCGAGGCTCTGTCTTCCCCATTATTTGGCAGTTTCATTTAGATTATCTTCATGTATGTGTGTATATGTGTATGTATGTGTGTATATGTGTATGTATGTGTGTATATGTGTATGTATGTGTGTATATGTGTATGTATGTGTGTATATGTATGTACATATTATAGGAAGCTTCTACTATATTAAGTTTCCATACCACCCCTCAAATGGGTTGAGCTGTCCCACCCTTCCATAATGGTTTTTACTTTAGAAATCTTTGTCTTTTCGTCAGCCTTTATTATGAGCAGTTTTAGCATGCTGTTTAGGTTGACCATAGATGGGTGCTGTGAAGTCCTAAGATAACCAGCCCTTTCTTGACTGCAGGCCTTGGGTTAGAGGGAAGCAGTGCTCAGCAGCCATCTGGTATTGATGGTAACTCATGGGAAGCTCCCCAAGAGGCCACTGCACCACCATGGAGACTCGGGGGCTGTGCTTCTCAGTAAATACTGGATTTTTAAACCTTATATTTATTATAAATTTGTTTCAATTTGTAGAGCTTAGTAAATGACAGAGGAATGCCATACTTATTTGCATTAATTTGAATGACTATATAATCCCTTATCATTAAAGTTTTTATCTTTCTTATACTACTATTCAAGTATAGTCTTAAGAACATTTGTTAATTCAGTGGTTTTGACATATTTAATTATTATAAATCATGACTAAATA
This sequence comes from Alexandromys fortis, assembly GCF_014885135.2. NCBI lineage: Eukaryota > Metazoa > Chordata > Mammalia > Rodentia > Cricetidae > Alexandromys > Alexandromys fortis. The sequence goes on along the minus strand of NW_026067987.1, from coordinate 2,577,659 downwards.
AGAAATTGAATTGAAGAGGAATGGATTGGGGTTCAGAAACACAATTTATAGATATTTTGTATTCAAAACCTCATTTTTTAAAATCTTTTCTTCGTGATATAGTTGATGTTCGCCTGAGAGTCTCAACATTTGAAAACATGTAGGAGTAAATTAATATTTGTATCCTACAGTGTCAGATCTGACTTTAAGGTTAGGCAACTAATGATCAACAATTTGCCCTTTTTGAGGGACTGTTTTTAGCAGGTTTTAAGCACTGGCTTCGGCTTGGGGCCTTCAGTTGGAATGCCATGGCTCTGTGAAGGCTTCTAGAGTGTGTTCCAGACTAACCTCACATGAGTCATTTTGTCACATCTGTCCACACCAGCTTATACCTTCCGGCATGTATTCGGATCTTTCTGGATAGATATTGTTCCATCATGCCTTATTGCTCTCTCCCTATGTCTGTGCTGTCAGAAAAACATTAAACTGTCTGTTGAGCAAATAGTCTCATTTCTCCGGCTAGGAGTACATCTTTGAACATTGTCTCGGGAGGCAAGGAATTATATAGCTCTCTAGTGAAGAAGGGGATGCACAGGCAGCTTCAATCATTTGGAAACAGTCCCCAAAACATATCTTTAAAAGAGAACTAACTTTCAATCGGAAACAGATCCCAGTGTATTTTCTTTAAAATAATGATTACTAGTAGTGACCCACATGCTAAGTGACCGGGGCTGACATCCGCTGCGGCTTTCAGTCTGTGCACCTGCATGTTTTCCTGACTGTGCTTGTGTTTTGTAGGTGGCTGACTGCTCTTGGGATGAAACCATAAAGATCTATAACCCTGTTTGTCTCACGGTTCCTGACTAAGATGTGCTGCCCTAGTCGGAACTGGGATATTGACCGGTGAACTACGTAACAACAAAACATTAACTACCGAAAGCATAGAAAGCAGGCCTTTAGAGATTCTGAGATTTCAGAGTTTTCAAACTTGCACTGAAATCAGTTTTAAGGCAGCTGATAAAGCCATTGTATTATATTGTAAGACATAAGCCATATTTTCTATAATCCTAAAGAATAATTATTGTTATGACATATATTATAATGTCTGTTAAAATGTTATCTCTGTATTGTAAAATGGACAAAAATATGGAGGTTAGTAGATTACATGGACAGTAATATATTTCATTTTGAATTTGTCATTTTGAATGTAAAATATAACCATCCTTATTGATAAAAATCAAAATAAACTGCATTTCTTGATTGTGTGTCATTTTGTGACATCCTAATGTGGTTGCCTTTTAAAGCTGTGTTGTGTATGTGGATATATTCTTGCATTTAATGTAGATGTAGCTTATGTTTCTATGTGATTTCTATGTAGGTTTACATTATTTGGCAGTTGTTTACTGCGCATCTACCATGTGTCTGACATATACTCACAGGGAGTTCTCCCAGGATGGTGCTGTGCTGTAAACTGTAGAGTGCCATGAGTTAGCAGATTACTTTTAAGTTTGTATTTAAATCCTTTTAGGTACTGTACTCATGACATTTTTTTTTCTGTTCTCACTTCTTCACTATCAGAACTTTTAGCCAGGTGTGGCAGCACACACCTATAATTCCAGGGCTTGGAGAGCTGAGGCAGGAGGATTGCAAGTCTCAGGCCAGCTTGAACTACCTAATGAGACCTTGTTCATCCCTTATCTCTCTCTCCTCCCCCCCCCCTGCCATGCCCTGGTCCTACTAAGTCTTCTAGTTAATGCGCGTTAAAGTGGCTTTAAATTATGCTCTAAAACCTCCTGGCTACCTCCCTTAATGAAAAAATGACAAATGTGGTTGGAAAAGCTTAGAGTGAAAGCTAGTAAAACAGAGCATTTTGCATAGCTCGTATCTTATATGTCAAATATGCTTTATAGAAATGGCAGAAATTCTGATTCTTAAGCCTTCGAGAATATTAATTTTAATAAATAATTATTCTGAGTGTGAATGTACGTGTGTACTTGGGTGCCATATGAGTGTGGCAGTCACAGGACAACGTTTAGGAGTAGGTTCTTAGCTTTCACCATGTAGGTCTTGATGGAAGTCAGATTGTCAGACTGGGTGGCCAGCACCTTCGCTCTCCGAGCTAGCTCATCAGCCCGTGAATTAGAAGATGAGATGATTCCCCTGTGCTCGTGGACTGGTAGAGTCAATATTGTGAAGATGACCATCCTACCAAAAGCCGTTTACAGACTGAACTCAATCCCAGTCAAAGTCCCCGTGACAGTCTTCACAGAAATAGAAAAAAAAATACAACACAAAACAAACAATTCAAGTTTATAGGGTAGCAAAGGCAATCTTGAGCAAAACAGCAGTGCTGGAGGGATTACTATACCAGATTCCAAGCTATATTGCAGAGCTATAGTAAATAGAAAAACAGCATGGTACTGGTGCAAAAATAGACACATAGATTCATAGAACAAAATAGAACACCCAAACATGAGTGCTTGTAATTGCAGCCATCTGAGACTTAACAAATATTCCAAAAATATACACTGGAGGAAAGACAGCGTCTTTAATAAGGGGTACTAGGAAAACTGGATATCCTAATTTTAAGAACAAAATATACTTGTAAAAATCAGAACAAAAATGAATCCAAGTGTATATGCCATACAAATTTATGTCTTATTCCAGAAAACATAAGATGAAGACAGCTTAAGACACAAAACAGCATAAATTTAGAAGTAGAACATTAGATAAAGTGAAGCCAGAGCAGGGTTGGGAAATGCAAACCACAGAGTTCTGTAAATTGCTGCTGGCTGGACGGAAGACTTGCTTCTAAGGTTTCCAACTTCATAAGTGAGAAGCATGATCAGTCACGCAGCTCAGTGTCCATGGTCTGAAGACCCAGACTGTCTTATCACCAGGCCTGGCACGTAGGAGATACTCAGAGTATATTTGTTTAAAAGAATGGGTTATGTCATGGCAAGGACACCTGTTGTCTTGCATCCTGAATCAGAAATACTACTAGTTCCTTTTGCAGTGGACGGTAGTGAGCAGGGCACTCAGGTCTTCCTTCCAATTGTGTACTCGGAGTTGCATACAGCTGCCCCTTCTCCTTTTCCTCCACGGGAACTAATAGAATCTCACCAAGGTGTGTTTCAACAAAAATGGGTCCACGGTGGTTATTCTGTGTTGGTAGAACCTGGAGTAAACCCAGATCATATTTAAATGAAATTAAATTATTTTTTCTTTGAATATGAAAGATTATTATAAGAATATACCATGCATCTTTTGAAACACAAACCTTAAGATTTAAAAGCTAGGTGATGGTGGTGGCTCACACCCTTAATCTGAGCACTTGGGAGGCAGAGGCAGGTGGATCTCTGAGTAGAGGCCAGCCTGGTCTACAGAGTTGAATTCCAGGACGGCCAGGGGCTACGCAGCGAAACCCTGTCTCAAAACAACAACAACAATAATAATAAATAAAATGAAGGCTAACTTTTTTCCCCTCTCTGCTCAATTACTAGCTTCTAGTATGTTCTAGGGGAGGGACAGTCATTTCTTTAGTACCCACTGAAGATTCAAACAGGCTTCGGCAGATGGTTCCAAATTCTTGATTAGACAAACTCAGTGGGTCTCAGAAACAAAAGTCATGAATGCAGGAAGGAGTGTAGTAGGGAGGAAGACTAACAGAGGTGAGAGAGAAATTGGAGGGGGTTATAATAATCAGAATGCACAGTATTCAAATATGAAACTATCAAATAACAAAACCAAAAGCTCTTTTTTTAAAAGTTTGCCAAGTGTGATGGTGCATGCCTATAATTCTAGCACCTGAAAGGGTGCAGCAAGAGGAGCTTGCTGCCTGGGCTATACAGTGAGTTTGAGGCACCAGGACTGCAAAGTGAGACCCTGTTTCAAAAACAAAACAAAACACAAGGACAAAAAAAATTCCCTAGCATCTCTTGATCCATTTTCCCTGTGTTCAGGGATATGAGTGATGTGGGATTCCCCTCTGTATGCTGTGAATACCATTGGTTAATAAAGAAACTGCCTTGGCCTGTTGATAGGGTAGAACTTAGGTAGGTGGGGAAAACTAAACTGAATGCTGGGAGAAAGGAGTCAGAGAGTAGCCATGTTGCCCTGCCAAAACAAACTCTGGAACTTTATCCAGTAAGCCACAGCTATGTGGCAATACACAGATTACTAGACATGGGTTAAATTAAGATATGAGTTAGCCAATAAGAAGCTAGAGCTAATGGGCCAAGCAGTGATTTAATTAATACAATTTCTGTGTGATTGTTTCAGGTTTAAGTGGCCGGGGACTAACTAGCAGCCTCCTTACAACATGTGAGGGCTGTTTATGCTCTGACTCTCTGGTACATAGCTCTGGCTCTTGGCATCTGTCTATAAGTGAGTATTAACCAGTTGGTTCTCAAGCTAGTATTGAAAGATGAAAAGGGGCCCAGCTGGATTCTGCTCTAAAAGTGAAGGGGCATGCTTTTTGAAACCTTGGTAGTTCATGAATTCAGAAGCTTTTGGATGAAAAGTCATTCCTGGAAGAAATCAGCACAGATGTCCTGAGCACCTGCTGTGAGCATCCATCCTACCTGCTTTCCAGATTACACCTGCACCTGCTGTGAAGGACTACAAGACCCATATACCACCAGGGCAGTGTGGGACATGCTGCACGTATGCAGTCCTTTTTGTTTTGTTTTGTTTTGTTTTGTTTTGTGTTGTGTTGTTTTGTTTGAGACGGGGTCTCACAATGTAGCTCTGGCTGTCCCAGAGTTCACTATGAGATCAGACTGGTCTTGGACTCAGAGAGTCCTACCTGTCTCTGCCTCCCGAGTGCTGGGATTAAAGGTGTTCCTTCTTGATCTTTATTACTTATCTTCCCGGTGCCATGCTGCTTTCTAGACAAGGAAGCCAGGGTGTCTGGAGTCACAAGAGACACCAAGTAATAAACTGAACTGAAATCTTGTGTAGCAGACTCCAAACCTTTGCCCCTGCCACATGACTGCCTTTCTTAATAAGATGAGTTTTATGGCTAAGAATCGAGATGTGCGCTCTGGTGACTAGATTGTCATCATCTTGAGAGGTCTAACAAAATTACATTTTCCAGCCTAAAGGGCGATGAAGTTGACTGTGAGTTTGGGTGACACTTTGGTCACAGTCTTCACTCTAGATCGCATTGCTTTTGTCTTTCACACTTCTTCACCGAATCCCTTAGTATTTTGGCTTTTCCAGAGATGAACCCTTAGTGGATTTCTTACCAACAGATCTCTTCTTAGATGCACCAATCTCCTTAAAAGTGTTTTTGAAACTTTTGTACATATGAACGGAATACTGGTTGCCTCCTGCCTTCCTCTGCATGTTCTCTCATGAGCCTGTGAATCCGTTTTCTTCCAGCCAAAATCATCTTGCTCACTACACCAGTGACTTCTTCCTGTGTGTGCTTTCTCATTAGTTGCCAAGGAAGAATCAAGTTAAACATGAGTTTAGGTCAGCTAAAGACCTACATTCAAACTCCTCGGCCCCCTCCACACACACACACACACACACACACACACACACACACACACACTGAACAGATCACTCTGTGTCCTGTCCCTTTACTCCTCAAATCAAGCACCATCACCCCAGTCTCTCTGAACAGTTGTCACCAGTCTCTAAGTAGCTACTCTGTTTCTAGTTCTGTACCTCCATAGCCACCCTCCTCTGTGCTGCTGCCAAAGGCTGATCTAAAATGTAGCCGAAGCATCTCAGTCTCAGTGTTAAGCCTTTCTCTGCAAGTAGGATTGCCTACTAGAAACAGTTCAGTTTCACTAACTGGACAGCTCCGTCCCAGTGGCTGCCTGTAGCACGGCTTCTCCAGCACCCCGGCATGTTCACAATGCCCATGGAAGTCATGCAAATATTCAGTTCTATCTTTGCTCAAGCTAGTCTGTGTACCTTAGGTCTTCTGCCTTTGGCTTGTCAAGTTCTTACTCATCATTTTAAAAGTTAGATGACATGACTAAAGAAAAAGATTGACAGCAAATTCTAAAATAGCAAACACATGGTTAGCAGAGCTAATGGAGAGAGGGCATAACGAAAGAATATACTTTAAAGGATGCATTAGCCCCTGTTAGCTAATAGCCAGAGTTTATTAGTGTACGTGTGTGTGTGTGTGTGTGTGTGTGTGTGTGTGTGTGCATGTACATGTTCCTGCCGGTGCACATGTATGTTCAGGCCAAAGGACAACTCCCACCTTGGTATTTGATGGGGTCTCTCACTGGCACTGAACTCAATGATAAGGCCAGGTTGGTTGACTGGGGAGGTCAGGACATCACCTGGGTGAGTATCCACCTCCCCAATGCTATGCACCACCATATTTGACTATATTTGTATGGGTTCTGGGAACCAAACTCAGTTCCTCATGATGGTGGTTCAGTGACTGAGCCATCTCCCCAGCCCTGGTTTCCAGAACTTATAAAGAACATTTAAAAATCACTAGACAAGGGTTGGGACATGGCCCAGCAGTTAATAACCCTTCTTTCTCTTCCAGAGAACCTATGTTTGGTTCTTAGCACCCACTTTGAGATAACTGCTTGTAACTCCAATCCCAGGAGATCCAACCTTTTTCTGACCTCCCAGGCACCCAGACACACATGGCATTAACACACACAACTACACATAAGAAAAAATAATGAATCTTTTAAAAAATTGCTAGACAACAAAACACAAAAGTAGACAGAAGATATGAATGGAGAGTTCATGGGATTAGGAAGAATGTTGGATATCCTTCAGAATGTGTGACTGTTCTTCGCCGATGATAAGGAAATACTAATGAAAGTGAGATCTCGCTCACTTTTCTACATATTGCTTTGACAGGCATTTAACATACTGATAAAATCCAACGCCGGTTAAACTGAGAGTGTGGTTATACACTGATCTGGTAAGCAATCTGCCAACAAGTCAATATTGTAGTTCCCCTGTGACCCTGCTGTTCCACCTCCAGTATTCTCAGAATGTCCTGGAAGAAGTATAAAGGTCCATCCATATCACATCAGAGTTTCATAAAACCTGAATGCCTGTCTCGAGAGAAAGCTTTTTTTTTCCATAGGGCTGGTGATATGGCTCTGTGGCGATGCACTTGCCTGGTATGCATGAGACTCTAAGTTCAGTTCCTAGTATAAGGAAGAAGGGGAAGAAGAGGAGGAGGGAAGGGGAAAAGGAAGAAGAGGGGAGAGAGAAAAGACTTAAGAGTTTCTTTGATAATGGCTCAGTCTGTAAGCTGCTCACCACTCAACCATGAGAATCTGAAATTGGACTCCGATCGCCATGTGGACTCCTCACGGCTGTGTGAGCTGTTCATACAAGAGGGCACTGGTCCTCCCCAGAAGTGGTCAAGAGAAATCCAAGATTGAAGTCTCTGGAGTGACAAACTCATTCCTGTCATGTTGTGTGGGTCACCAAGACCAACCACAGTCCAGTGAAGAAGTCTTTTAAAAATGACAAACAGGATGTGCAAATGAATGGTCTCCCAATTTCCCAATTTTAATTTTTTTTTTTTTTTTGAGACAGGGCTTCTCTGTAGCTTTGGAGCCTTCCTGGAGCTCACTCTGTAGACTAGGCTGGCCTCGAACTCTCAGTGATCCACTGTGTCTCTGCCTCCTGAGTGTTGGGATTAAAGGCGTGTGCCACCACCACCAAGCTGTCCAATTTTACTTTTTAAAGAACGGTTTGTATATGATTACACGTATAAAAGACAGCAGGGCAGTCGCCTGTGAGCCATGGTAGGGTAGAGGCTGGCAAGCACTGAGGACACCGTTTCCTTGTTATTTATAGCTTGTTTCCTTTGTCTGAACGACAATGAACGAGCAGGAGCCACATTTATAATTAAAAATGGTAAAGTAAATTTCTTTACAACCATTCGTCTTTCTTCAGAAAGCCTTCTCTGCTCCCTGTCAAGCTGATATAATTGCCTTCCTAGGTCCCTGTCTCCTGCTGCAAGATTCCCCTGCTGCCTCATCTTCCTGGTGCTGCCCCTCCCCCACGTGTGGCTCCCCAAGGACCAGCTGAGTGCTGGCCCTCCAGTCCTCCGCCTAACAGACTGCCCAGCACAGAATATTTGCCTGCTACGTTTGTTGAATGAGTGAACTAAAAGATTGATTTTAGGCCACTAATATTTATTGAGTAGCTCTAAAGATAAAGAGCCTGTGTCTAGACCTCTGGTAACTTGATGCCAATTGGTCAAATGGCTTTGTGACCTCCGATTCAAATTCTGGTTCAACTGATCTTGCTAAATATACTATGGTGTTTACCTTTTTCTTGATTTTCTTTAGGAACTTATCTAGTGACTAATTTTGTTGGAGATGGGGTTCATTTGTTAGATCCTACTAGAAAACCATATCTAATACAGCTGGGAACATCCGCTGCTTCATACCCTGTAGACCAGAAATATTAAGCTCAATAGTCTTGCCTAAATGAGAAGGGTAAGGTAGCTGAGTCAGCCCCTGATCCTCCACCTAATGTTAGGCTCACAAATGGAAGCAATTATAATTGCTGGCAGAAATGAATCATTTCAAAACTAGGTCTGTACAACCACTTCTTTATAATATTCGCTTATAATAGGATGTCTTGCAGCAGCAGCCCTGTGATTGGAGTGGTCCAGAGAAAAATCGCCTATTGAAAACCTTAAAAAACAAAAGAAGTTCACTTTTAGTCTTGACCTCTGTTCTCTGCGTATTTTGAATATACCTTTAACGCATACACATAATTTGTACGGCTGTTTCAGCCTTCGTTATTTCCTAAACCCTTGAAAACCAGAGTCTCTTAAGTAGCTAATAGTGTGTAACCACAGCTTACAGTAATAAAAACGAAGAGTTCCCCAGGGAACGGGAAGCGTTCAGTACAATGCATCTGGGACTTATTCCTGCAAAGTCAGCTCCGTGGGGGCCCAGACTCTCCTGAGTGCACACCTGTCAGGGACAGGCAGGTGGCTGGCTGTACCAGACACTGGGCACTAGCTAGCCAGAGCCTGAGGGCTGGCTGAGATGGTGGGCTCTCCCCACAAAGCACCCACAGCACAAAAGCTGGCCAGGACAAGGAACGGCAGTGAAGCTGAGATTCCTGCTCTAACGATTTCCCCCCCACGATGAAATAATAATCAGTTTCTACATCTGTATTCTACTATCGAGTTCAGCATAGACGTGTATAAAAAGAGATATTAGGTTTTGAGGAAATATGTACATCCCATGTGTCCAGGCAAGGAGGTGCGGTGCTTAAAGGTTATGAGTTTGAAATCCCGGTGGCTAAGAGAGGAGACCCCACTGACTGAAAGGGGCGCAATGCGAAGAAGATCTCGAACTTCCAGCCACAGCCTGGCCTTGGCTATACATTTCAGACAGCGGGAGAACTAGCGTGGCACTTAGAGAAGCCAAGCTAGCAGCTGTGTTCCTGCTGAGTTCGCTGTGGGTCAGAGCATAACTTCCCGGCAAGTGAATTCAGATCAAAGTCTCATTGGTTTGGGGTGGGGATAGAGAGGGTCACAAAAAGAAAAGTAGATTTCCCAGGGAGAAAGGAACACAGGTACCTTTCACAAGTACTGAAGGCCATTGGTGTACTTCCTGGCCAGGAAAAGCGACACCCACACCATTCTACTCCCCAAAGTTGCCCATGACCATCTAGCAGGCTGCAACCGGTTCCCTGGGATGCAAAAACCATTTCTACAGAAACTCCCGACAGGGCGGAGAGTTTGAGGTTCATCGCTGCCGCACCCACCTACTTTATCCCCTTTAGCACGCCTCTGGCGCTAGCCCTCCACCCCTGGGGCTTCCCTTCCAAGCTCCTCCACTACTAGTACTGTCTGCTTGTCGTCGTCCCCCATCCTCCCCACCCCAATCTCAGTTTCTGCTGTTTGGCCCATTTTGTCTCTTTGCCTAAATTAAATGTGTCCCTCCACTTCCATGATCCCCTGCCGAGACGCCATCCTTTATGAGAAAGCTCCCGCAGGGCCATGCACGATCCCAGAACCTTTGCTGGGAGGGCTGCAGACTCCAAGCTCTTCGCCTGGCACCAGAAAAGGTCAGCCTCCGGGCTACAAAGCATTCCCGGCAGCGGGTTCTTTCAAAGCACTGGGTTCTTGAGTGTCAGGGCCCCCCCTCCCGCCGCCCTTCAGCACCGACGTGTCTGTTTCCCGTGCATCGCTGGGAGAGACCGTGGGTGGAAAATCCGCTGCAACTCGCGGGCCACCGGGCTGGGGGCGCCGTCACTTGTTGCGACCAATGAACGATGTTCAATGCTGGGGCGCTGTTGTTTCTAATACCGTCTTTAGCTGTGCAGGGGATCCCCCAGCCCGCACCCCACTGCTCTGCCACTGTGGGAGGGAAAGAGGAGCCGCACCCCGACAGCCGACCCAGGTGGGCACTGGGAGCCCAAGGGGCTCAGATTCATCCAACCCCAGGGCAGCCGGCCCAGTGGACCAGTCGTCAGCCCACACTCCGCAGAGAGCCCAGCCTGACCCGGGAACCGCGCGGGACACGTCTCATCGCCGCTCCTCACCTACTTCCAAGTCGCGGTCCTTAGGATTCCCGCCACTCCTCGCAGACCCGTCCCCCACCCTTGGCACTTTTCGGAGTCCCCCACCCTCGCCTCCCGGGAGCTGCGGGGCAGTCGCACGCGGAGCCGCCGAGCTGCGAGGACGCCCGGCTGGAGCTGCCCCGGGCAACCTAGCCCACACTCCCTGCCCTTCGCTTCGCCCCGCCGCCGACTCTGCGCCCCCGCCGCCCTCGCTCCGCGCTTCTCTGCTACCCTCCCGCCAGTCCGGAGCTCCGCCACGGGCGAGTGCGGCGGGGCCGGCGCGATGCGGCAACTGTGCCGGGGCCGAGTGCTGGGCATCTCGGTGGCTATCGCGCACGGGGTCTTCTCCGGCTCGCTCAACATCCTGCTCAAGTTCCTCATCAGCCGCTACCAGTTCACCTTCCTGACCCTGGTGCAGTGCCTGACCAGCTCCACCGCGGCGCTGAGCCTGGAGCTGTTGCGGCGCCTGGGGCTCATCGCCGTGCCCCCCTTCGGCCTGAGCCTGGCTCGCTCCTTCGCGGGGGTCGCGGTGCTCTCCACGCTGCAGTCCAGCCTCACTCTCTGGTCGCTGCGTGGCCTCAGCCTGCCCATGTACGTAGTCTTCAAGCGCTGCCTGCCCCTAGTCACCATGCTCATCGGCGTGCTGGTGCTCAAGAACGGCGCGCCCTCGCCAGGGGTGCTGGCGGCCGTGCTCATCACCACCTGCGGCGCCGCCCTGGCAGGTGAGCGGGACCCGCGCCAACCCCCGGTCCACCCTCCCCTCCCGGTAGAGGTAGCGGGGACCACTCGGTGCAACGCCCCTCACTGCCAGACGGGGAGACTGAGGCAGAGCGAGGCAGAGAGCTTTGAGTGGTCCTTGGGCTCACAAAAGGGACTTTGCTCCTGAGACCCAGCGCAGCCTTCCTCAGTCTTCAGCCAGCCTCCTCCATCAGCCCTCCCCTCACCCCCGGTGCCCCGGCTTCCGCCCCCCGCCCCTTTTCTCAGCGCGTCGCCCCCACCCGGGTCTTTCTGGTTCAGCCCTTTCCTACGGGAGGGATGGAGAGTCAGTCGCCTGAGTCGAGAGCTGGAGTCCAGCCCCGGACTGAGCCGGAAGGAAGGGGGCCGGGAACTTCCTCGATCACACGGGGTCGGGAAGCTAGGGAGATGAGAGTGAAGCCTGGGTGACCCAGGCTCGTTCGGAGTACCCGGGCACTAGACAGAAGGGACCCGCCTGGGGCTCAGGTGCGGGAGGAGCTGGGAGGATCCTGCGGAATCCAGCTGCGGGCCTCAAGGGAAACCCTCTTTCCAGGGCCCAACCCGCCCGGGGTGAGGCCACTAGCTGGGGTTCCCTCTCCCTTCCGGTGCCTACGGGGCGGGGTGGAGGAACCACCCACCCAGGTGACCTCCGTGCCGGTTCAGAGATGCCAAGGCGCCCACCCCGAGAGCATCTTAGCTCTCGGTGACCTTCATTCTGGCTAAAGGAAGACACTGGGCTTGACTGTCGCATTTTGACACAGTAATGGAGGCACGAAGGGCTTCTGTTGGGTACCGGGGAAATTCGTGGGCAGAAGTGGGACGCTAAGCATGTTTTGCAACGCGACATGCTTCCCGGAGTGGATGACCACCCGCACCAACCCTGTGTCTCCTCTCTTTTTCTTTCCCGCGCTGATTCGACCGTCTTGGGTCGCTCAGGAGCTGGTGACCTGACAGGCGACCCCGTTGGGTACGTAACGGGTGTGCTGGCGGTGTTGGTGCACGCCGCCTACCTGGTGCTGATCCAGAAGGCGAGCGCAGATACAGAGCATGGGCCTCTCACCGCACAGTATGTCATCGCGGTCTCCGCCACCCCTCTGCTGGTCATCTGCTCATTCGCCAGCACCGACTCCATCCACGCTTGGACCTTTCCAGGCTGGAAGGACCCCGCCATGGTTTCCATCTTCGTGGCCTGCATCCTGATCGGCTGTGCCATGAACTTCACCACACTGCACTGCACCTACATCAACTCCGCGGTGACCACCAGCTTCGTGGGCGTGGTGAAGAGCATTGCCACAATCACGGTGGGCATGGTGGCCTTCAGCGACGTGGAGCCCACCTCTCTGTTTATTGCTGGAGTCGTGGTGAACACCCTGGGCTCCATTATTTACTGCGTGGCCAAATTCGTGGAGACCAGAAGGCAGAGCAACTATGAGGATTTGGAATCACAGGCAGCAGCAGAGGAACCGCAGTCAAGTGGGGACCTGCTACCTTTTGCTATGGAGGAGCTGCCCGCTGAGGGTGGAAATAGCGGGTCGGAGGGTGCAGAAAGGGCGGGTGGCTCCATACAGCAAGGTGGGCAAGAGGCAAGGGGCAGTCCCAGAGGGGTCTCACTGGTGGCTGGGAGCTCAAGCATAGAAGAGCATTCTGCTGAAGGGAGCAGGAAGTCCTTAAAGGACGCTTACTTGGAAGTGTGGAGGTTAGTGAGAGGAACTAAGTATATGAAGAAGGATTATTTGATAGAAAATGAGGAGTTACCCAGTCCTTGAAAAAGACATGCATGTATGTACATATGTACATACGGTTATTTTATATGGTAGAAATAACGTTTAAGGAAGGGCCTCCAGTTTTATTCTGAGGAGCAGGGGAAGAGAAGACAACAAGCGCTAAAGGGGCCAACAGGGATGGATGAGCACCTATTTATTATTTATTAATTACCTAGTGGGACTTTGCCTGGGGTGCCACAGAAGGAAGAGACCGTGCAGGTGCTTAACAAAATCAAAATGGGATTTCAGCTTCAGACTCCTGGACATTTGTTTTTTGTCTTTATAATCATAACCAAATATTTGCATGTACCAAGAGTCCCTCAGCCACCCCTTCCAAAGAAGGCTTGTAGCAAGATGACATCACTTAATAAGTTCAAAGATCACATTCAGGGGTACATTGCTGATGACAGAACTATAGTTTTTATTGCCTGCGAGGCAAAGAGTATATTGTTGAAATGGCATTTATTAATACACTGAGTTGTTTACTCTTCGGGTCATCTGCAATATCGTGTTTACTCGAATTTTCCATCCTTCATTTTTTTTAAATGAGTATTCTATTATTCTATTATATATTAATAGGAAATGTTGAAGCTATTTTGAAGACATGTGTTCTTAGCTTTGATTATGAAGTCTAAAATTGGCTCTTTGTAATTATATATCTTAAAGGCTGTTTGGGTCCCTTGCTTTATAATATTTATTATTGAATGCTATAACCTTTTTAAAAAGTCCATTTTCCCTCATGTAATCCTCTTTCAAGCAAATGCAGTGGCTGGAATATAATTCAGTGCTGACTGTAGAACAGTCAGAAGGGAAACAGGCTGCCTTGGAGAGCATCCCAAGTCATACTGCACAACCCCAAACTCTGTTACAAAAAGAGCAACTGCTATATTCGCATTATGATATTTTTCTATCTTATATTTGTCAAAATAAAGTGTGAGCCTATCTGTAAAGAGGTGGATTGTTTGAGTTTGTTTCAGACACCTTTATGTGCTGCTGTTGGGCAGTTGAAAACTGTTGCCCTCGTGGGGAATATAGGCACTGTTGTGCAAGTTTCAAGCCATTGGGAGCTTTCTTTCATTTTACTGTTCCCAATGGTGGCATTGACCTTCTGACCTTCCCGGTGTTGAGATTACCCAGCATGCCACGCCTAGTCTACTGTGCTGCTGTACACTGAAACCAGGGCTTCCCGCATGCTTGGCAAATCTCTACCAACTGAGCTACCCTCCCAGCTGCCATTGGGAACTTCCTAAATTACCCCTAGCAGTTGGATTTAAAATGATAAAGCAAACAACAACAAAGAATTTCCAGTGAGGAAAACTGTACAGAAGTAAAATACCATCTCGTACTGAAGAAAGCAAGCCACCCATTTGAGATAGCAGTACAAATGGAAATCGAGATAGAACAAATGGAGCAGCCACCAAAAGGGAACGCAAGAGAGGGCCCCTGACACTAAGCTTACTCTTATTAGCCAGCATCTTCCTGGGAGGCTCAGATAGGGGCATCTTATATTTTTCTGTCATTTACAAAAGAAAAAAAAAAGTCACAACAACCTAAAAAGCAGAAGCAGAAGTCATGTTTTGGCTCATTGGTAGGTCTCTGCAGTCTGGTGAGCAAATGGAATTGTGGCTCTGATTGTTCCTGCTTTCTGGCTTCTTCCAGGCAGGCAGCTGCCTTCAGGAGTGCCACCATGGTTCAGAAGTCAGGAGTGGATAAATAAGAAAACCCAGAATTACACCGGCTTTTTAAAGAGTCAAATAAAAAGCACTAATTTTGGCATGAGCATGCCAGAGGGCAATGTCCTGGTACAGCAATATAAAGCTGGAATTAATTAAAAGCAACGAAGTTGAAGGAAGCCTGGGATTTCTTTTTATACCATCAGAGAATAATTGTTTTGTACTGAACAAAATCCCTCTTTGATCACAAGTGTGGGTTTACACATATTGCAGAAAGATGAACCCTTTCTTGCCAACAAACTTGACGAAACATTCGTCTAGAGTTCCTTAGATAAAATAGGAGAGAGGGGGGGGCATCTAGATAAATAGGAGAGAGGGGGCATCTAGGTATTCATGATTGTGGGGGTAGCTAGTTTGAAATCTGTGGCAAACCCAGGCATGGCTCCTGTGCAGAAGTCTCAGGGCAGAATTCCTTCTGGAAATCTTAGTGTTCTTCCTAAGGCTCTAAACTAATGGGAAGAGGCCTATCCATGTGAATGGAAGGTATTTTTTCTACTCAAAGTTTACTTGTTGTTCTTGGTTGTTTCATTGCTCTTACTCTTTTGGCTCTTTTGGGGGGCCCACCACCTAGCTCCCAAATAAATCACACATGGTGGTTTGTTCTTTCTTATGAATGCCTGGTCTTAGCTTGGTTTATTTTTAGAAAGTGTTTTTTAAATTATCCCATCTACCTTTTGCCTCTGGGCTTCTTCCTTTTCTTACCTGGTAATCTTACTTTCACTCTTACTCTGTGGCTGGCTGGGTGACTGGCCCCTTCTTTTCTCCTCTCTTCCTTTTCTTGTTCTTTGATCTTTGATCTCTCTCTCCCAAAATTTCTCTTATTCTCTTTGCTTGCCAGCCCCTCCTATCCCTCTCCTGCCTTGCTTTTGGCCATTCAGCTCTTTATTAGACCAATCAGGTATTTTAGACAGGCAAAGTAACACAGCTTCACAGAGTTGAACACATGTAACATAAAAGAATGCAACATATTTACTGACTGGGAGAATTATTCTTTTTAAATGTTAAGCGAGTGTGGCCAGGACTAACACTGCGGCTTTGCCTGTTGGCTCTGACCCATCCAACATGGTAGAGGTATGCTTACTGCCTCTGTGAGCCATGCTCAAGGCCCCAGCTCCAGGAATGCAGTGGGTCTAAGTCACCATTAAGCAACTTGGAGCACTCTGCTCACAAACCTCATTTAAGTGCTCTGCCCAAAGAGCCAGAGCCATTCCTGCTAGTACAAACCAGGAAGCCAACTCGTAAAGGAGCCAAGCAGTTTTTGATGCTAACGCTGAGTCAGGAAAAGTCTGCCAAATACTATGGGCCTGTAGGTTGAATATGGATGCTACAACATTACAGAAGAACTTTGGGGGACTCTCCAGGCAGAGAGCTGTCTCTGTTAATTCTAGAGTTTTGGAAGTTGCTTACAATCATTTCCTGTTTACTTAGGTAATATTATATACTTCTGGGTTCTTTGATGGAGTTGAAGACAGATATAGTTTTCCTTAGTTATGATAAAAGATAAACTAGATATGAAGCTTTATACTCACAAAGAAACATTATAACTAATTCTTGCTTGATACCTGTTTTGTTATATGTAATTTTACTATTTTAAAGTTAAAATCTTCCTTTTTATTTAGATAGAAAAGGAGAGATATTTGGGATTCCCCTCTGTATGCTGTGAATATATTTTATTACCATTATTAGTAAAGAAACTTTGGCTTATGGCAGGGCAGAATAGAGATAGGTGGGAAAACTAAACTGAATGCTGGGAGAGAAAAGGCTGAGTCAGGCATACGTCATGTAGTTGTCCAAGGAGAAAGACTAGAATTTTACCAGTAGACCACAGCCTTGTGGTGATACATAGGTTAATAGAAATGGGTTAATTTAAGGTGTAAGAGCTATCTAGGAGTATGCCTAAGCTATTGGTCAAACAATCTTGTAATGAAAAAGAGAAAGAACACAACACATTTTGTAGTGTTAAACAAATATTCCATAGCATAAAAATATAACACATCTTTTGTTTTTGTTATTGATTTTTGAGACAGGGGTAACTTTAGGGCTTGTCCTGAAACTAGTTCTTGATGACCAGGCTAGCCTTGAACTCAGAGATCCACCTGCCTTTGCTTCCCAGATGCTGAGATTAAAGGCACATGCCACCACTGCCCGGCTAGCACATCTTAAAATAATATTCTACAACACTTGCTAGTTATAAATGCTGATTACATACTTAAGATGTCCCCATATCAATACTTAGATGCCTATTTAATCAGATATTTGACATCACAATCTAGTCAGGTTGGAGGTGATTATGATGATAAAATTCAGAAAGTTCTGTTATTGTCACATTATTTAGACAAAACTTGGGAGCCTCTGCTTCAGGTCTCTCTGGAAAAGAGCAGACAGAATATAAGAGAAGACAGGTACTGTAAGCAGAGGGAAGGAAACCAGGGACGGATAAAAAAAGAAATGCTAAAATTTGAAAGCAAAAACACCCACCATGGCAGCACTGAAGAATTCCTGGGAGAAAGTACGTCATAGGGTCACAGGTCCGCAACTGGGGCTCATTCCCTGGTGAGAAGCTGGCAGGCCAGAACCAACTCTCCAGATCCCTCCGCGATCTCTCACTCTCAAGACCACCAAAGAAACCTGCCTTCCACTGCCCTGTGACTTCACTGTAACTCTTCTCTACAACATGACAAGGTGTCAGACTGTCATTCTTGGTGCTGGCCTCCTCCCTCTGAATGCTATCTAGCTGTCAACTAATGCTAGTGGCATACGTCAACTGGACACAGAGGAAAAGGACGGCAGAGCTGCACAGAGGAGAAGGTGGATGCATGGAACTGGAGAAAGGAGAACAGCTGACCAGCGACCTGGATCCCCATAAGACCAGTCATTTTGGAGAGGGACCAACCACCCTTGTCTGCTTCTCTAGGTCATTGATAGCAATGTTCAGAAAAAAACAACAAAATAAAACACAACAGGTGAAATTCACGAATCCTAATATAATTGACAGGTTTGTTTTTGTTTGTTTGTTTGTTTGTTTTTGCTTATTTGGGGGATTATTTGATTACTTGGAGAAGAATAATTAATTGATCTGGAGGTCATTTATTTTTATTTTTTCTGAGATAGGTTTTTATATAGGTCAGTCTAGACTCAACTTCTTACGAGGCTGAGGCTGGCCTTAAACTTCTTACCTTCCTGTCTCCACTTCTCAAATGCTAGGATTATAAGCACACACCAGTACACCCAGTTCATAGTTTGCTGTAGGAAAATGGTCTTTTATCCTGCCACTTGCATAATTTTTAATAAAATGGTGATTGGCCAGTACCCAGGCAGTAAGTATAGGCGGGGCAACCAGGCAGAAAGTAGAGGCAAAGCAATGAGAATTCTGGGAAGAGGGAAGTTCCATTCTGCAGTTGTGATCCCCCAGATGCAGAGGAAGCAAAATGTGACTGCCTCACCGAATAAGGTACCGAGCTAGGTGGCTAACATAGATAAGAATAATGGGCTAATGTAAGTTATATGAGTTAATAAGAAGCCTGAACTAATGGGCCAATCAGTTTTATAATTAATGTAGACTTCTGTGTGTTTCTTTGGGACTTAACAACTATGGGAACCAGGCAAAAAAAGAAAAACCTCAGTCAACATCAGTTTAGGAATTTTTTTTTTAATGAAACCACCTGTAAGTTCACTGACTCTTAGCTGAGTTTAGCCCACTGATGAGGAATTCTTAATTTTTTTCTTGCTATGTGTTTTTATTGTCAATATTTAGCATTTCTTTTTGCCCCTTCTTTAGTTTTCCCCATCGCTCTGCTTCCAGAATCTGTCTGTTCTGGCATACTCTCTGCATTTTGTGCGAGAGACCTTAACGTAGTTATTTATAATTCGCTCTCAGATAATTCTACAGCCTGAGTTGTACATATCCTAATCCAATGCAGATGCTTACTTTGTCTCTTTAGACCTGCTTCTTTTCTTGCCACTTGGCATGCCTGTTACCATGACTTTCCCTGAGGAGATATGAGCAGACATTATTCATCTCAGATAGTGTACCAACCACAAACCTAGGGAATGACTCCACCCAAGTCTAGTTTAGTGACCTAATGAGTGTCTTACATGGAGGAGGAGTGAGGGGTTTACAGGAGCATGAATGACTCAAAGACAGTTGCATCACCAAAGACCCACCTAGCTGAGTGATGACTCACAAATGCTGTATCCCTAGAGCTCTCTGTTCAACTTACATGCTATGCCTAGCAAGAGTCTCCTCTTCACCAGCAATTATTTATTTCTTACATAAGCTCAGGGACTATTGATTCTCATGACTCTTATAATGTCCTTGTGAATTTTAGTTCGGGAGGCTCTTCGCTACTTGTCTAGGAGGGGTGCTTCAATTTGGAGGGAAAAGATACACAACAATATTTAATGATTTTCTTATTGTGGAGAGCCAGATGATCGAAAGTGCTGGAGGATAGGAGTTGAAGCAGATAGGTATCTGAATGAGAGGTGTCCTATTCACAGGGTTAGAAGGTGGGCTCTGTCCTGTTTGCAGCAACCATAGTGCTAGACTCCAAACCCTTTTGCTGTATTTGTTATCTCTGTTGTCTTCAGCTCTTTCTGTTGCAGTCCAGGCATTTTAATGGATCCCTGCTGGTGTGACTATAAGATGTTGGAATAAGAGATGTAGTCTACAATAGTGTGTAGGGACCACTTCAAGGTAAATGGCATTTCCTTCTTGTCCTAGTTAGTTTTGACAACTTGGTGGAGCCTGAGAGGAGAAGCTAGATCAGATTGGTCTTTGGGCATATCTGTGAGGGAGTGTCTTGATTATTAATTGTTGTAGGGGTGAGTGACACCATTTCTTAAACAGGTAGTCCCAGGCTCTATAATGAAGCTATAAAACATGAACCAGCAACAAGCACTCCTCTATGGTTCTCACCTTTAGGTTCTTGTCTTTCACTTCCTGCTGTGAATTCCTTCAATGATGGGCTATGACCTGGAAGTGTTATGTGAAATAAATCCTTTCCCCTCCAAAGCTGCCTTTGGTGAGAGTGTTTTATCTCAATAATAGAAGAGAAAATAAAACATTTTCCCATAAATATCTATAATTTCTTTGTGTAGAGATAGTTCAATTTTTTCTTATCTAGTTATTTATGCAATATATAAGTTGCTGTGAACCATGGCCACCCTAGACTGATGACTCATAGGATCTTCTATTTAACTGTATTGTGGTATATAATAAGTCCCCCACCCTTTCTAGGTTCTATGTCATCACTGTTCAACACTCTAGTTCTATGAAGGCAAGATTTTTCAGCTTGCTTGTCTGAGTGAGAACATGTGGTAACTGTCTTTCTATACTTGACTTATTTAATTTAACTTAGTATTCTTCAGTTCCATCCACAGTGCTGCAAGTAAAAGAATTTAATATTTTATTACTGAATAGTATTATAATATATAAATGTGTCATTTGTACCCATTCTTCACCCATCATCCATGGATGGATGCATGCATCTACCCATCCATCCATCATCCATCTACCCATCTTCAATTCATCAATCCTTTCTTCATCCTTCTAAATCTTGAATGATTCCCTGTCTTGAATATGCATTCTTATGAAGTCCCAGTCTTAGTGAACATATGGCCCTAGACTTTTTGTCTTTGCAAATGTTTCTTAGCCTCTCCCCTCCCCATAGATGAGTCAGGAGAGCTAACGAGGCTCAATGTAGGAGGAATAAAGGCCCTGCCCTTCCTCCAGGTGGGAGAGGCTCTGCTGCATCTTGGTACCCGGAGAGGAGGTCTTTGTTAGGGACATGCTCTGGACCTGTCTCACAAGTCACTCTTCACCTGAAGGCTAGGGGACCTTTTTCAACCCCTTTTCCAGCTATGAAATTCTTGGATGTCAAACCTATGGATGGATGAGTGCACCCTAGGCTGTGGTCCCCAGTTAGTTATTCATTATAGTCATAGATAGCCAAATTAATCCATAAATTATGAAAATCACCATTTAAGTATTTCTATAAATCATAGCTCTAGTGGCTTCTGATTCAGGTAGATCTTATCTGTAAGTTTCTCCAGAGTTAGGGTGACAGTTTGCTCTTTGTCTTCAGTTTTCAAATGGGTCCAAGAGAATTGACTGATTTTAGTTTGTTCATCTTTTTTTTTTCTGTGAGGCTGGTAATGAATTACTGTTTTTTTTTTTAATAAAATGTGTGTGTGTGTGTGTGTGTGTGTGTGTGTGTGTGTGTGTGTAGAGAATTCTGCTTGTAAAGTGACCAGAGAGAGTTGAGGCACTCTGACAAGCCAAGTAGATGAAAGGGCCTTGTTGCTGTCTTAACTCAATATACTTGGCTAGCCAGCGTTTGGATCAATGGCTCCTTTAATACTCAAGTTAAAATAACTCTTTCATCTTTTCACCTTCTATAACTTTGCAAAGGTCAGCCCTTCACTAGATTTCCCAGGATTCCTGGCACATCCTCCCTCTCCCATTTCCATTGTTCAATGTTGCTGATGGCTTCCGCGTTGATCATTAAAAAAAAATCTTTAGAATACAATCGAAATACGTAGGTGCCCAAAAAGTTGCTCATTTTAAGCGCTCGATGATTTAATATATTTATAAAGCTGTACAATCATTGCCATGGTGCTGGTTGGTTTTTGTCAGCTTGACACAGGCTAGAGTCATCTGCAAAGAGGGAACCTCAACTGAGAAGTTGTCTCCCTCAGACTGATTTGTACACAAGTCTCTAGGAACATTTTACCAATTGATGATTGACATGGAAAGGCCCAGGACACTCTTGGGCAGGTGTCCTGGGGTATATAAGGAACCAGGCTGAGAGAGCCATGGGGATCAAGGCAAGTGTTCCTCCATTGTCTCTGCTTCAATTCCTGCCTTGGGTTACTACCCTGACTTCCCTCAGTGATGGATTCTAAGCTTTAAGATGAGATAAACCCTTCCTCCCCAAGTGGTTTTCACTCAATGTTTTACCATAGGGACAGAGAAACTACCTTGGACAACCACTGTCTGATTTCAGAACATTTTTTAATCACCGTAAGAAGTCATGCAGCCATCACAAAGTTTCTCTTTTCTACCCAATCCTCTCCAGCCCTGGGCGATTCTCACCTAATTGGATTTGCTTGCCTGTCTGGACCAATGAGTTCTTGCTCCTTAGAAATTACTTTTCAGATTGCTCTTCTCAGCCTATTCCTGGACTCTCGCTTTACCCAAGATACTGGTAATACAAAGCTGGCTTTGGGATATGATTTACAATTTACTGGATACTCAAAGCCTCTTTAGACAAGGGCATTTCAATGTATGAAGGCAAAGCTGATCTAGGCTCAGTAGTCCCCTGCTCCATGACTTTCCTGTCCCTCCTGTGCCCTCCCTGTGGTTACATGGCTATTTCTTCTACTTCAGAAGGGAAACTTTCCTCAGAGTCACCCCCACTGTGGATTCAGGCACCCATTTTCTCAATAGTTTTTCTTAAGAAGCGACCAGAAGGGTTGGAAAGTGTCCTCGAAGATGAAAGAGCTGGCTTACTTTACATAATTTCTAACCACTCTTTGGAATGTTGAAGACAGCTGCTACAGTTTAAAAAGGAAATGATGTCCTTTGCTAGTGTTCTGAGACACTGGATTCCACCTGCTGGTCCTGATTTGGAGATAGTAGACCCTACAAGAAGAGACCAGGTGGGAGGAAGATCACTGAGGATAAGTTCTTGGAGGCATTTATCCCTGGCCCTCTTCTGTGGTTTTCTCTGATGTCTTTTGTGAATGATGTATGAAGTGCTTTCCTCGGATGCAGGCCTCAGCAGCCATAAGGTTCCACCCAAGTCAGGGGCACAAGCAAATATGGACCAAACAACCAGAAACCAGAAACCAACGTAGACGTTTCCTCTCTTCAGATAGGTTCTGTGACTGCACAGTCACAACCATGGCAATACAACAGTTTGTTAAAACATTACCACACCACACCAAACTCAGACGGGAGATTATCTTGGGAAATTTACAACATGCAGAGTTGCTGGTCTGTGCATTTGTCCTGCCTTTCCCCGGTCTTCTTTGCACAGGAAACTCTAAAGTTGTTCAGGTACTAGGTACGCTGTGCTTAAATCAACCAATGCAGATTGGTGCCTCTCTCTTAGCCAATGACTGCCTTAGGGAAAACACCTGTAACCAAGCTCTAGCAAATGAGAGGAAGGAATGAGCATTTGAGAGAAGGGGCATGGAGAGGTCGTCTTTTTTAATGCTAGGAAGAGACTCCCTTGATTCTGCCTTTAGGGGCAGGTGGCAGAGGTGTAGCATCTGACAGTTTGCCACTCTGAGAGGGCAATCAGAAGGATGAACACTATATGGAGGGCAGCTTCCAGGAACATGGGGGAAGAGCCTGGCTTCCTGATGCCTTTGCTGACATGCTAAGTAATGGGGCAGGACTAACGGCAGGCAAAATTGGTCCTTCCGCCTGCTATGGTGACCATTGTGTACGATACCCCCTTTCTCTGTGTCCACCCCCTTTGGTGAATAGAAGAGAGAAAACTGGATTCCAATCATCTGATGCCAAATGTCTGGATAAAAATCTATTTATCTTGATGTTTTAGGTACGTAATATGATCAAACCTGGTGTCATTTCTTTTCCTACTGGACTATACCTGTGTGTTTCCTGGTATTTAAGACTGCTCAATAAGTAGGAAGTGCTGCTGATCTTGGGGCTAGCTTTCCATGCCGTTTTGCCTAGTGTGCTATTGCGTGATTTAGTACATCACCACAGCTATAAATCTCTGCTCTGTGGCACCCCGCCTTGGATTCGAAGTCATGGCTGGAATCCAATAACCTGGCTATATGCAGAGTGCTTTCCCACTGATGGCCAGGCTCTCCGGAGGACTCCCATCCTTCCTCATCAATAATTGCTATGCCCAGGACCCCTTACAGCGGTCTATAATAAGTAACTCCATCCAAACGACTAGTTCCTCTTCTTCCTTAAGGAATAACGATCAGTTTTCTGATGAATTGGACAGGCACAAAGGAAAAAGGTTTTACATTTTGCAATGCACCTAGTGGCCATCTTCCAAACTCTGCAATATGTTTCATAAACATTATTACCAAGTTGGTAAGCAGCCATTTCTGTAGGCACTTACTGTCATTGCAATGGCACAAAGGGAAATCCACTTTGCTCAGTATTACCTAAGCCTTCCAGAGCACTTGCAGGACGGCATTGCCTTTCTCGGTTGATGAATGACTTCGTAAGTAAAGATCCTCTCCTTTAATTTCCTAACCATCTGGAGAGATGATGGGAGAAAGGGAGCCGGGCCAGGCAGTAGATCTCAGAAAGGCGGCATTCCAGCCTTCTTATCTGCACTCATGTGCCTAACGTTGCTCTTGGACCATGGTCTAGTCCTCAGTGAGTATATTAGAGTTAGCTGACTGATAAAAAGAAACCCAAGTTGTGAAAGGAAAGCTCAACTTTAGTTTTCTCATTCAGTAGGAAACCATGGTGGATTATTAACGCCCTTTGAAGTGGTCTGAGAGGTAGGTCTTACTTGACCACAGTGCCGTTCTTGGACAAGCGGATGCTGCAAGTTGAATCTGATGCAGGACCAGGCTTTGTGGCATCTGCGTCAAAGGTAGCCGAGTAAGGATGGCTTGGTGCAGAGACTGGACTTCTGCTCAGCCGAAAGTGGCCCTGCACAGCATCCTGATGCCCTAGGGCTCACTTTAGTTAGCTTTTCAACCTGCCTCCATTCAATTCAATAAACATCTTCATAAAGAAACTTTTACTTTTGGAGTGGCTAGGATATTTGTCTAGAAAAAAAAAAAAACCAGAACATTGTTAATGATTCAGTCAGGGAAGGTAGAAATAGGTCAGACAAGAAACAAAGGGTGAAGCTGTCCTGGCCTCTTCTTTTCATCTTTGAGCAGTATTTGAAATAGCTTTTGGCAGCTGCAAGTTTTTCTGCAAAATATCTGTGCCAGGGTTTCTGTCTTTCCTCTGGGGATGGTGATCGATATAATAAAAAGGAACTGGCTAGACTGGGTGTATTATATCAGAAGCCTCCCTAACATGGCCCCACTTGTAGCCATCCTGGAATCCCTGCCTAGCATGCCCAAAATGGAGAAATGTAGGCCTTAATGGACTAGTTAGTTAGCATCCACCAAGTTAGCGAGGAGTTATGTCAATGAAGGTAGGCAGTACATAGGGGCAATGTTAAAAAAAAAAAAAAGGAGTTATCAAGAAAGTGAACTGAAGGAAGAAGGAAAAGGAAGAAGAGGCCAGAGAAGAGGATGAATAGAAACAAGGCAAGGGAATCCGTCTCCCTCTCCCCCACCCCCATCCCTGACCCAGGGTCACGATTGCTGTGATGAAGCAGCATGACCAAAACAACTTAGGGAGGAAAGGGTTAACTTGGCTTACACTTCCACATCATTGTCCAACATGAAAAAAGTGAGGGCAGGGACTCAATTGTGACAGGAACTGAGAGGCAGGAGCTAATGCAGATGCCATGGAGGAGTGCTGCTTACTATGTGCGCATCAAGGCTTTCTCATCCTGCTTTCTCATAGATCTTAGGACCACCAGCCCTGGGACGGCACCACCCACAATGGGCTGGGACCTGCCCCATCAATCGCTGTAAGATAGTGTTCTACAGACTTGTGTGCAGCCCTATCTTATGGAGTCATTTTCTTAACTGAGGTTTCCTCTTCTCAGATGATTTTAGCTTGTATCAAGTTGATATGAAATTAGCCCCCCCTCTCTTATTCTCCCCCTTCCTCTTCCTTCTCCCTTTTCTGTTGTTGTTGTTATACTGAAGATTGGACCTGGGGGCTCACACATGCTAGATGAATACTCTACTACTGAGCTATATCTTCATTCCTTTTCTTATTTTTTAATATGATGACAGGGGCTCATGAAGTGGCCCAGGCTGCACTTACATTCATTGTATAGCCCAACCAAGATTTGAACTTACTATCCTCTGGCTTCAGTTTCCCCAGCTGCTGAGGTCTGTGACACCAGGCTTACCTAGGGGTGCCTTTCTTTAAGAACACCAAGAGGATGAGCTGGTAAGACCTTGATGATATCTGAGATAATTTTAAGAGTGCCAGTGCCATGGAGAATTATCCCAGTAGCAACACAATTTAAGTCATAACCTAGAGAACCTGTAAGTAGAAAATGATGCCAGTGAAGAAGAAGATGTGCTAACTTATTGTGGGACATTTGTACACTCTGTAAGGATGTGTTGTTGTGATGCTGTAATAAAAAGTTGAATGGCCAATAGCGAGGCAGGAGAGGATAGGTGGGATTTCTGGGGAGAGAGAGGAGGAAAATGGGTAATCTAAGCTTTCTGATTTTGCCAGCAGACTTGGAGCAAGTAGGAAGTGTGTACTGAGGAAAGGTAAAAGTCATGTGGCAAAATGTGGCAAAAAGCAGGTTAATTTGAGCTGTAAGAGCTAGTTGGGGACAAGCCTAAGCTAAGGCCAAGCTCTCATAATCAATAGCAAGTCCCTGTGTCATTATTTGTGAGCTGGCGGTCCTAATCGAGAAAGAACAACTACAGTCACTCACTCAAATGCAAGGCACCTCACAAAGGCTGTGTAAGGTTAGACGTCTTCTTTCAGCTTTCAATAGAAGCTGTTGGTCTGGGAGGATCTGAAGTTTACTAGTCCCATTAGTCAGAGAAGTGGCTGCCTTTGGAATCAGCCAACCACCTGCTGACAAAGGTCCTAAACCCAAGTACCAAGTCTGCAGTTAGTATTAGGAAGGAGCAATGAGTTGGGTAGCAACCACAGGAGTGTGTACCTTGTGGCAAAGTTTCCTGTTGCCTTGGGGAGCTTCAATTTCCTCTTTGAAAACCAAGATATTCAAAGGGCTCCAGGACTAGAACCTTAAAATAATAATGAATATATTCTGCCTACTCTTCAATTTTATATTATTTTTTCTTTTAATGTGGATTTAAACCAGGATCTCATTCACCCTGAATGGTCTGAGCCACATCCCCAGCACTCAGCTCCTCATATGAAGTTAAACATGTGATAACTGACTGTATTTGTAGAAACAGTTTCAGCACGGTTTAATTATGGTATTTCCACCATCTAAAGATGGTGGAAACCATCTTGCCAGCCTCCTCTGGTTTTTCTAGAAGAATTATTAAACACGTGACATGGGACCATATCCTGTGCTTTTATATATGATGTTTATATATGCTTCTGTTCCCATTAGACTGGGTAGCCATGGAGCAGGGCTGGGGTCAGTCTCCTGTGCCTTTGGGTTTTTTTTTTTTTAATCTGGTTGATATTAAGTATTTGCTTATTCAGTACATAAATCTCATCTGGTGCATCCAGCAAGTATTTCGACTTACCAGAATTATTTTCTAAACTAACCTAAATTCCCCAAACACATTCATTATGAAAATGAACAACAACATACTGGCAACAAAGGGACCCTTGAAAATTGGCAACTCGCAGAAATCCACACTGAATTTTCTGCTTGGGGATTGTTGTGAAAATATCAGCACCGAATTACAGCACAGACAACATCTAATTTCTTCTTCTCTTTTCATTAAAGCGGGTTATTATTCTCTTGTTGAAAGATCAGGCTCTCCTCAAACCTGGGTGAGAAACGCGTTATGTAAGCTGAGCAGTTAGAGATAGGCAAGTTTAGTTGTTTGGCTTCGTTTTCAGATTCAGTAATGAAAAAGGGTCCTCAGGGATATTAGCAAGGCGAGACAAACAGGAAGTGTTCAGCTGTGGAAGATTAGCAAGGGCAACCCTCTAACAGTGATCTCCACACAGGTCCCTCTGTGCATCTGAGGGCATGTTCGAATTTCTGCTAGGGTGTGCTGTTAGTTCCTGGTGTTGTTGACCTAATTTTGACCACTCTCCCAAAGCTGGACATCCTCCTGTTCATTCTCCACATCTTTTAATTTACAAACATCCCTAAGCATGCTAGCGAGTCTCCTGGTTGACCCCCTTAAGACTTGGCATAGAAGTGGGACATACTCCATTAGATAATTATTTAAATAAGGTGCTGTATGCTTGGTTGAACAGACATCTTAATGAACAAAACAGATATGTGCATATTTTGCATCTGAAATACTCAGTAATACCAGTATTCAGGATTCATAAAGAGTCCTTTGTCTGAGAAGGTCAATGACATCCCTCCTTCACCCATTTACACGCATCCTCAAGTAGCTTCCTCATTTTCCCCCATTCATGTGGCTCACACGAATTGCCCAAGGAGGGGTGTTCTACTCTGCTAAAAGAGTAATTGTCACTGTATGATATTTTCTTGAGATGGTACAAACTGGTTGATGCTGAGTACAAGATTATGATCTAAGGTGTTTTGTAGGGGACTACTTCTGTGCAATGATCCTGATAACTATCCTGGGGAAACAGGTCTTTGGAAAAGAGAGATGGAGAGTGGGTGTCAGTTGAAGAAACTAGGATTAGGATGCTGAGAGGACCAGTGTTGCTCATCCTGACGTTGTTAGATAGTAGTTTTGTTGTTTTTTCTGCAACAGTGGACCGACTTGTATAACATCTCTACAAACAATCACCTAATTAACACATATCCATTAGCACTCTGATATGGATGGTATCTTGGGCATCCCAGGAAATGTAACGTAAGGCTGTGTTCCTTAGGGGAAGGTGTTTCCATAGAGGGGACATTAATAAATTGTTAAGAGTTACACAGTTGTTTGAGAGAGTTCTTTCCTAAGCAAGCTTATCTGTGCCTTATACCAACTAGCCAACCTAAGATAGAAATAGCTGGTTGGTAGTTGATATAGATCAAGCAGGTGAAGAGTTCAATTAGCAGGAGAAACACTGGCAGTCTGCTTTTTGGTTGTGGAATCTCCTCTCCAAAAGAGTCAGGTGAATGTCTTGCCTGCTATCCAAAGTAGCCTTGTTTTGAACTTACCTTGAGATCAATGCCAAAACCAGGCTTCATGTGGCATAGAAGAATACAGAGGGGAAGAAACAAACTTAAAGATGTTTAAACCAAGAGAAATAGGCTGGTAGAGTGCACTGAAGCCAACAGCACAAGCCCTCAGTCATAGGCTTTGGGTGAACATGGAGCTGCTCTAACTACATATCTGAATCCTTACATGTGATGGTTACTTCCAGTTATGGTATGTTTATGGTATGTATTGGCTGTTGTTCCAAACAATGCTGCTGTTTTAAAGAGCTTTTAACTAATACATTTTTATTTTTTTAAAGATGTTGTTCCTGCTTTCCAAAGAACTAATATTCTTAGAAAGGCAAGCAACACATGGTAGGTGGCCTACAAATCTAAGATAGTAAGACAGAATCCAAAGCAAAGTATTGCAATCTTTTCAGATGGGACGCAAAAGAAAAATAAATTCACTGAGGTTTTATAAATGACTAGATTGATCAAAATAACTTGAAAATCGTGTTTGTGCCAGAGCTACACAAAAAGAAACAAATGATCCAGGCAGTGGTGGCACATGCCATTAATCCCAGCACTTGGCAGCCAGAGGCAGGCAGATCTCTGAGCTGGAGCCCAGCCTGAGCTCTCTACAGACTGAGTTCCAGGACAGCCCTGGCTACACAAAGAAACCTTGTCTTGAAAAAGCACCCCCCTCCAAAAAAAAAAAAAAAAGAAAGAAAGAAAAAGAGAAAAGAAAGAAACAAAGAAAGTACAAAGTGTGTTAGTGTTGAGTGTGGTGGTACTCCTCTTTAATCTCAGCACTTGAGAGACAAAGGCAGGTAGATTTCTGTGAGTCCAAGACTCACCTGGTCTATAGTGAGAGCCCCCTGGCTTAAGAAAAATGAGGGACAGAATATCTGACAAAAGCAAGTTTTAGGTTCTGGGCAAGGATTTATTTTGACTCCTGGTTTAAGACAGTACAATCCACACAACAAGGAAAGCACGGTGGTGTTCAGGGAGGCAGGACTGTGTAGCTGGAACTCTTTACATATTTAAGAACTAGGAAGCAGAGAAGTTGAATAAGAAGCAAACTGGCCTATAAGCTTCAAGTCCTTCCCTTATGGCCCAGTATCTGCCAGCCAGGTCTCATGTCCAACAGCCTCCACAATTCCCCCCAAACAGTGATCTATATTGACTATTATTTCAAATCATGTTACTGTTTCAAGAGAATTTTTTTTAACTTCTCCCAAAACAGCGTTATTAACTGGGACAAAGCATTTAAACACACAAGGCTGTGGGGAATAATTCACATTCAAAGCATAACAGAAAGGGAAACAGTCACTCCAGATAGTCTCTGTTAGGCAGATAGTCTCTGTTAGGTTTTGGATACAAACGATAAAATTGATGCTGATAGTGCAAAGGAGACCTTCTTCATGTGCCTCTAGGAGTGTCATTATTCTTTAGCTTATCTTTATCCTATGATACCTGATGTAACATGGACACGTGTGTATGTGGGAGGGGTACATGTGCATATGTGTACTATGTGCACACATGAGTGTAGAGGCCAGAAGCCAGCCTCAGATGCCATTGAGTTTTTATTTTTGAGTTTTTGTTTGGTTTTGTTTTTGAAAGCTCCTCAAGCAGACTCAGCTATCTGGTTAGCAAGCCCCAGGAATCTGCTAGTCTCTGCCTTTCCAGTGCTTGGAATTGCAAACAT
The DNA here is from genome assembly GCF_014885135.2 of Alexandromys fortis. Classification (NCBI taxonomy): domain Eukaryota; kingdom Metazoa; phylum Chordata; class Mammalia; order Rodentia; family Cricetidae; genus Alexandromys; species Alexandromys fortis. Next base: position 2,547,346 of record NW_026067987.1, on the reverse strand, counting down.
GCATGACCTGCCTGGCTTTTTAATATGGGCTCTGGGGGCTAAACCAAGGTTCTGATGCTTGCAAGCCAACCACTCTACTCATTGGACCAACTTCCCAGCCTATCATTGACTTTGGGCTTGGGAATCCTGTCTCCTCGCAGCTTATGACAGGGACTCTGATCCATCATTGGTCTGTTTCAGGAGGCTCATTTCTTTTTTCTTTTTTCTTTTCTTTTCTTTTCTTTTTTTTTTTATTAAAGATTTCTGTCTCTTCCCCACGGCCGCCTCCCCTTTCCCTCCCCCCCCCCCAACCAAGTCCCCCTCCCTCGTCAGCCCAAAGAGCAATCAGGGTTCTCTGCCCTGTGGGAAGTCCAAGGACCACCCACCTCCATCCAGGTCTAGTAAGGTGAGCATCCAAACTGCCTAGGCTCTCACAAAGCCAATACGTGCAGTAGGATCAAAAACCCATTGCCATTGTTCTTGAGGTCTTAGTAGTCCTCATTGTCCGCTATGTTCAGTGAGACCGGTTTTAACCCAGGCTTTTTCAGACCCAGGCCAGCTGGCCTTGGTGAGTTCCCGATAGAACATCCCCATTGTCTCAGTGTGTGGGCGCACCCCTCGCCGTCCTGAGTTCCTTGCTCGTGCTCTCTCTCCTTCTGCTCCTGATTTGGACCTTGAGATTTCAGTCCGGTGCTCCAATGTGGGTCTCTGTCTCTGTCTCCTTTCATCGCCTGATGAAGGTTAATATTCAGGAGGATGCCTATATGTTTTTCTTTGGGTTCTCCTTCTTATTTAGCTTCTCTAAGAACCCGAATTATAGGCTCAATGTCCTTTATTTAAGGAGGCTCATTTCTTTATTCCATCCCTACCCATTAAGGTAGGAGATGTACCAATTGCTTGCCTCCCTCCCTTCCTCTCTTCCTCCCTTTCTCCCTCCCTTCCTTCCTTCCCACTTATTTATTTGCTTGAGTGCTCTATCTGCATGCATGCCTTTAGGTCAGAAGAGGGCATCAGACCCCACTAGAGATGATTGTGAGCCACCACGCGGTTGCTGGGAATTGAACTCAGGACCTGGAAGAGCAGCCAGTGCTCTTAACCACTGAGCCATCTCTCCAGCCTTACCAGCCACTTTCTTGCATCATTCTTGAGCTTAGTCCACCTGAGCTGTTTCAAACCTTAACCTTCCAGGCTACAAAAGGCAGCCTCAGGATGGATGGAGTTTGAACCTGCATGTGGCGCTCTACACAGCAGTGTTAAGGATGTGTGCAAACCAGGAATTAAGGCTGGGGACCTGTGGCATTTGAGGACAGGACCAACTCACAGTCCATGGAGGTTGGGGTGGGGCAACCAATTTTATTTCCAGCACAGAGCTTTGCATTGCTGGGGGAAAGGAAAGGGGGAGGCTACAGCGGAGAGGGGAAGGGGGTTGACTCGAAGAATCTAAACAGGAATATTTCAGGTAACAAGCCGTCACTAGTTTAAAAATTCACAAGTCTCTGTTAAGCTGAATTTCAAACACATTTCTTCTGCGATCTGCTAATGAGGACAGTTTGACATTCTCCCAGGTGAAATAATTTCAGTAGAAACCATGTGACATTATAATCAATTTAAGAAGCTCTCTACCTACTTCGAGTTTGTCAAAGTGTTTTACATGGAAAGCTATAATTAGCTAGCCCTTCTAAATTCACTCCGAGGTAGAGAGTTGAATTACCAAGTAAGCTTTATAACCATGAGAACAAAGAACAAATAATTCTCCAAAAGATTCAGTCACTTAGGTGCTGGTAACCTGGGCGTGTTCATCTCACGACAACTTACCAACAAAACACTCAGAAGTATTCACTATTGCACACTGCAGAGCAGAAGAAAGTTAAAAGGTAAATTATTTATTTATTTACTTTTTGAGACAGGGTTTCATATAGCCTAGGCTAGCCTCAGACTCACTATGGAACCCAAACTTCTGAGACAGGGTTTTATATAGCCCAGGCTAGCCTCAGACTCACTATGGAGCCAAGACTTTGGAGACAAGGTCTCATATAACCCAGACTGTCCTCAGACTCACTATAGAACCAAGATTTCTGAGACAGGGTCTCATATAGCCCAGGCTAGCCTCAGACTCACTATGGAATGAAGACTTCCATCAGCATGCTTATTTTATGCTGTGCTGGGCATTGAAACCAGACGGCTTTTTAAAAAACAACAACAACAACAACAACAAAACATCTTGTTACTGTGTAGCCCAGGCTTTCCTAGAACTCACTATGGAGCCCAAGGTGGCCTTGAACTTTATGTCTTAGCACTCCAAGCTCTGAAATTGCAAGTCACCATGCCATGACCAGAAAGTATTTAAATTTAAGTGTTCTAAGAAGGCTGATATAAAGAAAACAATTTTTAAAACCCTTTATTGGATGCATTCTTCTGAAACCGCCAAGGAAAGGTGTTAAGTGTAAAGACTTCAACTTGCTGAGCCAGCTACTTACGGTGCTAAAATCAACCTACTTCCTCTTAGACTTAAATAGCGTCGAGAAAGAATAGGATTGTGTGCTCATGTATATAGATGGGAGTTAAAGGGGCAAGAATTCAAATAGATGGATTTTTACGTGCTCTGACTATCAGTGGCTAGTTTCTGCAGCTGGCCACTGGGGTCTTAACTGCAAATTGTACCAAACACATCTGAGTTTGAGGCCTCCCAGCCCAGTCACGACATTTCACTGATGGGGAAACAGATCTCAAAGAAGTCTCCACTCAAAGCCGTCCCCTCACCTCAGGGCATCAGTACCTTAGCTTCAGACAGATTTGGAAGAAATAGGCTTGTGTGTCTTAGTGGTAGGGCACGTGTTTAGCATATTCAAGACCCTGGTTCTAGTCCCAGTACCTGCCACAAATCCCTAGAATCACATTCCAGCTGTGTAGCTATCAACAGGAGGCTCTGGACAGACTAGAGAGCATTTCTGACTCAGTTTCCTTGACACTTGATTAGAGGCAGGTACAAAAATGTCCATGTGGTAGGGTTTCTAGAGAACAAAGGGACAAACTCTAGTGAAGCTTCTGATGTATGGTGGCGTGACTGGAGTATTGGTTCCCAGGCCACATACACTGCAAGGGTGGATTCCGAGACCACATACACCAGGAATATCAACCCCTGGACCACATACACCAGGAGTATCAACCCCTGGACCACATACACCAGGAGTATCAACCCTGGACCATATATACTAGTATTTGCTATTTTACATGGGAATTAAATTAGACCCAGAGTTCCTACTGCAAAGGAAGTAAAAGAACATTAAACACATGTGTATAGATACAGATAAATGTGCATGTCTTATGTAGTAATTTTCTTTTTCAATACTGGGGATTCAACCTTGTGAAAGCTGGGTAAAACCTTTCTCTAGGCAAGAAATGGCATGGAACACTCAGAACTTACCTCTCTCTCTCTCTCTCTCTCTCTCTCTCTCTCTCTCTCTCTCTCTCTCTCTCTCACACACACACACACACACACACACACACACACACACACACGTGCATATACTCTTTGACTTGCCTCCAGCACTGGGCTGCTCTAAGCTGGAGTCCAATTCCCTGTGCCCTTCTGAATCCCAGCTTCGTTAGTCTCTGAGCTCTGGGCTCTGCCCTGGCCACTTCACTCAGGCTAGGTTCCAGGGTCTACGGGGCTCGCAGGCTTTCATTTTGATCATCTGCCTGGCCTTTTTTTAAAAATCTCTTTCCAAAGCCCCTTACACACTGAGGGGTCCATGTCTCCTCATGGGTGACTTCCACACCCCAGTAGCACCCAAATGTGTCTTTCTAATTGAATTCTACTTTTCTGTATCAGTTGTCCAAGGGATATTTCTTTTTAAAACATATTTCTTTATTGATTTTTTTGGAATTTCATATCATGCACCCCAGTCCCCCTCACCTCCCAGTCCCTCCATCCCTCCCTGCAGTTCCCCAAAGGAACCCCCCAAATCAATTAAAAACAAAACACACACACCTTGCTCCTTTGTCACCCCAGTGCCTCTTCTCTCATTCTAATGACATTCTAATGACATTGGGTGCTGTGGTGTATCAATCAGCATACCCTTTTGTCCAATCAGCTGCACCCATAAAATGTTCACTGTGTGGAGTCATTGGTGTGGTTCAAGGCCTCTGGCACACCATCATCACTGGACCCTCACCAAAACTCCTCTCAGCCCTCCTGCTGTGGCTCAAGTCATGGAGATCCTGCAGTTAATGCTCCTCGGGACCTTCCCACACTCTAGCTGGTCACATATGTGGTAGATGTTAGGGTGAGCCAGTTGAAGGCCCAGGATGTGGGTCTGGCTGGTAGCTGAGTTGACTGGTCTGGTACACTGGAATAGCACCTCTCAGGTGAGGTATGGAGCCGGCTTTCCTAAGGCCATGTCATGGGGGCCATCTCTCCCAAGGGTGGGGAGGCCAGCTCCCCCATGGGGCAGGGCCAGCTCTCCTGTCCAAGAGGCAAGACAAGCTGTCCCAGGGGCAGTGAAGGGTCTGAGGGATATTCCCACTGATGAAATGCATCCCATCCAAACTGTACCCATTTGTGCCTCTTAGTCCCCTTCTTCCTCCTCTTTGACACTCTTGTTCTGAGCCCCAAATCGTACCATTGAGGCCAGTGCCCTTGTTTTTACTCACCGCCTCTATCCAGCTCACCAGCTCTTCTGGCCTCTCCCTTTCTTATAAATATCTCCTGAATCTTATATGCTCTTTGGTTCTCTTATATACAGGGGTTCCACTGTGCCTTTTATCCCAGCCAGCTAGCCCTGACTGGAGTCCCTTGGAGAGGAAGTCAATGTAGGCTATGCCCAGCAGTGCCTCTGTTAACACAAACCCAGAACGATTCCCCTTTTTTACGCCGACAATGGCGTCCCACCCGTTCCAGAATGAAATCCACACAGCCTCCGTGGAGCTTTGTGACAGCCTTTCTTTTCCAAACCTCGCTTTTCTATAGCATAATCGTGCATCTAGAAAACACGCAGCCGAGACCGTTGCCCGTCTTTCCTTTCCCTGAACGACTTCTGTCCACCTTCTCAGTGGACTGTGAGCTGTCATCTCCTCTGGGAAGGCTTCTGCCACCATGTGTATGCTGTCCCCGCCAGGGCAGAGGGGCCTGGCACAATGTTTTGCCCATTAGTAGACTTCCTGCAGTACCTTTCCTTCTGTGTTTCTTCACCTGACATTCTCACTAGAGGCACGGGGGTGTTCGTCTCAGGCCATGAACACTACAGCCACACAGACCAGTCCCTCCACACAGTCATCTGAGAGAGCCGAGCAGAGATCTGGTTAGAACGAGTCCTCGGGAAGATTCGGCCCTGCTGTGGAGGAGTCAGGCGATGTGAGCGCTTGTGAACTGAGCAGTTGATCAACCACGCCACGTTTTAGAAAGTAATTTAAATAAAAAAAAAAAAACCTGAGAAACTCATTTTGCCCCCTCGTCCTCCCACATCATCTTTTCCCTGCTACCTGGGAGACTAAAAACCATATAAGTTTCTGTTGCTTGCATGACCGTGTCAGGAGATCTGAAACATGTCAGGTTGAAAGCAGCCTCTCGAGTCTGCCACCCACAGCCGCAGACTCCTCCCAACCTGCTTTTTCCTAATTCCCCTCAAACTTCTTCCAGATGCCTGGGAGCTGTCTCATCTCAGGAACAACTCACCCCCTTCGTCTTGTTCCACCCCACCCCCCTTCTCCTCCAATAAACCTCTGCGCCTAGAACAAAGTTATCGATTTGAAAAATTATTAAGTACCTGGAAGAAAGGCATAGACTGAGATCTTAATATCACGCTGAAAGGAAACAACAGACTGTTTGAATCCTTCTTTGCAAATGCATCAAAGTGAGATATGGAATTTGAATCCTAACTGCAAAATAGAAAAGAAAATCCCAATTGTAAAATAAAAAAACAGAGGGTCCATTAGCAGGAAATGGAAGCTAAACAGGGTTCCAACCATTCCACTGCAACAAAGACGCCTCTTCCTTTGAAGCAACCTAAGTAAGTGCTGGTTGTGATGAGTTTGGCCCCATATGTTTCCCTTCAGAAGCACTAAGCAGAAATCAGAGGATAAAAATTCAAAGGTGAATCATTAAGCGTAATCTCATCTTTATTAATAACTTTCTTCTTTGCTATTCGACATCAAAGTCCAGGTCCACTTCCTTTATAAGGAAAAGAGTATCTATTCCATAACTATGTGAGGCTGGAAAATCATTGAGTGAAAAACGGTCCAGGGTGGGGGGGGGCGCATGCACCAGGGAGGCGATTCTTGTGCCTTTTGGGGGAAGTCAGTCTCTGACTCACGTGGCCTAGGTGAGAGAGCATCTCTTGCAGGTAACAGTTTAATCAGAGACTCCCTCCATCTTTAGTGCTTCACCAACAAAGCTGGAATGCGGGGGTAATTATTTGAGCAACTTCCCTTTCACAGTTAATAAGCAAGGTCTATTTTTCCCCCTAAAAAATCTTTTAAAAAGCCAGTAAACACAGACATCAATTCCTCAGCTGTGACCAAGCTCTCAGCTATCTGCCACTGTTGCTACCGAGAAAATTGAAAAGAGGAGACATAAAACTGGAATTGCAAAGTCACAGTCAAGTCCCTTAGTGACACAGGCTTCCCAGTCAGTTCCCAGCCCTCCCTTATTCTCTTTCCTCCCTGGGAAGAGGCCCCCCAGCCTTGACTTTCCTCTGATGCCCTCTTACTCTACCTTGGCATTGATGTACACACTCCACCTATTTATGGGACTTCTGAACTGTTGGGTTCATCTTAGCGGGTTTCTGAGACTGGGAGGTGATGAGGCCGACTTCCTATTATTGGCTGAAGAGGACCTTTTCTTTGGAATAGTCTATTTATCTGGAGTTTTAACATTATAATCTTGTACTGTGTTACTCTCGACAAGCTCTTTTTCTGAAAGGGAGATCATTGATTGAGTCATTTATTGGGGGGGGGACAATGGTTTGTACCCTGTCAATCATATTGAAATAAAACACTGATTGGCCAGTAGACAGGCAGGAACTAGAGGCGAGGAAACAAGAATTCTGGGAAAGAAAAGCTCAGTCTGGAGTTGTGACCCAGCCACTGAGGAAGCAAGATGTGACTGCCTAGCCGAAAAAGGTACCAAGCCACGTGGCTAACAGAGACAAGAATCATGAGCTAATATAAGTTATAAGAGTTAATAAGAAGCCTGAGCTAATAGGCCAATCAGTTTATATTTAATGTAGACCTCTGTGTTTATTTGGGACTAAACGATGGTGGGACCTGGTGGGACAGAAACCTCTGTCAACAGGGAAAAAGCCCTACACATTAATGGAAAACATGGAGAGAAAGATCTCTAGGAACCTAGTAAGTTGTTTATTTCATGGGTGTCAAAAAACCTGAGAACTCAGGAAAGTCAACATAACACTGAAGGAAAAGAATGAAGGTGGAAGACTTCTTACTCTAAAATTTACTGTAGGCCTGAAGATGTAGCTCAGTTGGTAGATCACTTGCCTAGCTTGCATGAAGTCTGAGGATTTCAGCATGTTATACTGGACAGGGTGGCATATGCCTACAAGGTACTCAAGGGGGGCAATATAGGCAGAAGGATCAAAAATTCAAGATCATTCTTGGCTGCACAGCAAAATCAAGGCTATTCTAGGTTACATGAGACCCTGACTTGAATAAAATAAGCAAACAAACAAACAAAAACACCTTACTGAGATGATATTTTGTTTGTGCTTTAACAAATAAAGCTTGCATGAAGATCAGAGTGTAAAGCTAGCCACTAGTTAGCCATAGAGGTCAGGCAGTGGTGGCACACACTAATCCCAACCCTCGGGAGACAGAGGCACTTGGATCTCTGTGAGTTCAAGGCCACCCTAGGTTATAGGATGCTGTCAGTCTAAAAGAGAAAGCCAAGCAGTGGTGACTCACACCTTTAATCCCGGCATTAGGGAGGTGGAGACTGGAAATGGTAAGGCTGGATGGAGAGAAGAGTTCAGGATTCAGTCTGATGTTTCATAGAGACAGCACTAAGTCTGAGGACTTGTAGAGACAGGATACCCCATTCAGCCTGAGGATTTTGTAGAGCTAAGAACTAGGGGCTAGTTGCTCTGCTTCTCTGATTTTTTTCAGCTTTCATCCCTTAATATCTGACTCTAGGATTTTATTGACAAAGAGCAATTAGAATTTATGTTACACATTATTATAAAGTTAAAGTAATTAGGTAATTATTACTGGTAAAAGTAAACAGGAGGTCAATGGAGGACTGGGGTGTAGCTCAGTAGAAAGTGTGCTTGTCTAGTATGCATTGAGCTCTGGATTAGATCCCTACTGCTGCATAATGCTGAGTGTTGGTGGAGCATGCTTGTAATTCCAGCATTCAAGGGTTAAAAGCAGGAAGATCAGAAGATCAAGGTTAACAATGACTACATAATAAATTCAAGGCCAGTCTTGTCTATATGAAGCCATGCTTTAAAAACAGTCAAGCAAACAAAAGCTTTAATGTAAAGCTATTGTAATCAGACAATGGGATTGGAAAAATGGGTTAATAAATATACCAGTGGGTTGGAGTATCAAGTCCAGAAATGGACCAACAAAAACATAGTACATTGATCTTCAAAAAGGAGAAAAGGAAATACAACAGAGAAAATAGGCAACACCTCAACACCTTCTTGCAAAAGAAGATGAATCTGACATAAGTCTTTCCCACTTCACAAACAAAAGTGGATCACAGACCTACATATGATACAAACCCTTAAAAATGTTAGATGATACCACAGAAGGAAATCCAAAGGGTTTAGCTATGATGTTTCAGATGAAGCATCAAATACACAATTTGTGAAAGAAGTAATAAACGGAACTTCACTAAAATTAATTTTCTTCCCTTTCCAAAGGACAATTTTAAGAATGAAAAAATAGGCTATTGACTTGAAGAAAATATTGACAAAAAAATACCTCATATCTCCTAAAGGCTGATTATCCCAAATATGTAAAGGACTTTCAAGACTCAATAAAAAAAAAAAACCACTGGAAAAAATGTAGCAAAAGTTTTAAGTGATACCTCTGTGGTGGTACACACCTTTAATTCCAGCACTTGGGAGGCAGAAGCAGGTGGATCTCTGTGAGTTTGAGACCAGCCTTGTCTATAAGAGCTAGTTCCAGGACAGGTTCCAAAGCTACAGAGAAACCATGTCTCCAACCCCCCCCCCCGAAAAAAAAAGAAAGAAATAAAAGAAAAAGAAAACTTACAAAAGAAATATAAACATATAAACATATGAAGAAATCTGTCACAGAAATAGAAAATTAACTAATATATTGTCCAATTGCAAGTCACCTGCGGAATGTAGCTAGAGCAACAGTGAGATGTCATACCTATCAGAATGGCCTGAATCTGGAGCGCTCCTTGTCCAGCATTTCAGGGCTGGTGAACACACAGAACAGCACAGTCACTGTGGAAGGCAGTTTGGTGGTTATTACAATATTGAACATACTCCTACCGTGTGTAGCAGCAGTCAATAGTCCTTAGTGGTTGTCTGTGGTGGTTTGGTAGAGCTGCCCCCATAGTCCAAGCATTTTGATACTTGGTCCTCAGTTTGTGGCCATGTTTAGGGTGGAGAGGCTCAGGAGTCATGGCCTTGTTAGAGAAGGTATGCCACTGGGGGGTGGGTTCTGAGGTTTCAAAACTCACATATCATTCCAAGGTGACTCTCTGTTTTTGTGGTTCAAGATGTAAGCTCTCAGCTGTTCCCGCTGCCATGTCTCCCTACTGGTCATGGACTCTTACTCTGGAACCAAATAAAGTCTTCCTTTTGAGAGCTGCCTTGGCCATGATGCTTTGTCACAGGAATAGAAAAGTAACTAATATATTGCCCAATAAAGTTGAATATTAATGTCTGTAAGGAAACCTGTATGTGTAGTAGATCTATTTATAACTGCTCAAGCTTAAACGGTGATGCCGATAAATTAGCTATAGAATTTCCAGATATAAGCCATAAAAAGGTATGGGAGACATTAAAATACATGCTACTAATTTAAAGAAGTTCATCCATATGATTTCTACTATATGATATTCTGGGAAAGGCAAAATTATGGAGACACATAAAAAGTGATTATTAGTGGCCAAAGGGTAGAAAATGAATATGTGGGGCACAGAGGAGTTTTAGGGCCGTGAAATTGCTTTTTATTATGCTGTGTGATGGTTAGCGTTGATTGTCAACCTAATGGGATCCATAATCACCTAGGAGACACCAGCCATACCTGTGAGAAACTGTCTATGTTTTGTGAAGATCATCAAGGTTAGGCTACTTCAGATAGAAAAATCCTCTTTAACTCTGAATGTCACCATTCCCCTGGCTGGGGATCCTGGGCTGAATGAAAACAGGACAGTGAGTTGAACGCAAGCATTTGCCATTTTCTGCCACCTGGTCATGTTGGAGGAGGAGTGAACAAGGACCCCAAGTTTATCTTCAGGGTCCTGATAGGTTTAGGTTTCAATAGAGGCCAAGAGATCTGCATAACTAGGCAGCCCTGGTCAAGATGTGGTCTCACCCATCACTCACAATCTAGCTACAGCTTCTCTTCCATAGTCTGAGAAGTGGTCAGCACCGTGAAACCTCTTCCTGGGAGACAAGCTATTCTTGGTTAGTTGGCTTTATAGACAAAGCCCCCCTTTTTCCTTCCAGCATAAGACTCCTGAGGAAATTTTAATTCTTAGGGGACCACTGTCAATAATCTTGTGGTCAAGGTGAGGGGCACAAGTGTCTGTCTTAAGAATGTCTTCCTTCCTTCCAGGACAGTTACAGGTTGAGCGAACACTTTGTACCTCATGACTCTGTAAAACAGAGGTAAATATATTTGGTATTGTGATGCTAAAAAGAAAACAAGCAGCCAGGGATGGAATGGATGGAGGGAATCAAATATGTCCTCTTAATGTTAAAGCTAGTACAGTAAGGACGTGGCCTTGTGCTTCTTCTTCTTCTTGACATTCTCTTCTCCCTGAAGTGTTGTCCTGAGCCATCTGTACCCAGTGCTTGGTGAGTGGAAGATTGAGGCTGGACTCAGGTCCTACAGGTGGGTCCTATCAGTCAGACAGTGAAAGAGGAGATTATTAAATCTTCCCTTGACACAGCATGCATTTATGCAGCACATGTCCAATTCCAGCATCATGAGACATTATTTTGCATTTCCATTCTTTGGGAGAGCATGCTGTTAGGTTATCTTGCCCCATCTTTAAGTGATAGTCTATTTTCAAATGAAGATATGCAAATGGCCATAGACATACATGAAAAATTATTCAACATCTTTAGCCTTCAGGGAAATGCAAATTAAAAATGCAAAACTACATTGAGATTCCCATCTCATTCCCGTTAGAATGTCTATCATCCGGAAAATACCCAGTGCTAGTGGGGATGGTGTGGGGAAGGGAGAAAAAGTCATTTCCACACTGCTGGTGGGCATGTAAATTAGTATCGCCATTAGGGAACTCTGTGGAGGTTCCTCACAAAGCTAAGAAGAGAACCACGGTGCATTTCTGAGATTTGCCTCAAAAAGAAAAAGAAGTGAAGAAATCAAAGTCTCCGGAGTATACAGTTATACCAGCACACCAAAGTTTATTGCTACTCTAGACACAATAGCCAAGTTGTGGAATCAACCTAGAGTCCATCAATGAACAAAGAAAATTTCCCTTGAAATGCTGTAGAGTATTATTATCTCCCGTATTTTATGAATGGGGTTCTGGAGGCTCAAAGAAACTAAATAATTGACCAGGGGTTTTATGCAAAATGGAGTTTTAGGTAGCCATAAGGAATGGAATTATGCCATTTGAGAAAAATGGGTGGATCTAGAGATCATCATACTAAATTAATAAGCCAGATTTACTAGGCTGAGTATCAGGCATTTTCTACCATGGATGTAATCTGGGGGATGAGGAGAGGATAGGAAAATAATAGGGGAGCTATCAAGAATGAAGGAGGGGATAAGAGAGGGTAATAGACGGGGTGAATATGATCCTCTGCATGTATGGAAATGTCATGAGACTCCCTACTTATGCAACAATAGAATAACTAATAAAAACCCAATAAGAATATATATATATATATCACCATTAGGCTATCTTCCCTATCTGGTCAGTCATGCTTCTCTATGACTCATTAATCCCTAGCATAGCAATCCACAGTTTCCCTTAGGGTCTTTAGGCTTCATTTCTGAGTTCTTTAGTACCACGTAAAACATCACTTAAGAAAATTTGTTCATTCTCCTTTCATAAATCCATCTTGCGCTGGGGTGTCAGCTGTGAGCCTTGTCGTGGGTGAAGAAAAGATATTCCTTTTTCTCTCCTGTAGACAGTATCCACAGTCAGTCAACTAGCTCTGTGTGTGTGCATGTGTGTTTATGAGACAGAGAGAGAGAGAGAGAGAGAGAGAGAGAGAGAGAGAGAGAGAGAGAGAGAGAGAGAGAAGACGTTTATAGATAATTTCCTTGGCAGAACACATTAGCCACCAGTACTGAATGGCAACCCCAGGCAAGCACTTTGCCAAGTGCTCCACAACTCTCTCCTTTAACTTCCCTTGAAATACTGTGAAGCAGTATCCTTTCTCCTGTTTTATGAATGAGGATCCTGAGGCTCAGAGAAACTAAATAATTGACCTTAAGAACTTACTAATAAGTTGGAAGAACTGGGGCAAGGCACGAAACATACAAAGTCTAAGGAGGGAAGTGCTGGAGTTTCTGTGAGAACATTGTCCACAAGCACACAGAATGTAGGCAGAGTTTCCCTATCCCATATCTGCTCTCAGATAGTCACTCTGAGCCTTAATATTAATTGTAAATGCTTGACCAATAGCTCAGGCTTGCTACTAACTAGCTCTTACATTTAAATGAACCTGTGTTTCCTAGCTATGCTTTGCCACGTGACTCATGTCTTGTTACCTTATTTTCTAAACATCCTGCTTTCTCGGCTTCTGGCTGGCATCTCTCTTGACTCCTCCCTTCCTCATCCTATCATTCTCAGTTTGGCTTTCATGCCTAGCTTTATCCTGTTCAGCTACTGACCAGCCAGCTTGTTTCTTAAACCAGTCACAGTGACATATATTCACACAGTATACAGAAGGATTGTTCTGTAGCAATAGAACCCAGTGTTTGAGGACATTTTCGGATTTTCATTTAAAACATCCTTTGGGTATTTAGGTAATATTGTACTATGCATAAATTATCATATATTTTCAAATGAAGAAATTCTCACAGCCATATAAGTACAAGTGCTTTCTGGACTCTTGGCTCAGGAAACTGCTTCGTACTTCCTGGCAACAACACCTGTGCCACTGTACTGCAGATGTGGACAAACAGTCTGGGTGACAATGTTGGGGGTGGGGACTGGAAAGAGGCAGAGTGGGGGCTATCAGCATTTCCGCTTTTGAGTTTCAAGGGCCAAACTTTAGAATTGTATTTTCTTGAACACTTGATTATCTAAAGCTTTCAACCTAAATGTGGCTAGTTGCAAAGGATTCAGTTTCTACTTTTGCTTTATTTGACATAAAATTAATCATTTTAAAGTCTTCATTGGAGTCTTATTTAAACGGAGTAAGGAAATTTTAGTTTTAGTTTCTTATCCCTTAAACTTTTGGAACCATATTTTAATTCTATTCACTTTTTATCATTATTTTCTGTGCTTGGAAGCTTGAATATATTTCTAGAACAAAAAAGCCCCATATAATTAAAAGTGAAAATTGGCTTTAATGTCCTTTGACTATAGGACCCCAAGTACTTAAAGGTCTTCTGGGCTTGTCACATCTACTTATTACAATTATTAGTTGTATTCAGTTGGTCCTTAGTGTCATTATATTATGAATATTAAGGTTTTTAAGTAGCAACCCAAATTCTGTTATAAGCACAACTCTTATGATGTAGATGGGCTATTAAAACATTATTTTACATATTTATGGATTAAAATTATTGATAGTGAGGAGATAGGGTTCAGCCCCTATTCTTACTATTACTTTCTATAGATGTTAAGTGTTGAGAAACCCCATTTGCTAGACTAGGCTGGCATGAATGAGAAGAGTTTGGGTAACGGAAAAGGCACTCACTCCTCAAGACACAGGCAGACAGCATGGCAGTGTTCCTACAGGATTATGTTGCCTAGTGATAGACCTGCTGCCCTTTCTTCATTTTTGTAGCTGGCTGTGCGGCAGGAGAGGAGCATGAAGAAAGAACCATTCGATTAACAATATGAAAGAAAACAATCAGCAGAGGGAGACTGGAAGCCCCTCCTAAGGGAGCTACTTGCAGACAATAGAGCGAGCATGTTAGGGCTTGGAGAGATGGCTCAGTGGTTAAGAACATGGATTGCTCTGGCAGCATGCCCAGGTTCAGTTCCCAACACCCACGTGGCGGCTCACAACCATTTGTAACTTCAATTCCAAGGGATCTGACAACCCTCTTCTGACTCTGCGGTACCAGACATTCATGTGATTCACATAAATAGGTGAAGTCAAAACACTTATCCACACAAAATAAATAAATCTAAAACCAAACAAACAAACAACAAACACACGCAAACACACGCAAACACACACACACACACACACACAATCCAGAGACCACAATCACAAGAGAAAATGAGTACTGTTTCAATGACCTATGAAGGACTAGGAGTCATGGCCCTTGAACCTTTTCCCGCTCTCTAGTTCACACCCATTCTCTGGGGTGCCCTGCTCTTCCTTAACAAACTCTTTCTACATATATCATTATCCATTTGCTCCTGGTCCAGTTCTTTGTTCTGGTCCAGAAGCCTGGAAATCTGAGTGAGTGCCCTGCAGCTTCTACTCTGTGCCTCTAGTATCTCTATGGTATTAACGTGAAGACAAATTTGTCAAATGTTGCAAAAATTTCTCAGAATGTATCCCTGTCTTTAAATGATCCACAAGTATACACCCTGACAAAGTCACAGTGGTCTGCATGATGGATTGGCTGTCACTTGGCTTGAAAAGAACTTGTCACCCAGGAGCCTTAACAACAATGCTCTGAAGTCAGTTTAGGCCTAGAGACAGCTAGATACACATTCCTTAAATAACAAACTTTTCAGGTTTTCTTTGGTAAAACTATCAGAATCCATTCTAGGATGGTTTGAAATTGGCTTTTCAAGAACAGAAACACACAGAAGTCATCTCAGTGGTCAATGATGTTTTGATGTAACAAGATCAAAATCCACCCAAAGAAACACATGACCTGTAAAAAGGAGTGACTGTTGCAAAAGAACTGGAAAATTCTGGTTTCTGATCATGTCACTAATAAATAACTTTACCCCTTTTCCTTCCAATAAGATTCACTTCCAGCTGGTATGGAAGGCAAATTTGGGTGTCCCACGTGTGTGTGTGTGTGTGTGTGTGTGTGTGTGTGTGTGTGCGTGTGTGTGCCTGTCTGTCTGTCTGTCTGTCTTTCTGTCTATGTCTCTTTCCCTCTATTTCTTTTCCTTCTGTCTTCTTCTTTCCTGGCTTCTTGGCTTGATGACTACACAAAAGACCTTTCCTGTTGAAATATTCTGTGCCATTGCTCTATGAAGGTCAGCCCTCATTTGATATCAACCCAAGATTGTAAGTTGATTTCATCCTGGATGGTTGTAAGGGTTTTAAGCCCTGAAGAAATGTTAGGACCTGGTAGTCTAAAATCACTAGATAGGAATTAGCAGCTTTGGAAGCCACTGAGGATGTACCCTCCTTCATCATTGGCTTTGGACCCCATCTGTGTTTCTCCAACAATATCAGAAAGACCAACTTCGCAATCACCTCTCCTTAGGACTTAAGATACCAGATAAAAAGGTGAAGGTATCAGGGCTCTGTTGAAGCCCATTAACTGTCAAAGCATGGAA
This sequence comes from Alexandromys fortis, assembly GCF_014885135.2. Taxonomy (NCBI): domain Eukaryota; kingdom Metazoa; phylum Chordata; class Mammalia; order Rodentia; family Cricetidae; genus Alexandromys; species Alexandromys fortis. The sequence continues at coordinate 2,531,517 of NW_026067987.1, read as the reverse complement.
TCTAAGTTCCATTTCAGCTCTGGGTAGAGATGTAATATTCCAATTAGCAATAGAGGCAAGAACATTTCCTAATATACCCTCCTCTTTTAGAATTAATTCATGTAAGCCTAACAGTCACCTGGGTGAAAGTCCCCCCCCCCCCGGAAGTTTGACTCAGGAAGACTTGCTGGGCTGAAGGGAGGAATAATTACCCCCCCACCCCCCCACCAGGAGATAAAGTACTAACCCCTTCCAGAAGCCCCTCCCCCATGCAGTTGTTTACAGAGCTTCCTCTCAGCAATCCAGCTAAGCCCATCAGCTTTTCTGAGCTCTGACTAAAACCCACAACTTTCTGTTTTCTGTCTCTTTATCAGATATCCCCAAAAGAATAACATGTTTCTCCCAATACTCTGGGGTCCTCACTGTTTTTCTGCCAGTAACCCGTCTCCAGGCCTTCTGTCTCAACTTCTTACTTAAAAGTCATGACTTCCCTTCCTCTTCTCTGGCTCCTGCTTCCGGCAGCTTGGGGATTTAGAACTTGTTTGCCCTGTTGTTTTTTTTTTTTTCCTTTCAAACTCTGATAAAATGGCCCTTGAGCTCCTTCTGAGTCAATCTTTAGACTGCTTTATCCATGAGACCAAGAACCCACAGCCTAGAAGGCAGAATTCCCCAGGAAGGAGCGCTTCCCTTTCTTTGTGGTGAGAGGAACATTAGGAAAGAGGGGATGGGCACCGAGGGCCAGCATGTTCTCGGGATCACAGGTTCTTCATCTTCAATGGTTTTACCTAAAAACTTACGTAAACTGTAAGACTCTTTGAACAGATTTCTATAATGATACCCGAGGAGCCCCGAAGCAGGGAATGATGGACTTTAATAAGAAGAGGGGCAAGACTGTTCTGGGCTGGGGTGGAGGAGGATGAGGAGAGGATGTAGACAGGTCAGTGAGAAGGGGGAGGGTGCACAGTCAAGTAAGAAAACAGAGAACGGAAGGACACAACGAATTCATTCACTTTTGTGTTTGGCCTCTTGGTGTTATTCATTGGCCACTGACACGTGCCACCAGAATAAGACTCAGAACCGAATGCTACTGATTTGTATGCAGAAAACCAGTCCAACAGAAGGGTGCACATTTGATTAAGAGACAAAACATTGGAGGGGCCGATTTTTACTCCAGGATTTAATGAAGACCGGAACGAAGATGAAGACTAGAACACTGTTCACCAAGGAAGTCCGAATCAGAAGATAAAGAGGGGACAGTTTGGAAGCAGGACTCAGGAGCAAGGCTAAGCAGGTGGCTTCTGTGTCCCTGGTTTCTGTCATCAGTGCAGATTTATATGCGGATGTTGCTTCCTCATCCCAAATTAAGTTAAAACATCCTTTGAGCGAGAATAATCCAGCCCGGTTCTCTCTCAACTGGAAATAGGCTCCTTCTTCATTTCAAAACTTCTTCCAGCCTTTCCTTTGCTTGGGACTTGGTTCTAGGGCGACATATGTGATGTGATTGTTTCAGGTCCGTGTCATTCGGAAGCAGGCTGTGTTTCTGATCAGTCTACTGACTTGCAAATTGACAGGTCTGTATTAATTCAGGGAAATGTTTGTCTTTGGATTTACATTGTTAAGGATGTAAATCAAAACCACCCTGGTTAGGGTTAGGCTCCAGCTGGGAAATCAGTTAAACTAATATTTAAAAAACCATCTTTAAATGAGAAGGGAAGTGAAGATTAAAATTTAAAAACCTTCGCTTGATTTCTAAGTTCACGAAACCCAGTTGTTAATTGATTCTGAATACATGATGTCAAAATTGAAAAAGAAAGTGAAAAGGAGTTTCTCCGTTTTTAGCCTAACCTTTAACTGTGTTCACTGAAATGAGCCACTTACTGGCTTTTTGCTGAAATTCCGCTAACTGTAGCTTTTAAACACACACACACACACACACACACACACACACACACACACACACACACACGCATCGCCTAGATAATGTATTGTGTGCTATGACGCAACGATGGGCTGATCCTGGATAGATGTAGCTATTTAATGTGGAAGCCAAAAAAAAAAAAAAAAAAAAGGGGGGGCGGGGCTCCGAAACAGCCATCTCTCTATCTCTCTGTTCAGCACTCACCTGGTCTGTCTCAGCAGATCATATCCTGAGGCGATAATGGTGGGAGTTCTTAATTCAAAAAGTGGTCGGGAGAAGGTTTTTCCTTAGGCTTTTTCATTATTCTAACAACTCCTTTCTTTCTCTTCCCAAAGACAACTCATTAGCAATTGCCACCTAAGTGGTACTGCCTTTGTGACTTCGCAGCTGCCATTGTTAGGCATTCATCAGCCCCAAAGTGCCCTTCTGTGTATTTCTGGAAAGCAATTCATCCGCCTTTAGCTGAACAAACGGAGCTGTTTAAACTGTTAAAATACAGTGCCGCAGTCATTTGTTTGTGCATTTCCAAGTCGCATTGAAATGAAAGGTTCAGGCTAATTGGTTCTAGGAATAGTATCAAAAAGCAGTCCTAGAGGGCGGGTAATTAAGTGCCTGTATTCTGGGCTGCAGCCGACCTCACAGGAAAGGACATCACGGCTCTGTCTTCCCGATGCCTCTGTTTATCTCTACCAGCTTGGTGGGGGTCGTGGGTGGTGGGCTGCGGGCGACCCGCAAGGGAGGAAAGGAGTTAATTATGACACAGTGTCTGCAGACTGAGTTCTGGGACACCAGGACAGGTCCTGCCGGCCATCTGGACCGGAGACCAGGCAGACCTAGGAGATCCGTGCCCACAAAGGGGCTCCTATTCCAGTGTCAAATGCCGCCTTGTAATTCTGAGCAAGTTTTGAATTTTTGTGCTTTAAGTGAGTTAGAAATGGGATAGCTGGAGGCTCCAAGCCTCCGTTGCTTCCCATCTTCCTGTGCTCCCGGGATCCTATCCACAGCCCTCACCCGTTCCCTGGAGCAAGTCACCGTCTTCTCTCACCCTGTGTATTCCTGTGCCCCTGGCATCCGTATCGTGACATAAACTAGCAAATGAAAAACGTTAGGAAGGAGGGAAGGGATGGGAAATAAAACAACCATGGAAAAAGGGAAAAAGCCGCTTGCCCACTCGATTTTGAGCCAGTAGTCTGGGCATTTCCATTTTGCAGTAGGTGGGGGCGCATTTAGCTCTCCTGAGCCAAAACAGTGAGATGCCACCATCCTGACAACGTCATCAAAATGGCCAAAGTAAAGCTGCCACACTAGGTCCTTGAGACAATGGTGATAAGCCTGGGGATGTGGGATTGGAGGAGATCTAATTTTCTTTTCTTTAGGCAGGGTCCTATGTATCCCACGAGGGTCAGGAACTTGGTTTTCAATCAAGGATGACCTTGAACTTCTGGTCTTCCGGTCCCCCCTGTTGCGATAGGAGTGGCATGGCTGCGACCCCGGCACCCGGCCGCCCGCATGGCTAGGTTATGCCCCGAAATAATTACACGGAAACTGTATTCTTTCAAACACTGCCTGGCCCGTTATCTGTAGCCTCTTATTGGCTAGCTCTTACATATTGTTCTAACCCATTTCTAATATTCTGTGTAGCCCACGAGCTGGCTTACCAGGGAGGATCTTAACCTGCGTCTGTCTGGAGTGGGAGAATCATGGCGACTCCTCAACTCAGCTTCTTTCTCCCAGAATTCTCCTCTGTTTTCTCCACCCACCTAAGGGTGGGCCTTATCAAGGGGCCTAGGCAGTTTCTTTATTAATAAGAAATCACTCCCACATCACTCCCCCTCCAGAATGCTCAGATTAATGACATGGACCACCACCGTTAGGTTAACCACAGTCTTGGTTTTTAGAGCAATTGAGTGCTGTGGAGTTGATACTGAAGCCAGATGGTTGTGGTTCGGTTCTGTTTGATCAATTATAATGCCGGGACTCCAGCAAGTCATTCAATTGCTCTGGGCTGCCACACCTCATTCGTGAATCATTCATCACTTTGCTCTCCCTCCATCTTCAAACTTACTATAAGGTTACAGTTCTAAAAGCTGAGGGCCTTCAACAGTAATATTCTCATATATTTTGCTTGCAATGCACTTCTTTCTTTATTAGTGCCTCTTCTTACACACGCATGGTGGTTGTGTGGAGATCATGGCTTTAAAAATGACTCTTGAGAAGGACTAGAAGCAAAGAAAGCAAAAGTCAAGTCATTCTCCTGGAGTTGATGGCTCATCTCTATGTAGACACATACGTGGATTTTAAGGTGGCAAAACCCTTCCCCATTAAAAGTTGAGGAAAACATTTCAACCTGTGTCAGACAAAAGGTTAGTGTTAATACATAAGAAAGACATTACAGTCAGCAAGGAAAATTCAAACATGCCATTAAACACCAGGGAAAAGTCATTTTCCAAAGAATTAAATTACAAATGACAAATGTTCATGTAGTAATAAGTATATATTTGAAAAGGTTTTATTTTTCAAAACTGACAAAAAAATGAGCGTTGGTAAAGATCTGAGGGGCCAGAAGCGCATGGTGACTGGGGTACCTTAGTTTCAGCCACTAGAGCTGTGGTCCTCACCTTCCTAATGCTGTGAGCCTTTAGTATAGTTCCTCATGGTGTGGTGACCCCAACCATAAAATTCTTGTGTTGCTACTTCATAACTGTAATTTTGCCACTGTTATGAATCATAATGCAAATGTCTGTGTTTTGAGGTGGTCTTAACCACTCCCTGTGGAAGGGGTCACTCAAACCCCTAATGTGGTCACAGCCCACAGGTTGAGCACCATTGAGGGAAGAGACTCTGACCTTGAAAAGACTCAGCCTGGGAAAATCATGGTCATGGGTATTCTTAGCTTTGTAGAGGTGATGGCCACTGTTGTTTACAATGGTAAGAAATGGAAAAAAAAATAAAATGAGACAAGAGTTGGTTGGAGCTATAAAGACAATAATTGAGAAATATATCATTCTATATACATACTTACATTTATGTGAACAGGTACTGATAGAATAATACTAGGATTATTAAATAATTTAAATCATTATATAGATGTATACTAGTACATGAAAAACTTATATATTTATGAAACGTTATGTTTTTCCAGTGCTTGGGACTGAACTTAAATGCACTAGTCCTGTGCTGTACTGTTGAGCTATGACCTAGCTCTGTGTTATATTTTTATGTAAAGAAGCCTTGTGCAGTTGGGAAAACAATACAGCGCAGTGGTTTAGGGCATGAAGCCAGAACCACTTGATGGAACCTACTCCTTTTAAGACATTTTAGAGGTTGTTCGGCTTTGAGTAAGTTGCTTGATATGTGAATGAAGGCAAGACATGCAGAATGTGGAGGGTAAAGCTGGGATTCACTGAAGTTTAGCTCTGGGCTCAGGGCCTAGATTCTTAATCAATGGCTATAAAGTAAGCATACTGAGATGAAGGGACATAGAAATGGGAAATAGATTGAAATACTACAAGATATAGATATATACATCAATGTCATAGGTCCCTTTAAGAGATGATTTCATACTGCCGCAGTCTTTGGGTTCCCAGCGTTGGCTTCCACACCTGGTAACTGGTGGGAACTAGTAGGGTAGATGCAAGGCCTGATACAAGAGCAGAAATTCTTAGTTATGGATTCATGGGCTGGAGGCTCAAATTTATAATTAAATAAAACAAAGAAGAGGAGAAAGACAGAAAAGAACAGGCCAGAACAGAGATGCTTGCATTGGGAGAGATGTGGGGAAGATACATGAGGAGCTCTTCTCGGGAAGGCTGCTCCAACGGTTTATTAGTGGTCTCTGGGTCTCTAATTAGAATCCCCTGTTTCCTTCTGTTTCCTAAAGGGCTAGAGAAATGCCCCCGAGGGCTTGTCTCCAGAGGCCTTTAGACCTTCTAATCAGCCAGATGGCAGCTGCAGGAAGTGGCCGCTCAAGGGACAATCACAAGGTGGAGTTGACAGTTGAAGGCTTTAGTTGAGCTGAGGGGCAATGTAGAAGCTTGTGCCTGGAGTTTCTTATCCTGGGACCCTAACACCAGCTTTGGTGGTTGGGGTTTCCTCTGTAAACCGGGGAGGACCGAACAACACAGCTATTTCTTAGAATTAACAAAAAGCAGCCTTGAAAAAAGCCCTAGATGAAAATGTCCTTGAGGGAATGTTGATAATTCATTCCTGCTCTTAAGATGATGAAAAATCTACCTACGTTGAAAGTGGTCTGGAGTATACATGGTGGTGTGCTCATATGTTTATTTACTTTTTGTGTTTACATGTAACAGTTTAAAGAAGAAAATAGACTCTGGCTTGTTAGGGACTCTCTGTAAATGCTAAGATCTGTGAGGGACCAGAGACCAGGGAAATGTATCTACCCTGAGGGGATTTTTTTTTTTTTGTCTTTATAGCCCTAAGCATCTTGGCTACATTTGCAAAGGCAGTATAGCAGTTCTGGGGTGTTAGCGGAAAGGGAGCAGAATCTAATTCAAAGGCCACTGAGCCCTTTGGAAAGAGGGCAAACAGAGGGCCCTACCTGTGTGGACTCAAGCTACAGACCTCACTGGGCACCTGTTCTTAGAGCTGGGACAATATCCAATCCTATAATTGCTGAAAGACATACACCTGCGATTTAATTTCCGCGGTGCCCCCTGGTGAATGCTGCCTAATGCTAGAGAGCGAAGTTGTTTGTTCATCCCTCTTCCTTTCTGTTTGCCCATCCGCCCACTTACCTACCTCAAAGACAGAGTGCTTATTTGCAATAGAGTGTACCAGGCTGCTGGTACAAATTCTCTCTCACGGGAAACTGTGGCACAATGGATCGTGGCTAAGTGGATGGCGGCTTCCTACCGAAACATCATAATTGACAGCTCAGATCAGCTCAAACTTTCAGGGAAAAATCACAAAGAAGACACAACATATTTGCCAGACAAACACAAATACCCACCTCCTGCACCACACCAAAATTCTAGGATATTCGAGACACGGAATACGATGAATGGAAGAGACTTTAATAAACTCTTTATCTCATAACTGAGAATACAAAGGTTTGACACCCACTTAACTCAGAAAAGTTAAGGTGGAAGTCCTCTTCCCCTTCTCTCATCCATATTTCTTTTCTGATATCCTATTTATGTCCCCAGAAAAAAATATCCTATCTCCTCCTCCCTCCTCTCCCTCCCTCCTTCCTCATCCGTCTGTCTGTCTGTCTGTCTGTCTATATGTCTATCCACTCATGCATTCATCAGAGAGATGAAGAAAATACTCTCTCTATCCCCTGACAGCCAAAGGTCTGGGAATTGAGTCCCCTGAAATGAGCAGGCAGTATAAGTACACAGATTCGCAGGAGAAGAGGTATGTAAGTTAATTGTGAATATGGCCACCTCACAGGTAAGTGAAGGTCCAATAACTTAGTGATATCCGGAAGATTAAATGCCCCATTTCTAGAGGAGGGGAAGTGGAGGATATAAGCAGTTTTGGAGGACAAGGGAAGATGTTTTTAAGGATCTATGAATGAACCCGAGGGACAGACCTCAGTCTGTGTGTGATTAAGTTCTCATGTGCTCTGTTGTGGTGTCCCCTCTTGCTTTTCTTACCACTCGCCCCCCCTCCCGGAGCACCTGCCCAAAGAGGAGGCCATTAGAGAAAGCTGGTGCCCACATTTGAGGGGAAAAAAGAGGGAAAGTGATGGGATGTGGGGCGTGGGAGAAGATCAGAGAGACCTCAGTTCTAAGGCTGTTATTTTAGTTCAAAGTTCTTAGCACATCGATGTGTCAAACTTTGAAGTGTTGGTTCCTGACCCTCAATGTGACATCTGTCTTTCACATTAAGTAAGGGCCCAGAACATGCTTGCGTATGTGGTATGAGGAGACACAGCCACGGTCAATGTGTCTAAATTAAAGGCTAGTAAAAAATAAAAGGGATTAAAAACAATAAATTTAAAAGCTGTATGCTTTATCAAGCTACAGTAAAATATGACAGGAGCCACGGAGAAGCCTGCTGCTCTTAACACCATGGCTCTCTGAACTGGTAATTAAATAGTCTGTATGGTGTGGCTGCCCTGACCTCTGCCCATCATGCCCTCTTCCCCACCCTGGACAGTGTCTGGGGCTCGGGGCACAACCTACTTTCTTGCCTCTGATCCAGTTGAACACACAGGTGTCAGACGTATTTACCCTTTGGAAAAGGTGTGTGCTCGGGCCATGCACAAGAGAGAAGAGGAGCCTGTGGCAGTCTAGGGGAGCTCCAATAAGGTACCTTCTATCTTGGGATGACTTTCTGGGGGAGATCAGGTCAGAACTTTGTTATCTGAGGCACCCCCAACTAAGCCAGCCATTGCTGTTCATTGTTTAAGCACATTCCATGTCTGCCCTTGTTTGTAGCTCTACACGCACACATGGATTCAAATATTCCTTTCCCTCCCTTCTTCTGTCCCTCCAGGATGTTGTTGTCAATCCCCACTACACAGAGCCTCTCTGCTTGGCATGCAGGGGAGTGAGTGTGTTCAGGGTCCCTGACTCCAAGGGTCCCTGCTTGTTATTATGGTAGGGCCTCTCAACCTTGGTGGTCCACTCCACCCCATTATCAAGCTCCTAAAGAACAGATTTGGATTTTCTTCTGATGCCCTCTCTGAAAAGGTAATGGCATAGATACACTGTGTACACACACACACACACACACACACACACACACACACACACACACAGTAGATCCATGCCTCATGCATTAGAACAGTAAGATGTTCTTGAAGAATGTCTTAAAGGGAGAGACTGAAGCAGGCTATCATAATGAGGTACGCTATTTTAAGGATGGGGTCCTTAGAGAAAGTAGGGGCATTGCAGTTAGCTTTACGTGACACCCCCGTGGGTGTGCATATTTAAAAATATCACTGTAGGCTATTCTGTCTCTAGGCCATTCTGTTTCATTCTTTCTCCACTTCACATTATGTGTGCAGCAGCCACATTCCAAAGGTTTAGAGCTGAAAAGAAGGAGGAAGAGCAGGATGAGGATTGGGGGAGGGGGGGCTGGTGTGTGTGTGTGTGTGTGTGTGTGTGTGTGTGTCACAGATCCAGTTTCATGTGCAGTCCCTTATTTTTCTGTCTCGGCCCTGAAATACCTTTCCAATATTTCTCCTCTTTTTCATTTTTGCCACCGTCTCTGTAAAGTTGTATTCTCTCCAGTCTGGGTAACGATCACTCTTAAATATTGGGTTTGTCTTTCAGGTGGGGGGGAGGAATGAGGAAGTTTGACACTTGATTCTCTCCCAGTGACACACTCAGACCAGCTGAAGGTAGGAGTTGGTGGGAGTTGGAGATTTAGAGGGGTAGGAAGAAGAAGAGAAGGAGAAAGAGAGAGAGAGAGAGAGAGAGAGAGAGAGAGAGAGAGAGAGAGAGAGAGAGAGAGAGAGAGAGAGAGAGGCACTGTGGTTCTGAAACTGTCCCACGCTCATGCTCACTCTGGTGTGACTGAGCACTGGTTGGTCCTTGATCCCATGTGGCTGGATGTCATTTGTCAGGGGCTTCTCTAAAGAATGTGTCCTTCTGATATTAGAGAGGCTTGGAGGAGAAGAGTCATATGAATGAGGACTCCTAAATGAAAATCTTATTCTCAGGTGTTAGAGGGCAGCCTTTCTGTCCATACAGAATATAGTATCTGCCACACGGTGGCAGCAACATCTCTGGCTGTTAAGCCTGGTAGGTGATGGCTCTTCCTTCTCCTTTTTGCCCTCCATCACTTCAGAAGGAGTCTTTCTTTGGGAACTGAGGCAGGTGGGAGGTGGAGTATATATTTCAATGAATTATCTTATTGTTTCTCTTCACCTAAGTTAAAACGTCTTGGAAATATCAGCAGGTATATTTCTTAATAGCTCATATTTTGAATCTAGCTCATTAGATCTGTGAAGCTGGTGGTTGTGCCACGGGGTTGTGGGGACAAGGGAGGTGACCAGATGTTCTAATTGAGTCTGCCAGTCTTGGTTCTGGCAGTGGTCAGGTGCCCTGGAAGAAGTCCCAGGCAGGCTCCGCTGTGCCCCTTATCTGAACCGAGCTTATGAGCTGGCCTACTTCCAGAGGAGAATGGCCAGAGAAGAGAGGGATCTGGAAACCAGAAGTGACGGGGACACTGGGAAGGGAAGGGAACATTTGCACAGGAGAGATGATGTGACAGCTTCGTTTAAATATTGAAAAGACCGTCACGGAGACAGTTAGACTCTGTTTGCTTGAATATTGGCTTTGGAAGGGATCTTAGAAATCCTATAAAACACTCTTCATTTTATAAAAAAAAAAAAAGGAAGAAAAAAAGGTCAAGAAGATGGAACTTGCTCATAGTCACAGGAATTGCTGGTAACTGATAGGGCTGAGTCCACAGCACAGGCCCTTGGCTATTCCCAGCTATGCTCACCATTCAGGTTGTGGGCTGTAAGGATGGGTAAGGTGATTCATGAGGGCTGCAGCCTTTGATGAGGGTTGAAGCAGTAACTATGTGAACAGAGAATTTCTGAATTGCTCCAAGGGCTGGCCACAGCCCAACCACTGGAAAACCTGTTTTCTCCAGTTTCCCTACACATCTGTGTGATTGGCGTTTGATTCTGAATGGTAGGCAGTAACCACAGTGGGGGAAAAAAAAAATATGTGTGGGCACTCGTGGATAGAAGAGTGGTTGGGAAATCCTGCTTTTATTCAAGTTCACCAAGAGGGGGCGGGGAATCTCTGTCCCAGGATCTGCAGTATGTAAGAGTTCATAGGCTGTGTCTTGGGAGCGAACGCAGAGCTTCCGTGGGCAGCTCCACTGGGATTTGCTCTTGTCTTCAATGTGCAAAGTCCTTACACAACACAGATAGAGCATCCCAGATTTGAAATGTTTTCGGCTCCCACATGACGTCACAAGTGGACAATTCCACACATGGTCTTACACGATTGGTTACAGTCAGAACGCAGGTGAACTGAAACCATAATAGTTCATGGCCTCCAGGCTCTGTGTACAACGAGCACATGAAGGGTGAACAAACTCATGTCTTGACTTGGGTACTATCCCCAAGATTTTTCACCATGCATATGCAAATATCTCACCTCCGCCCCAATCTAAAAGCTGAAACCCTCTCAAATGTTCTGGGTAGGGGACATCCAACTTGCATGTGATTAACCGGTGTTGTCGCCTTCCTAATCACCGATTTATTTGTCTATTGATGTCCCAGATGGGCTGACTGTGGTCTCATGAATCTCGTGTAGCTTTGACCTGGGTAGTAAGAAAAGGTACGGGCTGTTTCCTAGGTACAAAACACTGCAGGAATCAAGCATTTAATGGCTGTTATTGTCAGATAGGTAGGAGAGATAACATACAAGGGAAGTGTATGCTATCATGAAGCCTCACACTCTATTCTGCAGGAGCACAGACTGCTAGCTCTACAAGGAAGGGTGGTGATTTTGCTTCTCAAATGTATCACGTGCATCATAGATGCCAAAGTGACTTTAGGCAGACCATTTCCAAGTGAAATTACTGTGCATGCATTTTCAAGGTGTACTAGAAACATTGCAACTAGCATATTCTTCTTGGCTGAGAATGAGCTAAAGAAATTACTTTATTAAAAAAGTAGATCAGGGATAACAGCCATTACCTAATGCTTTGGATGCAGTTCCTCATTTAATATTTAATTCATTGAACTTCATTTTTAACAAAGCCTGAGTTGAAATAAAGGAAAGTTGAATATTTTGTCCAAATTCTTGTATACAGAGAAGGCAAATCTGCTTAAATCCAGACATTCAGAAGAACTGAAATTGAGTACCCATTCTTGGAACCATCAGAGAACATGCCTCTCTAGATTCTGATCAGATCTAGGACAAAGAGCTTTGAGTCTCTGGGTCCCAGAACACAGCAAGTCTTCCTTAAGTCTTTGTCGAATGGGTGAATGGATAAAAAGTGCATGGTAGATCCTGATTCTGGCAGAAGGTATGCGATTGTGTGATGCTTGGGTAACCCTGACCTAGGTCACTGGCCCAGGGAGTGTTCTCAGGCACTAACCTGGTCCTCAAGACTTGACAGACTGCTCTGAGAGTGGACAGGACAAGAGGCACATCTTCACCCATTCCTCAGCTCCCACCAGATCAGCTTGCTCTTGGCTAGTGCCTCCTCTCCTACTTGGATGTTCTCACATACTCTCCTGCAGCTGCTGCATATGAAGCAAAGCCAAAAGGAAGCCCTGAAGCCCCAAGCACCTGCAATAGTCTGGAACAACATCCTTAAATGGGTGAAGCAATAGAGGCCCACACAGAATGGAGAGCAAAAGAAAACCGGAACTTGTATGTGTTCTTTCTGATTTTAGCACACCGAAGCACTTGGGAAAATGTTGCCAGAGTACTGGTGTCTAGTAGGTGGAGGCATAGTTACAGGGACTAACAGTGACCTATGTAAGGACACATTTAAATGCTGGGTTCTTGTTTGTAAGAACACCAGTTTTCATCATTTGTATTCCCCAAAACTGGTGTTTTGGAAGGACAAATTTAGGAGGAACAAGTAGAATTAGACAATCTAATTTTTTATTGGCTAGTGGGTGTTCACATATAAGGTTACAAAATAAAATGTTGGTCAAACTAATATAAGTTAATAAGCCATTGATAAAAGGTAATTAATGTTGTTATCTAATACATAAATACAAGATTAATTATAGGCAGAAAGTGATAACTTTAGCAAGGAATACTTGCAAAGAAATATTTCTACCATGGGTGGCTTGAAGCATGATGCAAGCAGTTCCTGGGGGGCCTTGAAGGATTGTGCCAGGCAAGAATCCAGAGAAGGGGAAGAGATAGGAAAGCAGGGTAGGATTTGGGGTAAACAGCCACGATGGGTGCTGGGTGTTGGCTGGTTGTGTGGGGAACATGGAAACTTTCATCAAACACATTCCTGTTTCCGCTGTCTACTTGAGATAAGAGGTGGAAAGGAGTTTTTTTGAGAATTTTCAGTCATGAAGAAATTAAAAAGATATACATAATGATCAATAATAATTATTTAAAAAATTTTACTTAACTATAAATATACATTTTGTTGTGTTTTATGATCTAGAAATGTCTTAAAAGCACATTGTGCCCAATGTCTGGGAAAGATGTAAATTGTTCTAAGATAAAACCAATTTTTAAAATGGCAAAGATAATTTTGGGAAGTGCAGATTTTGTTGTTTAGTGTAGTCTTGTACCATGGCTCTTTCTTCAGTGCTATGGATTGAGCCTGGGGCCTCATGCATTCTTCTCAAGTGCTCCCCGACTGGGCTTAATTGCCACTCTGTAATGTGATTTTTTAAAATAATTGTTAAGTCATCAAGCAATGTATATATGAAAATGATTGAATTTGTGTTAGGGGAATGAGGCTGGGCACATGTATTGCAGCAACGGTGCTGGTGTAAAGCTCAGCTTTGCGGTGGTCTAAACGAGAGTGGCCCCAGTAGTCTCACATGGTCTGAGAGGCTGCTTCCCAGTTGTTGGACGGTTTAGGAAGGATTTGCAAGTGTGGCCTTGTTGGAGCAAGTGAGTCACTGGTGGTGGACTCTGAGGTTTCCAAAGCCCATGCCAGGCCCAGTCTTCTCTCTCTCTCTCTCTCTCTCTCTCTCTCTCTCTCTCTCTCTCTCTCTCTCTCTCTCCTCTCATCTCCTCTCTGTCTGCAACTTGTGGATCAGATATGAGCTTTCAGTTACTGCTTTTAGTGCCAGACTTTCCTACCAGCCTCCGTGCTTCCCACCACGCTGGCCGTGGACTAACCCTCTAAAACCGTACGCAAGTACCCAGTTAAATTCTTCCTTTTATAAGCTGCTTTGGTCATGGTGTCTCTTCATGGCAATAGAACAATAACTAAGAGAAACTTCAAAGGTTACCTACAAAAACTTCAGAAAACATAGTCAATGGAAAAATGCTATCAAAATAAACTGTAAAGAAAGCGTGGCTACCTTAAATTATATAAATTACTGAAGTCACAAGGAGAGACTCCAGTTAAAAGAAAATTCCCTGTACGGTGCAGATGATGTATGAGTGTCCTATGGCTGCTGTAAGGAAACATCACAGCTCAGCTTCAAACAATGTAATGTATTCTATTTTTTCTAGAAGCTGAAAGTCTGAAATCAAGACGTTGGTAGAGAATGAACTTGATGAAGGTTCATAGGAGCTCCTATGGCTTGTGGTCGCTCAGTTTCTGCCTCTGTTTTCATATGGCTGTCTGTCCTTGTCCTGTGTCTCTGTGCTCCTCTGCCCTTCTTCTCTCTGCATCTGTGTCTATAATAGCACACTAGTCATCTGGATTTAGGACACACCCTACTCTTATGTGACCTCATCTTCAGCAATCACATCTGCAATGACCCTATTTGCAAATGAGGAAAATGGTAACATCTCTCTGGAGGACACGTTTGAACCCATAATAGATAGTAACATAAAAATGGAAGGAAAGAAATGATTGCTCAATAAATGGAATATAGATTTTAAAAAAATTATTGGAGTTAAGATAAGGGAGTTAGATGGATTCCTTGGTATAAAATAGGTTTCAAGTGGGTAAAGTTAAATGTGAAATATGGAAAGGTAAAAAAGAAAATGAGGAGAATACACGTGCCTTATTTATTACTTCTTTGGAAGTCAATGACCCTCACTGCAAAAGTAATAGCAGATGTTTACAAACATCTAAATTAACAAAAAATCTAGAAAAATCAAAATGAAAAAAGATAAAACCAGGGGAACCATATTCAGCTAATACAAGGAACACACACAGCTTTCTTTGAACTCAATATGAAAAGGGCTAAAATACTAATGGAAAATTAAAGTGATAAAATTTCTGATGAGCTAAAACGCTGATCATATGCTAGCATACATTACTAATGTAGCTCTGTACGGACACGGCTCTTAACAAAGCCATCAGTGATCTTCATCTCCCTAAATCAATTCTCCACTTTCACACTGCTTTTCCTGTCAATAACTATTGTTGGTCCCACGTTCCTTTAAAAATCTTCTATGTCACATTGACACCTCGGGGTCTGTGTTCAGCTCGCCTGCCATCCTCCCTTGGGTGATCCTATCCCTGCTAACTGGCTCCGTCTTCCGTATCATCAACATTGCTCAAGCATCTAGAGGTCATTGCCAATACCTCTTCATTCTCCAGGGCCGCACTCAGTCCACCAGCGGTTCTTTCCTGCCCAACTGTGCCCATCTGATCACTTACATATCTGCAGCCCCACTTCCCCGAGGTCAAGCTCCCTGCCTCTCACAGGCCGAGCATCCTTCCAGTCTTGTTTCCTGCAGTGAAATCATCACACCAACCCCAGAAATGGATCGTCTTCATAACATAGCACTCCCTTCCCCATGCTCCAGATCACCCAATTCTTTCCCCAGAAGCAATGGAGTTCCTTGTATTTTCCTCTACACTTACTCCATGAATTTGCCAATGAACTCACTTCCATCCAGTGCCTACTTGTGTTAGAATGACTGATCTTCCATAAACCTATCAGGTATTCCCATTATTCTCAGAATATAATCTAAATGATTGGCAAGTCTATCTGAACATGGACTTTCCCACCCACCTCCCAAGAGACTACTCTGCCTTCTTGCAGTCAGAGCAAGTCCATTCTTTTCTCTGCATATTTGCACACAAATATTATTTTCTTATTCTATTTTCTTTGTTTCCTTGATACTTCTAATCAGCTATGCCCTCAGCAGAGAGGTTTGCTCCGTCTCCCACCTAAAATACCACTTTGTGCCTAATGACACCGGTATCTCGCTGTACTTCATAGGTCATCTGCCATGAAATTGTATTATAACTTATCTGCCTCCTGCAGTAGGTACTGTCTATACAGGAAATATTTTAATCACTACCGTAGGTACAGGACCTACAACAATGCATGGCAGATGATGGCATCCAGTAAATATTAGCTGAAGAAAAAACAATATGTGTGAAAAGGTTAAAAAAACCCAATATGTGCAAATATGTAAAAAACTTGTTGCTTATCTCATGTGAAATTGGCATACTTCAAGGTTTATAAATATTGGTAATCAAACTGATAGGAGGTACTATTAGAATGTATAAACTTATCATTTTATCCATTGGCTAACAATGAGAAAAATGTGCATCAAGAAAGTTTATATAGCCAGGCATGGAAGTTTGTATCTGTCATCTCAGCACTCAAGAGTCTATGGCATGAGGATCCCTGGGGGTTTGAAGCTATTGGGGCTCCACTGTGAGATCCTGTTTCAAAGAAACAAAAACAAACAAAAATGTTCTTAATATATGTGTCCTTTCCTTGTGTGTTCAGGAATCTGTCCCAAGGAAACATTTCAAGTAGCTTAGACACCAAAGTTATACTTTAAAGCCATCACTGCCTGCATGGGTAGTTAAATAAATTAATACAGATGAACAAAGTGATTGGTTTCCCGGCCATCCAGACCCAAATGACTACACAAACACTATATTAATTACAATACTGTTTGGCCAATGACTCAGGCATATTCCTAGCTAGCTCTTACATCTTTAACTAAAGCATTTTTATTAATCTGTGTATCACCACGAGGCTGTGGCTTAGGTTCTGGCATTCTTCTTCTTTGGCAGCTACATGTTATCTTCCTGACTTTGCTTTTTTTTCTCCCAGGATTCAACTAAGTTTTCCAGCCTAGCTCTATTCTGTCCTGCTATAGGCCAAAGTAGCTTCTTTATTAACCAATGGTAATAAAACATATTCATAGCATACAGAGGGGAATCCCATATCAATAATGTTATTAAATAATATACCTTTACACAGGAAAATGGATTGCTATGGAAGACAAAAAGGAAACATAAATCACAAACACTGAAATATAAGTTAGGCACATTTTTTTTTCCAGCTGGGTCCGCTGACACGAGCAACGATATTGCCAGAAAAAGCCTTTGCTGAAATCAGGCGAGTATTCTGGGGATGAGAAGCTGACACTCTAGAATTTTAATTTAATGAGTACA
The DNA here is from genome assembly GCF_014885135.2 of Alexandromys fortis. Taxonomy (NCBI): domain Eukaryota; kingdom Metazoa; phylum Chordata; class Mammalia; order Rodentia; family Cricetidae; genus Alexandromys; species Alexandromys fortis. The sequence goes on along the minus strand of NW_026067987.1, from coordinate 2,514,650 downwards.
CAAAAATGCATCAGATTTCCTGAAGTGATAGGTCTGGGAGGTTGTAAACAGACCAAAACAAAGGGGAATGTTGAGTTCAAATGTGGAAGCAGTATTTCAAATCAAAACTTACCCATTTCCACACTGTCATAGTTCCCAGTGCTTGATCTGCATTCTAGAGAAGAAATTTTGCTGCCAGGGTCTAGTCTAGCGGAAACCAATTGTCCAGCCCAGGCGTTTGTTTCCCTGGAGAAGCAGAGAACTGTACAACAATGTAGATGAGGTCCTTCTAAACTCCCACAAGGGGATGGTTGTTCCTAGGCAATATGTCCATGTCTAGGAGCCTGGGCCTGGCTGATTAGGGAACCTGGCATGAAACATGAAATCACCACCCCTTCACCTCTGCCTCTGCCTCTTCTTTTCTCCCTCCATCCTACTTTCTTCTCCTTCTCTCTTCTCCCCATGGTGTATACAAAAATATCTGTGCAGTGTGTGCACGCAAGTATGCAAATGTGTGGGTACGTGGACGCCAGAGCAGAATTTTGGTTGTCTTCCTGCATCACTTTCTCTCTCTCTCTCTCTCTCTCTCTCTCTCTCTCTCTCTCTCTCTCTCTCTCTCTTTCTGTTTCTCTGTCTCTCTTTCTTTTTTTGAGATAGGGTCTCTCACAGAACTGGAAGCTTGCCATTTTGGCTAGGTTGGCTGGCTAGCAAGTTCTAGAAACCTTCCTATTTCCAACCCTCCATACTGGGGTTACAGGCACATACAGTCATACTTCTCTTTCTATGCAGGCGTTGAGGGTACATGTTCAGGTCCTCATGACGCACGGCACGTGTTCTTATCCACTGAGCCATCCCTGTAGCCCCAGAGACACCTATATAATTAGGTACTCTAATTTCTTCTTAAACTCTCTATGTTCTCTCTATTATTTCTTCTTCTAGTCCTAATCCTCAGAATTTCTAGGGAAATTTTTATTTTGTCTTAGCTTCCATTTTTTGTTGCTTTGATAAAATGTCCCAACAGAAGCACCTTCTGTGAGACAGGGTTTATTTGGTTCACAATTTCAGGTTACAGTCCATCCCTCTAGAAGAAGCCAAGGCAGCAAAGATTTGAAGTCGGATATTAACAATGAATTTATGCTCATGGAAAAGTGTGGGTTTTGCTTTCTGTGGACTGGCTAGAGAGTCAGTCTAACCAATCTGCTAGCCCCAGGTTCACAGGGATAGCCTGTCTCAAAAAATAAGGTGGAGAAGAGAAAGACAGAGAAAGACAGTCAGCATTGATGCCTGGTCACCACACCTGCACATGAGTGCACACCCACATGCACAGGAATGTACACTCACATGTACAGGAGTGCATGCCTGCATGCACAGGGACACCCGCATACATGTAACTACTCATTCACCTGTCCATATACATAGTACAGACAGACATACAAATACATATGCATACAGGTACATGGACAGACATAAACACAAGAGGAATAAAAATACCATTACTCACAGAAGACATGACCATGTGTGTCAGGATCCCAAAATATGGATATACAAACCGTTAGAATGCTTAAATTTATTTGTATAATTAATATTCTGCCATTAAGCTATCGCCAACTCTCCTTTAACTGTTTAAGACAGTGTCTCACTAAGTTCAGACTAGCCTTAAAATTACTGTGTAGTCGAGGATGACCTTGAACTTACAGTCCTGCCACAGCCTCCCTAGTAATTTTATGATTCAGCAACAGTGAATTGCAAAAGAAACCAAGCTCTTTCTGTGTGGTTTGTAGAGAAGGAGCTCAACCATGAGAACATGGCAGTGGTGCTCAGCAACACGAGAGAGAGAGGGAGGGGGAGAGGGAGAGGGAGAGGGAGAGGGAGAGGGAGAGGGAGAGGGAGAGGGGGAGAGAGAGAGAGAGAGAGAGAGAGAGAGAGAGAGAGAGAGAGAGAGAGAGAGAAACTCTAGAGATCACACAGTCTTACCCCTTCTTTTACCCAGAAAACATGCTCATACCACCAAAAGTGTTGGTTCAGGGACAATCCTTGCTAGGAAATAAGAGCTTCATGCCATCAGAGGACTGAGACGAGCCAGGTCTTATCTGCTAACCTGCCCACAATGAGCTAGAGATGGATTTAGCTGAACCCCCTTCCTTCCTTTATCCCATGGAGGGTTTGATGTCCAGCTCTAGGGGCTAGCTTCAAGCAGTAAGACTGACACTTAACAGTGGTACCTGCAGCTATAATTGTACCCTGAAGACTGTCTGTGGCAGAATCTCCTCTTTCCTGAGCAGATAAAGGACTCAGGTTGTCAGCAAGACTCCTTCAGTCCCTTTCTTACTGTATGTGCTTTGAAAGGGGAGAGCTTGTAGCCCCAGTTCTTGCCTACCTTTTCCCTTGTCTCTTCTACCTCACATGACCCAGAAAGCAGGAATAAAGAGTATTTGTTGTTTGTCAATAAAATAAAACAAAACAAGGTTTCTGATGAGAGAATATTGCTTGCAAAAGATTATACAATTTTATAACTCCTAAAATTGTAAACAACACACCCGTCTAATCGCTGCCATGCCACCATTTTTGAAAATATGAAAGAACTTTGGAGTTTATTATTTTCTTTAATCTCCAGCTTTAGAATAGTCAGTTACACAGGATCACCCCTTGAGAAGCATGCGTTTGTGTGTTTCTCTTATTGCTAGTTTACTTTTCTGGCCTGTGATCGCTATCTTACTGCATGCAGCTGACTAGTTTTCTAAACCATTTCCTGTGGATTAACCTCTGTCCTATTATGTTTGATTCCTTGGGTTGGCAAAATATGAAATGGTTGAGTGCTTGTGTTATTTAATTTTCTTTGCTACTGATATCCAGGAGAAATGAATGTGATGTCATCACAGTTTTCCTCTTCTGTAATTTAAATTTATTTTCATATTTTTATAAATGTTTTCCCCCCTCCATGAGTATTTCCTGTATATTATGAAGTTTTATTTCGGGGTAGGGGAAACACAAAGAAATAAAATAAAAGCCATAGATATCATACAAATATTCTATCTGAAAATAAGACTGTGAACTATTTTGTGTGAATCCCTTTTTTAGCTTTTGATGTTACATCTGTTTTATAATAAACATTGTAAATTATTATAATTCACATTTACTATATAGTTTTATTGTTTATAGTCTACTTCATTGTAAGGGATATTGAGTAATAATCTATTTACACAAATATTGGCACATGTTTGATAAATTTCCAGTAACAGTACAAAACACATTTGTGGTAGTTTGAAAAAAAATGTCTACACAGATTCATATATTTAAATACTTGGTCCTCAGTTGCTGGAGCTGTCTTGTGAGCCTCAGAAGTTTGGCTTTGTTGGACCATGTATGTCACTGGAGATGGGCTTTGGGAGTGTAAATGCCCAAGTCATTTTCAGTATGACTCTCTCTGCTTCATGCTTGCAGTTCAAGATGTGAGCTCTGGGCTTGTGGCTCCAGCTACCATGCCTGCCTCCATGCCCACCAACTTCCTCGCCTTGATGGACTCTTACCCCTCTAGTGCCTTTGTCTTCTACAAATTTCCTTCATCATGGTGTTTTACCACAGCATTAGAAAAGCAACTGATAAGATATTTTAAAGCTTTGGGTAAATTATATATATATATATATATACCTGTAAGTTTCACCAAGGTGTGCTCCTGAAATCATGGCAGGGTGTGTGGTCAGACGATCCCGAGCAGCTCTGATCTCATCTAACATCACTGCAGGAGACTGTGTATAGGATCCAGCTAGACACCTTGGGAGTTCATATGCTTCAATCTTCACTTACTTGCATATTAATCTCTCCCGAGACTCTTTTTGTATGTACGTATTATGTTTTCACATTCTCCATCTTTTCATTTCCACTGTGAGCTAATAAAAGGATCTCACTATCTTATAAGAATTCTTCCTATATTAAAGCTTCTAACTTCTTGTCTGTCACAGATTTTTAATAGGTTTGCAATTTGCCTTCTTAATGGCATTTCCAGATAACCATGAATAGTTATTGAATTTTGTCAAGAGCTCCACTGGTACCTATTGATAATCTTTCTTGCTTTTAAAATCCACAGATACATTATATTGCTTCAACAAAGATAAATGATATGTTAGACTACTCTTATATTGCATAACCTCTCATATACATCACATGCTATAATTTTGCTTGTCAGTATTTTCCGGAAAACAAACCCTCTAAAGCTGCTAAGTTGCTCATTGCTTTCTGTCACCAAGATCCTTTTTGATATAAAGTGGTCCAGCTCCTTCCAGCAGCAGCAGGCATCAGGTGGCTGCTAGGACTGAGCCCCTGACCTGAGGGTAGGGAGCCAGTGGCCACACTGGCACAACTCTGAGTGAGACCAATTAAGTTTCCCTCTTGAGGGTTTAGCTTATTCAGTCAGTGCGTGATGAGGTCTGGAGCCGAGAGCTCCTGCCAGAAGGACCAGGTGGCAAGCGTGTCGGGCCATGTGCGAGATGAACGTGCAGATATGCAGCAAGCCCCAAGGTTTCTGAGTGGAACAGGGTGCTCTTGACTTCCTGTGGGCTTTTAAATTTCTCACGTCTCCAGTGGGTTCACACGTACACAGATGCTGTGAAAAACTGCAGGGTCGCTTTGTTTGCACAGTTTCCCTCTTCTTTCTTTAGGGGACTTGGGATAGGTCTCTGATTATGCAATAGAAAAACCTTCCCTAGGTACACTGCCCCCTCCTTGTCCACCATAGATCAGGGCAAAGTATGTGGCTCTGTGGTCTCAGAATGGCAGAGGGTCCCTTGCCTCTTTCTAAAGTCAAAGACATTGAGCTCAACATTAAATGAACCCGAAGTGAAAGTTTCCTCCCAGCCCTGTAGTTTGGTGAATCTTTAAAATTAATAAATCTTTATATTGGGGGCATTTTCTAAACCCAGCTTGGTAGAACGCTAAATTAACACAGGATTCAATAAAAAGTAGGAGCCATAGGGCAATGTATTATTAACAAAGATACCTTAAGGTAGGGAGAACTTTTCAATTTTAAGAAATTGATTTCTTCTTCAAACCAGAGGGAGTATTTTGCCTTTCCAGCACTGATTCAGAGGGTCCCTTTGCTTCCTAAGAGATGTAGCTACAGCTGTTGTGTGTCTCCTCACTAACCCAACAGGCTCCTAGCAGTGAGAAGTAATCCAATCACCTCAAGGGATGATGAATCATTAATTTCCATCTCGGGCCTCAGTTGGGTACTGACGGACAGGGCCTCAGTGGCTCTGCTCAGTTTGTTCTGAGTTTCCCTGGCAGAACTGGGCAGTTTTCTCTGTGAAAGTATTGATTTATGTCTTTAGAGGCAGTTGCCATCGAGATCAAGATAAGAGAGATCTGCTCTGTGAATAAAACAGTTTTTATATGCAAAACAGAACTCTGAATTGGAGTTCTTATGGCCAACGGCATGCTCACTGAAACTCTAAGAATTGGTGATCATAGCTTGGCAGTGGTGGCACATACCTTTAATCTCAGCACCCAGGGGGCAGAGATGGGGGAATCTCTGAGTTTGAGGTCAATCTGTCTACAGAGCAAGTTCCAGGACAGCCAGGGTGACACCTGTTTTAATCTCCCCAAAGAATAGATAATCACATTGTTTTTGAAGTGTCAGAAGGCTGAGGGCATCAAGCTAAGCTCCTACAGGAGCTAGCGCCATGCTGGGAAGTGTCTCCACTAACGCCCCTCTCAAGTGTGAGAGAGATCCAATCAACACTATAACAACTATATGTTTTTGAATTCTCTGTGTTTCTTTCTTCTTGTTGGTATCAAGCTGGGGCAGTCTTAGCTGATAGCAATATCAGCTACAGTGTATTTAAACCAATGAAATGTATGTATAACTATTACATTTGAACCTCCTAAAAGTTCCTGGAATGGTCTCTGCTGGGATGTGTGACGAGCGATGAGGGCTTCTCCAGACATGGGACAGTCATTTAGACTAATTGGCTTGTCATCTGGGCATGGTAGTGACACCCATAATCCCATCACTTGGAAGGTAGAGACAGGAAGATCACGATTGTGAGGCTAGCCTGAGCTAGACAGAAAGACCCCATCTCCAAAACAAAAGAGCAAAGCAAGGAAACACAAAGCCGATTCTTTTATAAATTACTTTTGATCAATCCCTGGTAACACCTATTCTGCACAGCTATCTCTGACTGTGTCTTAGGTTGGGTTTCCAAGAAGTGGTCCAGAAAATGAAGAGTCCTTTGAGAATGGTCTATAGGAAATATGCCCATGAAGAGCTGGTAGGAGCCAGGAAATAGGAAGTCAAGGAAGTGTGCAAATTAGTACAAAATATGATATTCCAAGTAATACACAATCTAACACTTCAGGTAGTACACAATGTAATACTTCTGATAATACACAGTTTAACACTCCTGGTATTACACAATGTAACATTTCTAGTAGTACACAATGTAATATTTCTGGTAGCACACAATGTAACACTTTAGTAGTATATAATGTAACACTCCTGATAGCACACAATATAACACTCTTGGTAGTACACAATGCAGCACTCCACAGCAGTACATAATATATTAGTATTCAGGCATCTGTACTGGCCTGCCCTTGGGGCCTGACAGGATACATCCTTAGCTGCAGCCACGAAGAGGACCTTCTGTGTACATTCACTAAGTTCCCTTTGAAAAGGTGGACCTTGTCCACCTCCTGTCTATTTCTCTCTCTCCTCTCTGTTTCTCTGCCTGTTTCTCTGTCTCTCTTGCTCTCTCTTGCTTGCTCTGTCTTTCTGCCTCTCTCTTCTCTTCTGCTATTCCTTAGGTCAGTCTCTCCCTCCCACTTCCCTCTTTTTTTCTGTTCCCTTTTCCCTAAAAAAAAAAAAAAAAAAAAAAAAAAACCCTCCCTGTGAGCTCTCTCTGTCTCATGGTGTCTTTCTCTCCTGTTCTGCCTTTTGAAACTGCAACCCCTGGCAGTATACAATGTAACACTCTGGTATTACACAATGTAACACTGACGGTAGTACACAATGTAATGCTCCTGCTATTACACGACCAACACTTTCGGGAATACAGAATGGAACAGTCTTGGTAGAGCACAATGTAACACTCTTGGTAGTACAGAATGTAACAGTCTTGGTATATACACAATGTAACACTCCTGGTAGGACAAAATGTAACTTTCCAATGGAAGAAAAGAGTAAGACCAGCAGCCAGAAGATGGGGATTCCAGTGGCTCATAGTCTGAAGCCAGTCCTGGACTAGAGAGGGATGGGTACTCCTGGGCAGGAGTGGAAGCCCAATGAAGGAAGGCACTGACAGCATCAGAGGCATCAGAGGCATCAGAGGCTGTGGATGGAGACAAACAGCAAGCTGTAAGTGGGATCTGAATTAACCCTGCCTTTGGCTGCCGGGGATAGACACCTGACTTAGTGAGTGACCCAGAGTAGTCTCCACTGCCACACCGGTGGCATAGGCTTTGTGTAGCAGCTTCATGACACTATCTGTGAACAGTGTTCCTGCTCTGTCCTCTCAGGGTGGCAAGGTGACCCTCCAACCTTCAGCCTGCTGTCTTCATTCCTCTTCAGAAGAGGAAGGGGAACAAAAAGAAGGCAAACATTTTCCAGAAACCTCTAGCAGACTTCTGTTTTAACTTGCCATAACTGTTAACCATATACTGTTGAGGTCAGGTATTCTAGGAAGGTGGCACACGGCTCCCTTAAGAAGAATCATATTTTTAAAAAAGCAAAATTAATGGGGATATAGTAGTAGCTACCCAATAGAGGATCTCTGTCTATCTTTCTCTGTTTCTCTTTCCTTTCCCTTCTTTCTTCTTTTTAAAAAGTCAGTAGGTTATCTTACAAGTTTCCACAGAGAAGATAGAATAGTTTGGGAAGATAGGAAAGCTGGCCAATCAGAAGTTGAGCAAGGGTAGTTGTAAGAACTCTGAAGGAACCTCATGTTTTGGTGAATATCTGCCTGTGCCTTCTTAAAATAAAGAGTAACTTCATCTTTGAGCTTCTGTTTTGTAAGTGAATGGACCACTATGCTGTGTGAAGTAGAACACAGTTTGTAGCTTACGCTTATGGCACCATATGGGAAAAGAGAAACTTATTTTATCTTTTGTTTGAGACAGGATTTCATGCAGCCTGGGGCTGGGCTCACTGTGCTAAGAAAGGACAAATACCTTGATTTTTTGGTCTTTCTGCTTCTGTCTCTCAAATGCTAGGACTTCAAGTATATTGGTGTAGTATGTTGACACTGATTTGTACACTTCTAGGTTTAGTCAGTCTCTCTCTTTCTAGAACTGTCTCTCCCCAGTAGTGGAATCCGGGGCTTCATGGAGGAGAAAAGGGCTCTAGCATATATCTCCAGAACTCCCCCCCCCCGTATATTTTGATACAGAGTCTCACTAAATTACTTTAGTTTGGTCTCGAATTTACTCTGTATCTCAGTAAGTCTTGAACCTTTAATCTTCTGCCTCCACCCTTCCAAGTTGCTGAGATTATAGGCTTGTACAACCAGATTGAGCTCCAAAATTTATTTTCAAGAAACATAGATTCATTTTTTCATTTTATAAGGAAGTTGCTCATACAATTGCATGTCTTTCAAAGTTTCCCATTGATCATTTTCAGAGTGCAGAAAAAAGGGAGAAAAAGGTTTAAAAAGAAGAAGAGAAAATAAGATCTAATGGAAAGATGAGTAATTCATCTGTGGAGACTAAGTAACATCATGCTGAAGATTTAGTTGGGAACGTACCAGAAATACTCTCTAATAAAATCAAGGGGAGTGTGAATCGAACAGTAAGTATTCATTGTGGTGGTTAATTTTAATTGTCAGTGTGAGAGACTCTAGAGTCATCTGGGAAGACAGCTTGGGTGAAGGATGACTTTTATTATGTTAATCATGTGACAAATCTCAGCCACCTGTGGGCGACTCCACTCCCTAGGCAAGATATGGTGACCATTTAAGTGTGGAGACAAACTGAGCACGAGTGCATGGATTCTCTCTGATCTCTTGACTGTAGATGTGACTAGCTGCTTTAAGTTCTTGGTTTGACTTCCCCACAGTGATGGGCTTAACCTGGATTGTGAGCCACATAAACACTTTCTCCCTTAAAGTTGATTCTGTCAGTGTATTTCAGACAGCAACAGAAATGAAACTAAACTTTTCATCTTTTCAAAATCTTTGGATTTCTTCCTTTTTTTGTATTTTGATATCAACTCTGTTAAGCTTAATATGTCCTCATTTTTCAATAACTGATATGTGAATATATTTTCTTCAGATTCAAACAAAAAGTGAAAGAAGTCTGCAATGCATCTGGCTACATAGCAGGACTTTTGCCCTGGCCCGGGTTGGTAGTGGTGACAGTGTCATCATCATATCATCACCACCATCATCATCACCATCATGACCATCACCACCACCACCATCATCACCACCACCACCATCATCATCACCATCATCACCACCACCACTACCACCATCATCATCACCATCATGACCATCACCACTATCACTATCATCATCATCACCATCATCGCCATCATCATCATTATCACCATCACCACCACCATCACCACCACCACCACCACCATCACCATCACCACCACCACCACCACCACCATCATCATCACCATCATCACCACCATCATCATCACCATCACCAGCAGCAGCAGCAGCAGCAGCAGCAGCAGCAGCAGCAGCAGCAGCAGCAGCAGCAGCAGCAGCAGCAGCGAGAAGCTTTCTATGTCAGCTTCACCAAGACCCTGCCCAGGGACCAGTTTATCAGTCTGTCCCTGAAGCACATACACACATCTTTAGCCAATAACTGGTCCTTCTTGGCAAGTAAAAGTTTACTAACAAATTATTATAAAATAAAATGTACACATCGATATTGTGATAAAGTCTTTCAGGGAGTTATAAGATTTTTTTTTTTTTAGTTTAAACTTCTGGTTTTGAAAACTACCACAATATTTTGAAAGACAAATATTCACAAACTGGGAAACAGAAATCAATTTTAAAGTTGGGTTCGACTGGTAAAATAGAATGCTTTTTACGTGTGAAGACTCAGATGGCTCAGGCATTAACAAAGCAGGCAGTTCTAAATTTAATTTTCTTTTGCAGTTAATGACTTAGTGATAGCAGATAAACAGGAGTTTGAGTTATATACAAACTGTGGGTCAGTTTGTTTGTTTTTTTCCCCCCACAATCTCCACAAAGCAGAGAAAATGTAAAAGGAAATAATAAAATACCATTGAACAAATTTGCATTTAAAATCAAATTTAGGCTGACATGAAGCTGGTTTGTACGAGAAATCAAATCTTTTCAGAATATTTTTCTGTAATAATTATCAGCCCTGGATTTACCAATATTCATGTTTCAAAGTAATTTATCAGAAATTTACTCAGTATTATCACAGCTTATAAAATACTCTTAATGGGTGCATCAACAGAAATTCCTTCCTCAAAGTTAAAATTATGAAAAAAATGCTTGCAACCTTTATTTTCCAAGAGAAACTTGTGTTAATTTTAATTATATTGATTTAAAATGAAGCTGCCGAAAAAATAAATTTTGATGATCCAGTATATAGCTACACAGAAATGACAGAAAAAGGTAATGATTGGCCAAGATATCAAATTAACTACTATTTAGTATCCAAGATTATGACACCACATGTTTTCCATAGATGATAAGTATGGTGGTTTGAATAGAAAGGACCCATAGGCTTATGTGTTTGAAAGCTTGGCCCTTAAAGAGTGGCACTATTGGGAGGTGTGGCCTTGCTAGGTGTGACCATGTGTGTCACTGTGGGGGTGGGCTTTGAGGTCTCACATGCTCAAGCTATGCTCAGCATAGCTCTCCTTCTGTTATCTGGGGAATCAAGATGTAGAGCTGTCAGCTCCTCCAGGACCAGGACTGCCTGCACACCCCTGTGTCCTGCCACCATGACGACAATGGACTAAACCTCTGAAACTGTGCAGCCAGCCCAATTAAACGTTTCCCTTTAGAAAGTTGCCATGGTCAGCAATAGAACGCTGACTCAGACAGTGAGTTATGGGTTAGTATTCCCTGCCGCGTGTGTTAGCACAATCTCTTTGAGTCCCAGTGGGGCTGATCTGGAGAAGGGGTCTTTAATGGGGAAGCCAGGGTTAGTTAAATGAAACTGTGGGTGTGGGGCTCTAGTCCGGTGGGACCGCTGTCCTTGTGCGAGTTGGAGGAAGATCAGGAAGTTTTCTCTCACCTAGCACTCAGGACAGCTGTCCGGGGATACGGTGAGGTGGGGAATGGCATCTACAAGCTGGGAAGAAGGGCGCAACGTCACCAGCCCTGGTGCCATCTTGGTCATAAACGTCTGTTCTCCAGAATGGTGAGAAAATACAAGTCTCCTGTTTAAGTCATTCATCTTGTTTTGCTTTGTTATGGCAGCCTGACCTTACCAATACACAGTCCTTTACTGTATTTTTGTTCTTTTGCAGGGCTAGGCCAATGCTCTACCACTAAGCTATGCTATACCTCTGGCCTTTGTAAAATATTTCAAGAAAACAAATCTTTATACTGTAGTACCTTTAATAACATGTCCTCCTCGCTTCTGAAAAAAAATCCCACTTTTATTTCCCACCAGGTAGGTGCTGAAAAGTGTTCAGTCAGCTCCCTGAGTGGAGGCCATCCTGTGCCTTCTGCCATCTTCACAATGGCGTTTCCTTCATCATCCTCTCCTAGATCAGCTGCGTCCACCTTGACTCTATATGACCTTTTAGGTCAAATACTCAATGGTAGCCAGCCAATTAGAACCAAAATTCTAAATGTATGGGGGGAGGACCACGCTGGCTTATCCTAGCTCCAGATCTGTGTTTATAACGTCACATGTTCCTCTGTTCTGTGGTGCTGGGGCTCTCACCAGTATATTTGCTGTCCAGGCCTTCATCTGCGAGGCTCAGGTTGAAGACAGCTCACAAGGTGGTGGTTCAGTCTGGGTTTATGCTCCTAAGGGAGATGGTTGCAGTGTGTATAGAGAAGGTAACCTGACTCCATCTGCCAGCTCAACGTCTTCCTGCAAGGGCATTCAGCATCTTCAGCCGTAGTTGAAAGAGAAGAAGAAATTAGTGATGCATGCATTCTGAGGACCACCTCAGGACTGTCTTGGACAGCTATTTATTGAAAAATAAAATATACCGTTAACGATAGGATTTCTTGGAGATTTTTAACAGAATAATGTATAACTCACTTTTAGTTAAGGGTATCTAAATTTGTGTGTGTGTGTGTGTGTGTGTGTTACTGGAGACTGAACCCAGAGCTAGGCACATGCTTGTCATAAAAATATAGTGATGCTATATTTAAAAAAAGTGCTACTAATGGTTGGTGTGATGGTATGATGGGAAACTACAGATAAAGTGTCACACATGCCTGACAACCTAAGTTTGAGCCCTGCAACCCGCATAAAGGTGGCAGGTGAGAAGCGACTCCACAAAGTTGTTCTCTGACTTCCGCATGCTTACCATGGTATGTGCACAACAATACTAACAAATAATAAAAAGATTGTAATTCCAAGACTCTTGTCTTATGTTTTCACGGGCGAATTTGGAAGATTTCGGATCACTGAAAACATAGCACTACAGCACTTTAAGGAACCAGAAGTAAGTGAGGGCTGCAGCCTGGACCAAAGCCAAAGAAGAACAAAGCCCTCTGCGCCCCTGAGACAGCCACAAAATCAGTGCCGTGAAACACTCTGCTCTGTTGTAGAAGAGGTGCTCACAGAGTTCACACTCTTGATTTAAATGTTGTCCGGATAGTGTGCTGATGTGGTTTGCTAGCCCCCAGCAGACGAAAACAACAATTTCTTGAGTAAAACATTGAGAGCAGCTTCTAAAAGGCTTAGAGTGATTGCTGATGTCTTTCAAGGAAAAAAAAAACCCACAGTCATTTGGAGGCAGCCATGACATGTGTGGTTCACCACTCTTGAGTACTTGTAATAAGGTTGAGTTAAGGGACCGTCCCTAGCCAATCACAATGCGCACTCCCAGGATAGAGCAGTCAAAAACTTGGTGCCCGCTTCCGAGAGTTATAGCATGGCATAAACACCACTGTAATAACGTAAATGGGGATTGACTGGGCTTAGGCCAGAGCAATAAGCCAAAATGCCGCTCAGTGCTCCCAATGAGATTAAAAATCTGAATTAAGACTGGCTATAAAGTTGGAAAGCTGATCTGTCAGTTTGGTTTTCTGCTTTGGTGATTAAAACACTGTGACTCAGGCAATTTAGGGAGGAAATAGCTCATTTGGGCTTATGGTTCCAGAGGATTAGAATATTTGGTGGTGGCAACAGCGTGGCAGCAAGAACAGCAAGGAGCCCACACCTTGAACCAAACACAAAGCAATGACAGCAGAGTCTTAAAACTGTCAAAGCCTGCTTCCGGTGACATACTTCCTCCAGCAAAGCTGTTCCCTCAAAACCTCCTGGACAGTAACACCGAGGACCAAATGTTCAACTACAGAGGCCTATGGGGGACACTCTTACTCAAGTTACAGCCGTGGTAAGACTCGAAAGATCAAAGAAGTGAACAGAATTACTGGTGAGGTTGTGAGATTAGGTGTGAGGGAGGAGAAAGGGCAGAGCTCAAGAGTTTGGCTGGTGTGAAAATGTTTGGGGCAGCCGGGCGGTGGTGGTGCATGCCTTTAATCCCAGCACTCGGGAGGCAGAGGCAGGTGGATATCTGTGAGTTCGAGGCCAGCCTGGTCTACAAGAGCTATATATATATGTGTGTGTGTGTGTGTGTGTGTGTGTGTGTGTATGTATATACATATATATGTATATATATGTATCAGAGGAGCACAAAATCTGCTTAGTAGTGACTTCCTGCCAGGGGAAGAAACATCTCATTTTAAATGGCTGGTGCACAGAGAGCTTTGTAAGTTCCCTGAGGGCAGAGCACACATTGTTTATCCTACATCCCCAGTGCCCAAATATGGTAGACACTTAATGGTAATAATGCATTTATGTGATTTCTAGAAACCAATCCAAGTCACCTTGACCTTTTTTCATCATCTCCCAGAGGCAAGTAAAGTAAGACAAAGAAACATGTAGATGTCTTTTGTCTTTTAACTAATTAGTGGTGCCCTCCTACTGAGGAGGACCTCATGAGCTCAGACTGACTTCTAACTTGCTACACCTTGAATTCTTCATATTTTTCCCACATCCTGAGTCAAGCCATATATCACCACACCTGGCTGTTTGGATTGGAAGCGCCACCCCAGCCCCTGGCCTCCATCCTTGGAGCGCCAATGGAGCAGGGATGGAGCAGAAAGCTCCATTTCAAGGCCCCTCCCCTGTGAGTCGCCTTGGTCTAGACTGCCAAGCAGTGACCCCTCCACAGGGAGGGTCAGGACCACTCCTAAGGCTGTTTAGGCAGCTGCCCAGAAAGGAACACGTGGTCTCCGGGTTTTGCCTGGTCTCCCCTGCTCTCTTCCCTTTGCCATGCTTTCTGGGTACCACCCGGGAATGCCGCAATTAATTAAACATGGGCATCTTTTATTTGGTCTAATTTGATCTAATTGGAATTATTTCCATCGGCAGAGAGGCTTCTCTTAAGAAATATACCTAACACTGGCCATATTTATCTTTCAACTTGTCTCTCAGCGAGGTATTGAAAGGCTCTTATGGTCTGATGAGTCAAGAGCTTGTGGTATCACCCTATCCATCTCTTCAGGCTCTAGCTGATTGTGTGATTTTCTTTTCTTTTCTTTTCTTTTCTTTTCTTTTCTTTTCTTTTCTTTTCTTTTCTTTCTTTCTTTTTTCCTTTCTTTCTTTCTTTTTAGCTGCTGTTGCTGATCATCTGCCTGGCTCAGCAGGAGCAGGGAGCAGAGGGAGCTCTTCCAAGCTATGAGTTCATGTGCCCTTGGCACGCTGTCCGCTTACATATCCAGGCAAGGGTTGCCACTCCCTCCGCAAAGGAAGCTTCCCTTTTCCAAAGCTGTGGAGCAAATTATTCTCCGAAACATTCCCGCTCCCCATTATGTTCCAGGGGTGAGGGGGGAGCTCATCTTTACCCGCAAACAAATCAAGATGTGCTCCAAGGAAAAGACAGGAACTGAGTCAGGTCTGGACACAGTTTAGACTCGATGCCTATGGAGCTTCTTGAAAAAGAATGCTTTTATGATTTTAGTTACTGACATCTACCGTGGAATTATTTTAAAACTCCCCCACCCCCAATTTGGATGTTTAATTTTCAAGTCTGAGAAATGGAAGTATTTTACCCTTTATTAAATAATTCTGAATCATGGTTGGTCTCTCTGGGGGGAAAAAGCTATTTAAAATCTCATTTGACTAGGAAGTAGAAGCCTAAACAAAACAAAAATCTCACAAGGAAACAAGATCTACTCCCTCCCCCAATCACGTTCACTCTTGCATGAGAAATAGACTCTTTATATCAGAATCAGATCAAATTGGTGAGGCTGATGGCAGATTTTGCACTCCCAATTCTCTGCTTGGCACCATCCTGTGTAAACCATTAAACTACAACGGAAACACAGCCGTGGGCTTATTGTGTCTCTTGGACAGAGGAACCATTCTTGCGTTATCTGCTCTCCTTCCAGTCTTTCTGTAGCGATTGTCTATAAACCCGAGGTGGGCTGTTTTTCCATTAGCCACATCTTGCAGGGGGTTTATTCTGAAAACAATTTAGCAGGAGAAAGGGAGGCCTCTAAGGTTGCCTGGAGCAGAGAGAGAGGGTGAAGCAGGAGCCAGACCAGGATACTTGGGCAGCTCTGGCTCTTATCATCTTCTGTCCCCAGTGAGGGGCCATGGTGAGGAGAGAAGTATTTGGTGAAGACCACAACCAACACAGTATTGGGATGATAAGTAGAAAACAAAGCGGGGGGGGGGGTGGGCAGCACGTAGGTGGGTGGGCCAGCTAATAGATTCTATTCCATTTCTGAACTGGGGAGGGGCGAAGGTCACAGACATTGTCATTTCCCTATTAGGAAAGGTTGCAGGGTGATCAGGCCACGACAGAGCTTTCCGAGAAGACTGTGAGATCAGATCGGAGTCATTTTTGGATGCAAACGCCTGTGGCTCTCCTGCGCAGTTCAAGGAAGACTTAATTGCTGTGTGCTGCCTCCCTGCGCTCCTCTCCCGCACTCCACCGCCCACCTTGCCGGAGCACATCTGCAGGCTCGGCAGAGACGTGGCAGGCAGCCACGATTCTGTCCCACACTCAGCACCATCTCAAATGGCAGACTTGCTGGGATTCTGCACGGGAGAGAAGAGGGTACCCAAGCAGTCAGAGGAAAGCACCTTTGACTAGTGCAACAGCTTCCCAGGAACAAAGTGAACCTCGGAACCTTCTGGGCTGAAGGAAGAGAGGCTGCGTTTGAGCGTATTACAACAAACGGCAAGTTGGTGTGTGTGCTGCTGTTGTTGTCAAACCTTAAGTGCTTTTGGTGCTGGAGATTGATACTTGCCTCTCCGTGGGGCTGCAAAGAACACCCTCCCACCCCTGTTTCCAAAATTTTAATTCCAAACTCTGCCTTCTGTACTCAAGCTGGGAAAGCAAATCCAAACCGGAAATGGTCATATTTACTCACTCCCCGACTAAAACCCTTGCAAACTTTGAATCCTTAGCGATTTTGCTTTCTATCATATACAATGTGTGGCCTCGGAGGCTATCCAATGGATTAAGACATTTGCTCATACAGTTACACATTGGTGTACCAGGCTCTAACCAAACCCAGAATACTTTCTCTAAGTGAGCCTTGTTTCATACCTAACATTAAAACCCTACCGCACAGTTCACTTGGGTTCATTGACTCATTTATTTGCAATGATGGAGACCCAGTCCATGGCTCACATATGCTAGGCAAGCCCCGTCACTGAAGCGCATCCCTGACCTTCCAGGTCTTCCTAATGCTGTGTTCTTTTAATACAGTTCCGCATGGTGTGCTGACCCCCAGCCATCGAATTATTTCATTACTACTTTATAAATGTAATTCTGTACTGTGACCAATTGTAATATAAATATCTGATACGCAGGGTATCTGATCTGTGATCCCTGCGGGGGTCTCGACCATACATTGAGAGCTGCCATTTTAGACAGTTACAGCTGAAGCGTCCCTGGATTGACAGCATGCTTTCTGTGGCAGACCTGAACGACTACCTTGTTCTTAGTGACAGCAGAAGGCTGCTGTTTATTTCAGGGTAGCTCCTGTCTGGTGTCGTCATCCCGGGCCGTTTCCTCGTTCCTAATGCGTTTTGAATGTTCCTATCTGAGCTCCTATGCCTATTTAACACGGCCAGAAGGATGCTGCTCATTTAATTCTCACTCTTCCATCTCCATAACTTCTGCAAGAGCCCTTAGTCCTTAAAGATGCACTAGCCCCAAGGCTTCTCTGTTCCCGAGGGTGGTACCAATCCCAGAATAAATGTGTTTGTAATAGAATTTCCACTCTTTCCCTTTCAAGCAATTTTAGGGGTGGGGAGGTAGTTCGGTGGGTGCCTTAGTTGGGTTATTGTTGCTGTGAAGAGGCACCATGACCATGGTAACTCTTATGAGTAAAAACATTCAATTGCGGTGGTTCGTTTACAGTTTCAGAGGTACAGTCCCTTATCAGCAGGAGGGGAGTGGCATGCAGGCAGATGTGGTGCTGGAGCTGAGAGTCCGACATCTTGACTCAGAAGTAACAGGAAGTCCACTGTCACACTGAGGGAAGCTTGAGAAAAAGACCTCAAAGTTTGCCTCCACAGTGACGCACTTCCTCCAACAAGGCCACACCTCCTAACAACGCCACTCCCGTTGGGGGCCAGTTTCTTTCAAACCACCCGAGTGCATAAAAATGCTTGATGCACATGTATGAAGACTTGAGTTCACAATCTCCAGTAGCCACGTGAAGATCTAGGTGTGATCTTGTGTGTCTGTAACACTGCCACTATGGGAAGGAGGGCAGAGATAAGGGGACCATTGGGCTTGTTGGTTGCCAGCTCCAAGTCGAAGTGAGAGCCTCTGTCTCAAGAGAATAAAGTGGATAGTGGTAGAACTGGGCACCAGCATCCCCCTCTGACTTCCATGAATATGCCTGCAGGGGCACATAAACACATACACACACACACACACACACACACACACAATGTTCAAATGTCACAAGTGATGCATACCCATGGTTAAAAATAAAAACAGGAAACTGAAAAGAAAAATCATGTACTTTCATGTTTACTTTTAGAAATAAGTATTATTTTAAAAATGCATATATACTTATAAAATATTATATGCCCCATTGCTTTGAAACATTTTCCTACTTAACATATTGCGATTATTTTTCTTAATTCAAATGCTGGGCTAATTTTGTGGTGAAACGGAATGGATTTAATTGATCTTTTCTATTGGAGATGCAAATTCCTTTTAGGTCTTTGCTACTGGAGATAGCTGCATGGCATCTTAGAGTTTTTGTTTCTGTGCATTTGCCCTATCTGTTTTATAATGTAAATTCGCTAGATTCAGTTTTGTTCTGACCACAGCTCCACTCATGGCCTCAACGTTGTCGGCTTCAATGTGCCCTGGCTTTGTTGGTGCAGATGGTGAAATTACCTTTATTGGATTCTCCATATTAGTTCCTCTGGTGTGGACTCTTGATTTTGGCTGTTGGGTCTCTTGTTGTTTCTCACTTTGGGTTTTCTGGGCTAGAGGCTGTCTGGAGTGGGCCAAGCTTACCTCTATAATCTTGTGATCCCTGCCATCTCTCAGCACCGCCTGTCTTTGTCCTCCCTTTACACATCTCAAAGCTTATCTTTCCTAGATGTAAACCATGCTTTGTTCCCAAATTCCAGAAAATTAAAACAAATACAGAAAAAATTAAAAAAAATATTTCCCAAGGAAAACATCTGACTTATTTTACTCTTTTTGTATAATCTTTCTGAGTATTTTATTGTATCTTGTTATTTATTGTAGGTGCATGTGTGCATGCATATGTTTGAGACATGTATGTATGCACAGTGCACATGTGAAGGTCAGAGGGCAACAAACAGAAGTTAGTTCTTGCCTTCTACCCAGGTAGTCTTGGCTGGCACTCAGGTGGCCTCTCTGGCCTTCTGACTGACCAGTGTTATCTTTTTAAAGTTGAAGATGCTTGCTTATCCACTTCTGAAGTCAAATTTACCTTATCAGCCTTATCACATTATGTCAGTCTTTGGTATAAAGCTCCCCAGTGACTTCCTGCAGGTATGAGGGTACAGCCCTGGGTACTGACACAGTCCCTCTCTCTGTCCCCTGCTTCATATCTCAGCTGGCTGCTCTTGCTTCACTATGGCCAACTGCGTCTCTTTCACATCCTCTCCAACACACACATAGAAGCCAGGACCCGAACATGTCCCCTGACCCTCCCCTTGTCCATGAACCCCTGTCTGCATTCTGCTTTGTGTATTCTATCTCAAAACCATCTTGAGACCCAAGGTAAGTTAGGCTTTTCTTCTGCAGTTTTCTTTTGAGAAGTCTTCCCACGTAAAATTAAATTAAAGGAAAACATGAAAGGCTTCTGTTTAAATGCTTAGTTTTCTTGGCAGCAGAAGCCTAGCTGGTTCATACTACCTAGTGCATACACACGGTCCTTTTCTATTGAATAACTGGTGTCCATCAAAGCTCAATTGAGTACATTTGTGTGGCTTTATTTCCTGACATCAGTTCATAGAATTTCAAGATTTATGTATTTATATATTCCCCCTGCAGCTATTTGACTGAGTAGCTACAATGTCATAGGTATTATTTTAGGTATTGGAAATATAATAGTGGGGAAATGATTAAAATCCTTATCATTTTTATATTGAAAAGACAGCATTGTCCCAAGAACCACAAAGAAATAAAGAAGTCCTTGTCATGATAAAGTTGACATTGCAGAAGTCATGTGACATATTACATATTGGAATAGTTTTGGAGTTATTTATAACTGTTGCCCAGCTGAACATTGCATGCGCTTCCAGTGTACCTGCTTGTCCATCACAGACTTGTGCTGGCTGTTGTGCACTGTGTAAGGTACAGGTGATCTGGACATTTCCTCCTCCCCTCCCATTGCCGTTCACTCTGATTTCATGTTTTTTTTTTTTTTAACCTGTTGAGAAATCCCAGTAGTATGATTATCAGACTTGAGACACAGAGTACAGTAGGAAACGGAGCTAAGCGTCAAGCTATATTTAACAATGCAGCCACACTCCAGCAAAGAAACCTTTATTCTAGTTACGTACAATGTCCCTGTGACAAGCGCCTGAGAGAAAGACTCTAAAGAAGAAATGATTTCTTTTTAGCTTGTGCTTTCAGAGGCGTTCGCTTGTGATTGGCTGGCTACGTTGCTGGGGTCTGACAAGAGGCAGAAACATTGTGAGGAAAATCTGCTCGCCTCATGCCAAGTGGAAAAGCAGGAACAGAGAGACAAGCGAGGAGCAGATAAGCTCTCGAAAGGCTTGCCTCCAGTGACCTATGTCTTCCACCCGGGCTCCTCCTCCTCTTCTTCCTCCTCCGCCCCAGCAGCTCATTTGGTGCGAACTCAGTGCATTAACTCATTGATGAAGCTAGTACCCTCATGATCCAATTGCCTTCCAGTATTGTCACTATCTGGGGACCAATCTTTCAACACATAAACAATTTTGGGAAACATTTCATATCCAAACCATAATAGCTGGCTTTGGGGTATTCTGAACAATGAGCCAAGAATAGAAAGTGTTATTCAGATGGAGGGGGAACACAGGCAGTTTCTGGCAGCTCTAAGTCTATGACTTATTCGTACCCTTGAATTGTGGCATTGTCCCTTAATGTCTAGACTTGGTATAGAGTTTGGAGATGGGCCCATGATGACTTCTTTGCCTATTTACATAGTTCTTCCTTTTTCAATAACTTGAAATTTTCTTTTAAGAGAGGAAAAAAAAAGGAACATGGGCAAGCAGGAGAAATGATGGACAGGGAGGAAAAGATGAGGATAAGAGTCAAAGTAAGTTCTTGGAAGACTGAGCTCAGGGCTGCCTGTCCGATTCTGACTCCTGAGCGGAAACTTCTGAACTGTCATGAGTCACATGCAAGGAGAGGCACGACTTGGCTCTTTGTAGGCTGTGGCCAAGGACAAGTTCCCGGTGGTTTGTGGGAGACATACTTTCAAGCTACTGAATTGCTTGGAAGAAAAAGAAGGAAAAAAAAATAAGGAGATCATTTTAATCATTCCAGGAATTTTATTTTTATATTTTATATTAGATATTTAGAGGTGGGAGACATTTTGGAGACCACCTATTTTCACCTTACCTTATGGGGGGTTCTGTCCTCAAAAGCTTCAGGATAAGCCAGTCTATGCTTCATCCAGTGATGGAAAACTCAGTCTCATGTGGTCAAGAATCAAGAATTGTCATTTAATTATTTAAGTGCCTCCTGACTTGAGATGAATTCTGTTTTTTAGCAACCCTAGCTATGTGTCCTACCAGATTGTCTAACGTTCCCTTCACTGGAGAGTCTTTGCCTGTGGCCCCTTCAGAACATTACTAAATCCTGGATTTCATTCCTCCTCTGCACATCTGAGACTCCAGATCCCTTTAAATAGCTTTCTAATTGATTAGCAATCTTGCTAAGGTGTAATGTTCAGAAGGAACACAGTACTGCTGGTTTTTTAGACTAGGACGTAGTTGAATGCCAATAAAAGTCTCGCTTATTTCATTGTACTTCTGATTACATAAATGCCTTAAGTATACTCTGTTTTTGTTTTCATTCTCTCTTTTTCTTTCTGCAAAGGTAAAATTTCTAAATTTCTTTATTATACGTGGATCAAAGATGTGCCTGCTTGACAGTGTTGTTTGAGTCTGCAATTAGGCCGTCTTTCATTTTGGAAGTCAGTGACAATAAGCTACCAGGAAATGTGAAACACGGAAAAAGCAAAGTCATTCTATTAAAAAAATGATCACTAAGCGTTTGTAACCAAGGCAGCCACAGCACAGGAAAGGCCAAACATTTTGACATCTTTCTTCTCCACACACTAAAATTTGTTAACAGACAACAAGGTTAGACCCTTCAATACCTGTGAGCATTGAAGAGTGGCCTGAATGTCAAGTTTGTGGGAAGCATAGTCCTCTTCATTTCCTTCAGGGCTCAGCTGTTCCTTTCAGTTTTCTAGGAGAGCCTAGATGCTCAGCTCGAGTTCTTCAGAGCAGAAACGCTACTAACCAACCATCCACAACTCTTCCTTGTGTAGAACTTTAGTCAAAGACTTGGTAAATATGGCATGGTCATAAACATACTTGTTTCTGGTCCACATGTGAAAATAATGGCCTTGTCATTCCAAAGGCCTTGACCAACATTATGAAGGCAGTAACTAGCAATGGAGCCTCTCAGAATGCCATTAAAGTATACCAGAGACTTTGGGGTTCTATTTTTTGCTAAACTAAATATACATATAAGGGCTCTTATTGCATACTAAATTTGAAAAAAAAATAATAAAAGGAACACTCTGTCCATAGGAGACTCTTACAATTCTAATGACCACCCCCTGTCCCCCCTCTTTCCTTGGATTCCAAAGGGGGAGACTATGACTGTGTATACTGTAGTACTCATTGGTCCACCTTTCTTTATAGTTTTGCCACTATATTCTTTTAAAAGCAAAATAGCGGATCAGAGAGTCAACCTCACACCTCTTTTTTTGTGAGGTTTGGATTGAAACGAACTTCATGTTTCCCCTCTCACATCAAATATCCTGAAATGTCTACAGATTAAATCAGCGTAAGTAGGATTTAAATACATCCATCAATCCCCATCCAAAGACTGGGGAATATATGAGGAGAAGGCATAATATGTAATCTACCACAATTACATAAGGCCCTTCGGAGTTGAGTCTAGTTCTTATTTCCTGTGGAAACCAGTTGCAGAGATGCCAATGGCTGGTCATACATCTCTCCGTCAGTGTCCATCTGTCTTGGTGGTCTGTGCATGGAAACACGACCATGAGCCAGATGGCTACCCCTGATGAGTACCGCCTTCCCCAGGATGACAGATCCAGAAATAAAAGACCATCTACCGAGCAGCATAAACAACATGACTCCTCTGTTTCCTTAGGCAGCAAAAGGCAGATGTATTTTTTTTTTTTTTTGCTGGAAGGAGCCTCACCTCAATGACCCGAATATTAACCTGAAGCTGTCATGTGACAATGAAGCTAGTAGGTGGAAAACCATGCGGGAAGAAAGCTTCAGCTGGATTTTCCTTGAATTAAAATCAGAATGGAAAACAATGGGCAAGTGTGCTAAATATGAAAGTGAGAAAATTGGTGTCAGGATCCTATAGCTGCCCAGGCACGGAGGCAATGGTATCGCCATACAGACCCGTGATGAGGGTCGGCAGTCCTCGAGAAGAATGGTAGAGGACCAAAGTCAGTACCCACAGGTGAAGATGCACCTGACGGTCATCAGGTCACATGACAGACCATCAAAAAACAATGCTTTTTAGAGACTCGGTCATATTGAAAGCACACACTATATGTGTTTTAAAACAGCCAGGTCCCAGTGTATAAGAAAGGATCTGAGGTCCTGAAAGCTTGAGGAACGAGGCAGGCAGAACAGCGTAGATGTTGTAAGCGACTCGGGACTTACTGACAGAAGTGTGGTCCTGGGTAGCAGCAAGAACAATGGATCCTGGTATTTGGATGAGAACTAAGGGGCTTATCAAGTGGTGGAGACAAAGGTGATGTCACCCAGTCTGGGATGTACCTGGTTTAGCTTAAGCTAGCATCAAGGACATGAGGTATATGAGGTGCCGGCTGCACCAGGGTCTCATCACTAAATTGCACATATGGCTTGTTCTGATTTGAATGTGAAATGTCTCCAAAAGGCTCATGCATGTTCCTGCATGTGGTGCTGTTTTGGGAAGTTGTGAAACTTTTGAACAGGAGCCCTGGTAGGCAGACACGGGGTTGTAGGAGTGGGCTAAAGTACTGTCTGCTTGGCTTCCTGATCAGTGGGGCTGTAACAGACCACACCCACAGTCCTTATCGCTGTGGTTAGGGCCCCAGTGCCTTGTCTCCGCAGTCATGAACCTGTAGGCTAAGATACATTCTTCTCTGGTTAAGTTGTTTCCTCTCAGATGTTTTTGTCCCAGTGAAAAGTAAAGCATCAACTACATTATTGCTTTACTTCTTTGTAGAGTTTGGCAAACTCTGTGGTAAACCCAACAGGGATGCTTCAGGGATACTCCAGGGAGCTGTGAACAGATACAGCTCAGAATTGCTGCAGCCAGGCCAGACTGAATATTTATGGAATCTATAAAGGAACCTCCCTCCATCTTTTTGAGAAAAGGATGGCTTCAAATTCACATAGCTAAGGCTAGCTCTGAACTCCCAATTCTCCCATCTCCATCTCCCAGGTTCTGGGATTACAGGCATAGCCACCATGTGTGGCTATGAAGTACTCTTAACAGCTCCAATTTTTTGGTCACTGTTTTTGCTGTTAAAAACTAAATATTAAACTCAGAAAAATAGTCCCCACTCTGCTGCTGATTCTGCCATCAATAAGGCGGATACATCAAATGTAATCATTAGCTAAAATAAAATAATTCATTAGACTTTTTTTTGGGGGGGGTGAAAGAACCAAGTTAACAGAATGATTCAACATGATCTTCATTTGGGAGTGTATGCATGCAAGACTCTGGGAAGGTCTTCAGGACTAATTTGGGCTGGTCATTCTTTGTTATAGTGGCTTTGTTGTGCAGAATATCCCCAGCTTCTATCTCCATTAGCAGAGATGTCTCCCTCTCCAGGCCAGGTGTGATGGAGCATGCCTCTAGAGTCAGTCACTCAGGGAGAGTATGGCAGGAGAACCACTTGAGCCCGCATGTCCTACAGCATCCTAAATTCTATACCTAGTCCCAGGTAAACTTGGGCTGCATCGTGAGACTCAAAAATCAAAACCAAAATCAAAGCCTCCAGACATTGCCAATGGTCCCCAACTGAGAACAGCTTCTCTGCCCTAATAAATCTGTGCGGGATTTAATTATAAATAACTAAAACTATTTCCATTTCTAGTTGGTCTATGATCTATCTATCTATCTATCTATCTATCTATCTATCTATCTATCTATTATCTATCTATCTATCTCTCATCTATCTGCATGTATCTTAATGAATTTTCTACAATAAAAATAAAAACTATTAAAAAACCCATAGCCATACTATTATTATAAATTACAGGCACTTTTTTTTTTTTTAAAAAAAAAAGCTTTGAAAAACAACTGTAGATTGTGGCTGATATAATGTGAGGAACCAAAGAGGAAAAAAGAGAAAAACAATCCCAAGATAATTTAGTTTGGATTCATCTGGACGATGCGGGGTGGTAATGTGTGGGCCAGAGAGAACAGGATTTATGACCCAACGCCCCCAGCCAAGTTGATCAACTCCCTGTGTAATGCCCTCATTCTGTTGATCACACTGGGTAGCTTTGCGCTCTGGGCTGTACAACGAGCTTTGCCTTGCTGTACTGATTTCTTGAGGTAAGCACAGCCCAGAGCATCAGCTCTGTCTCCTGTTCCCGGGAGACAAGTTCCCTTTACACACTCTCATCCCACGGGCAAGATACGACATTTGGTGTCACTCACTTCTCAGTGGTGGAATCGCCTTTCTTTTGTTAACAGTATTTATTTTATTTCTTATGTGTCTGGGTGATTTGCCTGCCTATATGTTGTGTACCACATGCATGCCTGGTGCTTGTGGACTGAAGAGGGTGTCTAACACCCAGAAACTGGAGCTGCAGATGGTTGTGAGCAGCCATGGGGGTGCTGGGAATTGAACAAGGGGCCCCGGGAAGAACATACAGTACTCTGACCATTGAGCCATCTCTCTGGCTCCAGTGGTGGCGTTTAGGAATGAGGGACTATGGGTACAGATTCAGTGACAAATGTCTTCATGAGTAAGAGAAATCTATTGTAGAAGCCGTATATAAACCCCTGTACCGAGTGATCACCAGTGGTAAGCTGAATGGCATTGGTCAAGAACCCTGCCTCTTCACAGCCATACTTCCTCCACAGGGATAGACTCCAATGAAGATCCAGAGAAGGTGTTGGGGCCTGACTATACAAGAAAGGATACATGACATCTGCCTCCTACATCTGAGACATAATGACCTTCTCCCTACAAGAAATACGCCATAGTCTTGTTTAAATGTATTGCTCTGATTTCACTAATTAATTCATCATAGGCTGAAAATATAACTTGAAAAATGAATTTAGTATGCTGCATTAGTTTCACGTAGTCACAATAATAGACCCGGCACAGGCGACTCATAAAGTAAAGAAATGCTGATCTTTGGCTCACAATTCCTGTGGTTTGAGCTAACAAATGGACAGTCTCTTACATGTGGCCTCTTTGAGGGTCGCATACTAGGTCAAGCGTGCACAAGGAAACCAGTGTTTGGAGCACAAACCAGGAAGCAAAGACTGGGGGACCTAGGTCTCACAATTCCCTTCAAGGGTATATCCCCAGTGTCCTAAAGCCCTATACTAAGCCCCACCTACTTGAAGCCCATAGTTTTTAATAGCACAGCCTTGGGGACCAACCTTTCAACATGTGGACCTGAAGAGATACTCAAATTTTAGCATTGCTAATTCAACTACCACGGCAACTCAGTCTACCACAGAGCTATTTCCCCTTTGTGACCACAGGGCTGACTGGGAGCTGTGACTCCCCAGCATTAACAGAAACAATGGCACATCACTAGATAAGAGAGCAACCAACTCTCGGAATCGAAGGTGTGCATTTTCTACAGAATGCGTATACCTTTGAGCCAACGAGCTAGTTGAAACATCTAAGTCGAATCCTAAGCCAGGGATTCTTCCCATCTCTGTCTTCCTCTGTGTGTATGTTCACATGTTCCAAGATACTGAAACCCTGTACGCTTCTGATACGCTTAGAATGGCAAGAGACAGAAAGACAACCCAGAACTAGATTCCTCTTTTAAAGGCAGAAAATGTGGTTCAACACGGGACGATTTCAGTGGCGGTGCAGAGAAGGAAGCAAATCACCACTGTGCTTTCAGGTGAGAAAAACCACGTTAGGCAAGGCAGACATTTACATCATTCTCGTGTCAAGATGGCTGCTGGCTCTGATGCTGAGCACAAACTCAGCAGAGAATAAAGATGAGGCCATAGCCGCCATTCCACACACTGCCCTGCTCTAAGTGTCCCCTGAAGACTAGCTCTTTTCCTCCTCAAAACAATGATAAAAAAGTTTTTATTTGTACTTCACGGATGAGGACACTGATGGATGTAGTAGGCACTTCATAAACAAATAAATATTTCATGAATGAAATTAATAAGCCAAACTACCATCAATTATTTTCCTTTTTGCTTTTCAAAACAACCTAGTCTTTTCTATTCCTGAACTTCATTTCCAGTTTGTAGCATAAATCTGTTCTTCCGAGCCACCAGAATCATTTCTACAAAGACCAAGAAGAACAGAACACTCTGATTAATATGATTATGCTCTAAATTAAACCATTAAATCAGAAACTGTTTGCATTTGTGGATAATTGCAAAAGACCATGACCCCAGAATCCATCTCTCCTACCAGAGCTGTCTGCTTCTGCCAAACATATGACTAAGGAAATAGGATGATATCTGTCTTCCTGAAAGACGCGCAGTGGGCTGAGTTCATAATTAAACAAAAACATAAGGCGTTGATATTCCTGTAGGTCCAAAACATGGAAACCTCAATTGTTTTGCATGGTTCGGCTTTATAGATTCTGTCGTGTTTAATGTAGTGTGATGTAGAATTTAATTAAATGGGGGAGACGATGGAATAGTTACTGGAATTACCAGGAAGGTGTTTTATGATGTACTTCAGCTCCCAGAGTGAACCATGTCAAACTTTAATAAACCCTTCCTCATATAGTCATTGAACTTGCTTTCCTATGCCCCGTGTTTACTTACTACGGATTTTACTATTATGGAGTGAGGTGATATTCATTCACGCATCTCCCTAAGAGACCTGGCAGTATTGACTGTCCCTGTAGAATGGTTAGTGATTCAGCGCTTCAGGTGTGGGTGGGACATTTTACAGTTACTAAAATGTATTTTAAACAATACATCTCCCCCAAATAAGTGTGGCATTCTATTAAAAAACTGTGGCAGATCTTTTAGGCAACACAGGGCCCTATTAAATTACTGAGAGGGTGTTATCCTGGCTACAAAAGAACAGCCATTTTGCTCACACTCCAAAACTGCCCCAAAACTGATAAACACTGCCTCTTATGGAAGACAGAAGCATGAAGGCTGGCCTGATTGCTCGTTCTGAGCGTGGGTTGTCACGACTGCACAGTGAGTTATGTCCTTTATATGCTAACCACTCTCCATCCACTTCGTGGCATGGGTACATCTTGGAGCGTCCTAACATTCACACAATCAACAAATTATAGAAAAGGGGTGTTTATAAAATACGTGACTTTTATGAAACATTTGGATAGAGTTACATGCATATGGTAAAAATCCAGAACCTAACTGCACAGGCGTACTTGTTAGAAAATAGGAAACCTTGACCATGGTACACACTCCCCATCCAAACTGGAAATGCTTACTCTGTCTACAACAAAGCCCAGGGCTCTGTATTCCAGGAAGTTCCTGTACTCCAGGATTTGCTGTGGATTGGGAAGATGGTCCCGTAGAAGTCAACCATCTGGAGGTGGCAGGGTCAACCAAGTGCGTGAACAGAAACAAGACAGTCATGTCTAATGCTGGGGAATCTGAACACGGGTTGACCTACTTATTTCCGTGGTTCACCCCCTGGAATGGTTCATTCATTTGCTGACAGGCACATGCCCCGTCACTAAAGAAGTCAGCCAACAAAACATATGGGGTTAGCTTTCCATTCGTACACTCAACCCCCAGTCCTCCATAAATTGCATGAAATAGTTCTCATGTTCGTCCTCTGACTTGTCAGGTGCCTGGCTCTCATAGAGTCTAGACAAAAGGCCACCCTCTGCAAGCCGTTCTCTCTCATAACGTTGGTATTCCACAGGCTCCTGGCCAAAGCTAGGTAAAGAAGGGATGCACAGCCTGCCAGTGTGAGGGTCCCAATCCACCAGTGTTGTAGATGACTCTTCCTCTGGCCCCTCTCCTGAGCCAGGATGCTCCTGTCCCAGGGGACGTAGGTCTTCAAGAGGCGGACCGAAGTTTGCTGAAGCTGCCTGTGGCTCAGATAATTTCCCTGTGCTGGATGCCTCTTCCTGCCCACAGAACTGGTGGTCTTCGGCCTCTCTGTAGAAATCAGTTGGGACACTGTACTCGGCCTCGGTGTCGGCCTCCGGAGTGGGCATGGTGCCGCTAAGCCATTCACGCTGGTCTAGGCAAGCATTTCTGTCGCTTCGCTCAGCACCACAGACATTGTCCATCAAATGCGAAGAGTATCCTAAGTGTTGTCCCTCCACCTCCTCCAGATGGGGCTCCCGGCTTCCACGGAGCTCGGAGTCATTCAGGCTGGAACTATCACTGCTTTTCCCCAGCAAGCTCATATCCTTTTGAGAACATTTAGAATCATCCAACATATCGAGGGTGATAAAATTGAACTGAACTGTTTCAGTAGGTTCAAAGAACCTTTCAATTTCATTTCCGTAAATCAAAACCTGCAGAGAGAAGAGAAGGAACTTCATCTTTTCACTTCGGAGAGAGATTACAAACAGAGCCAGCTAGAACTTCCGGTGTTGCCGGATAGTGTGAGACCCTCTCTGACCAACTTGGGAGAGATAATTAGGCTCGGTCTATAGAGAAAACTTTACTCTATCAACAGAATGCAACCAGAAGTGAACTGCATCACTGGTGAGTGTCCAGTGTGAGGTGCGGGGTCGGGGCTGTGTGTGTGACTAAAAAGGGGGCTGCTGGTGAGTCAAGTTCTAGAATCTTCTCGATTCTTTAAGATTGGAAACTGCTAGATGAGGACTGTTGATGAGTAAGGCAGGTGAAAGCGTGTTCTGTTTGCTGTTAGTAAGCTGGGGCTGCCCAGACCACTAGCCCTTTCCTGGATAGGCCGTGGAGTAAGATTCAGAAAGGGAGTATGATATTTCTATTGTCACCTCGACAGTACAGAATCACCTGGGGGGAAACTCAATGAGGAACTTTCTATGTTTGGATTAGGTTGGTCTGTGGGCAAGCCTGTGAGAGATTTCCTTACTTAAGCTGAGGTGGGAGGACACACCCTGGACGTGGTCAGCATCTTTCCCTAGGCTGGGCTTTGGAGCCATTAAACCATTGTTCTCTGTGATATTCTGCTTCAAGCCCCCACCATCTTCCCCCATTCCCAATGATGGGCTGTAATGATGTGGGATTCCCATCTTTATTCTATAAATATGTTTTATTGCCAGTGGCTTATAAAGAATCTGCTTTGGGCCTATGACAGCACAGAATGGGGTAAGGTGGGAATTCCAAGCGGAGATAGGGGAGAAAGAAGGCAGAATCAGAGAGACACCGTGTAGCTGAAGAAGGAGACAGATGCTGGAGAACCTTACCTTACCAGTAAACCATGAGCCTCATGGTGATACGTAAATTAATAGAAATGGGTTAATTCAAGATGTAAGAGTCAGCTAGTAAGAAGGCTGAGCTAATAGTTCAAGCAGTGTTGCAATTAGTTTTGTGTGATTACTTTGGGTCTGGGTGGCTGGGAAAAAACAAGCAGCCTTTGTCTACATTGTAATTTGGAACTATGGGCTGAAACAAACTCCTTTTCTTGGAAATTGATTTAGTCAAAGCACTCTGTTACAACACCAGAAAGGAGTGGACGCAGGAATATAATGTTCAAATTGTGCTAGGATAATTAAAAAAAAAAGCAATTAATCTGCTAGTTTATGGGAGATTTTTAAAAAAATTCTAAATCATGTCAATAATATACAAGAATAAGGAAAATCAATAAGGCCCCAATAACCCCAGACACTCTGGAGGCTAAGAGAGGAAAGACCATCTGAAGCAATTTAGTCAGACCTTGTGTCAAAAGAAAAGATAAAGAATTGTGTGGAGACGTAGCTAAAAGGCGGAACACTGTCTGCATGCGCAAGGCCCTAGCTCCACCCTGAGCAACACAGACATAATTTTTGTTCTGCTTTGGGGTACATGGAAGGTGCCTGTTATCGAGGGAGGCATCAGTGACAAGGTACAATCTTCCTGTCACCCCGTGACATGCTTTCATTTAACTGCTGAGCCCATGGGGTCCTTTTCACCAGATGGTCCCAGAACATCTCATTTGCTTCTTCATCTTGCTTCCTCTTGCAGTGTATGCTCAAGTCCTGGCCATGTGCCTCCTAAGTGTGTTTAAATTCCACATTCCAAATCCCTAAGCCCATGCCCCATTCTCCTCTTTGGGATTGTCATTCGTTTCTCCCCTGGTAGCGTCTTAGCTGCATTTGCTTTACTAGGACAAGTTGCTTTTATTTTCTACAAGAAGATCTAAAACAAAATGGTGATCATAGCATTGCAGCTCAGAACCTTACTGAAAATTCTCTGAAGACCAAACAAAGCTCAGTCCTGAGAACAGCACCAAATACTCCTGCGACACAGCCCAGTGTCGGCTCTCCAGTGTGGCTGCTCACAGAGGACACAATAGGCTGGTCATATGACAAACTTTCCCAGCATGCTATCTGCCTTCCCTTGCTCTGCTAATTTCTCTGCCTGTAGTAACTGTCCCAGCTCATTCATGCCCTTGAATATGAAAATGGATCCCCCCCCATACTAAAGATTTCAGGGCTTCCTTCTACCCCATAAGTCCTCAAAAGCTTGTTTTCTTTTGTTTAACCTTCACGTGTAGTCTCTAAGAGGCTTGAACTTGGAGAATGACAGAGAGATCATGACTTAAATGATCTGTTTATTCCAAACCTTATCTCAAGCACTTATTAATTATAAAAGTGTTTCAAACCCGAGGAGGGTTTAGTGTTGGTATATCTGTGATTGGATTCAGTACAAAAGCTGCTTTTTGTTGGGTTTTGGGGTGCAGGGGGTATCACCCAGAATGGCATACACGCTATGGAAGGACTCTCTTACTCAGCTGCTCTCAGCTCAGAATGTGTTTTAGAATTCACCACCAACTTAAGACACTTGGCTCTGATGGAAAACCGTATCTGTTCTGACCCTCCTCTTCTCTCTTTCTGTTGTCAGAACAGTCTTGCCCCGTGCCAAGCACTCACCAAATTCGACGGGTGCTTTTCTTTGCCAACGTGGATGTAACGGTAAACTGAGTAGCCAATCACAGAAAGAAGAAAGACGATGACAGACGTGGGCAAGACATACCAGAAGATGACTTTAAACTTCAATGCTGACATTCGGGCTGTCAAAGAAAAATCACGGGTCAGGACTGAACAGTTGTGTTTCTCAGCTAGACGCCGAGAAGCTAAGTAAGGAAGGGGTCTCAGAATTTGCCATCTCTCTAACCGTGAAAGTCTCAAGGCACTGTCAAAACTCACCCATGTCTTTATAGTAAGTCTGCATTCCTAATATAAGACATTAGGCATTCCGAAATCTCTTTTAATGCTCTGACACTGATCCTGGCTCATGTATGTGAAAACCCATGGGTCTGTCAGCCTAGGAGTTCACAGCTCTTCAAACCAAGCAGCAAACACCCTCTTTAGTGAAATCCCTAGTGCCAGGCATGGGAAGCCTCCCTTTGAGTTAGTCAGGCACCTTTGTGAAGCTCTTGGGGACTGCTTGGAAGTTGTGCTGGTTAACTTTATATGTCAATGTGTGTAGGCCATGGATACTTGCTAGACACCATTCCAGATGATTCTTTAGATGTTTGTAGATGAGATTTAGCATTTTAAAGAGTAGATTTAGAGCAAAGAAAATTGTTCTCTAGAATGTAGAAAAGTCTCATCTACTCAATTAGATGCTCTTAAGAAGAAGAGACCAATGAGCCTGAAGAGGAGGGAATTCTACTCCCATGTGGCATTTGGGAATGAACTACAATGCCAGTTGTCCCTAGGGTACTCAGATTGATGCCTGCTCTAAAGATTTTGTACTTTCCAGCTTACACAGTCAGGAGAGCTGACTCCCGAATATCTCTCTTGTGTCTATATATCCTGTTGGTTCTGTTTCTCTGGAGAATTCTAAACTGCTGCAGAAATACACACTGGGGTACATGCTTGCACATGTGTGTGCACACACACAGAGACCATGCAAACTTAGCACAAACCACATAACCCTTGACATCCTTTATATACTAATAAGATCAGCCATTGTGTCACAGGAGCGTTCTCATCCATGTGGATGTGGGATGCTGTCTGATGGAAAGAAAACTGTGTAGCATCTATCCCACTAACTGCCATTTACAGACGTAAATGGGAAACGGATGTGTGTATGATGTGTGTATGATGAGAGTGATGGGGAGTGAGCGGCCACACCAGCGGGAAAATCCATCATGGGCATCCCTTGAAGCCTCTTTTACTGACTCCACTGTCCGCAGAGAGAGTGCTCGTTGGCTTACACAGAAATGCACCAAGGCTGTGGAACAAATGCTGCGGTTGTTGGATACTTGTCCTACTTCAGATGGGACCTGTTCTGCTTAGATGGCAGCTCAGCCCTCAGCACAGCCCTTGATCTCACTGTGAGACCGGGCTGATCCTGCCTAAGAAGATCATGACAATTTCTGGTGCTTAGTGTGACATAGCACATTTGCTACAATAAACCTAATACATTTTGTTTTCTGATGTGGGAGGGTCTTCTGTTTTGAGGTGGCTTCATTGGTTAATAAAGAAACTGCCTTGCCTCTAATAGGTCAGAAAATTAGGTAGGTGGAGTAGACAGAATAGAGTGCTGGGAAGAAGGGAAGTGAGCCAGACACCATTCCTCTCCTCTCTGGGTCAGATGTGATGAAGCTCCGATTCAAGATGGACATAGGCTAGAATCTTCCTGGTAAGCTACTGCCTCTTGGAGCTACACAGATTATTAGAAATGGGTTAATTGAGGTGTGGGAATTAGCCCAGAAGAGGCTAGATATAATAGGCCAAGCAGTGTTTATATGAATACAGTTTGGTGTAATTATTTCAAGTAAAGCTAGCCGGTGGCTGGGAGCCGGGCGACAGGAAGCAGCCCGCTGCTCCTTCAACAGTTTTCACTTGGGGGGGGGGTTAGTTGAGAAACTTCTGGAGCAGAGATATTTTTTAAGGCATAGTCCCTAAAGAGATAAAATTGATTTTTTTTTTTAAAATAAAGGAAGCAGTGTCTTGGAAGGTATGCTCAGTCATTGACTGGGTGGGATATTATGGGAAGCATCAATACCAGATATGGGGTGCCTGTATCTGTTCCTTTTACTGTACTGGCAAGGAAATGGGTTCCATGTTCTTACAGAGAAGATGTTGGGTGAGCTGTATTTGGTTGTCTCAGCTCTGCCCGTTGAGTAAGCAAGCTCCATTGGACGGTAGGTCAATGCCCTGTTATTGGCACTTATCAAGCTGTTAGGAAACACAGAACTTATTCCAGACACAAAACTTATACCTCCAGCCTGCTCTGTGTCCCTTTCTTGCTTGCTTGGCATTTGCGTTCTACTTGTATATTTGCGTAGAACATCCTTTCTTGCCAAAGAGATGGCATGGTGAAGTGAGACTCCCAGGTACAATAGAAACGGAAGAGGGGAGCAACAGGGTGGCGGTGGGGCATGGGCGGTACTGAGCCTGGAACTGGGGGCTCTTTTTCTCTAAATTTCTAGACAGGGTTTCTCTGTGTAGCCATGACTGACCCAGAACTTGATCTATAGACCAGGCTGACCTCAAACTTAGAGTTTTACCTGCCTCTGCCGCCTAAATGCTGGGATTAAAGGTGTGTGTAGACATTGACTGGTAAGGGATGTGGGCTCTCAGTCAGGGATGGGGGAAGAACCAGAACCCGCAAGAGGTTGTTAGAGGGGAAGGTCAGAATGATAAGGGATGAACACTATCTGATGAGGCAGAGGAACTTGAGGGTCTATGTATTTTCCCCCCCTTTTTAGGGTTTGAGTTGAAGTTCTCTCTGTAGGGTAGGCTTATTAAACAAACACAAGACTCATAACTCCAGGTCTTTTAAAAGAAGCACTCAAGACAACAGTTCCTTGGGAGCCTTGCTTGGAAAACCCAAGAAGGAGGCAGAGAAAAGCAATCGTAGGAGAGTGATTCTGATGATTCCACGTCTGCCTGTGACTGAAAGTGACAGGTGATGTCTGAAGGCAACTTGAGGAGCCTGTATCCCAAGGGGGAATCAAAGCAGTGGTGTCTGCAAGTGTTCACAGGACAGTGCTTTGCTTCCTACTGTACAGTTTTTGGTTAGAGTGACTATGGCTGGATAGAAGAAGAAATGACATATATGAAAATTCTTTCTTGTGGGAGGTGGGATTTCAAGACAGAGTTTCTCTTTGTAATAGTCCTAGCTGTCCTGGAGCTAGCTCTTGTAGATCAGGCTGGCCTTGAACTCACAGAGATCCTCCTGCCTCTGTCTGCCAAGTGCTGGGATTAAAGGCATGGGCTCCCACCACCCATTTCTCATGAAAATTCTTAATTCTGTTTCTCAAGGTAGAAAGCTCTGTTAATTGGGGAGGATGGTTGCCAATGGACTACTGGGCCTTGCTGACATTTTTCAGATGTTGCAACAACCCTCCCTAATAGTGACCAAGCTCAATGGCAGATAGTTCAATGCATTTAGTGAAGTAGACATTTTACTACTGTTTCAAACCTGATATTCATAGACTCTATCTAAACTGTCGTACTTTTTGTTTTATCAGCTTTCTTTCCTGAAGCTAGCTAAAATCTCTCACAGCTTACCTTTCAAAGTACTGAAGCATCGCTTTTGAGAAGGCAGAGGGAGACGAGGGGGCCCTGGGACAAAAGACTCCACGCGGATGCAGTATTGAATGCTTGGTTCCAGCCAGGTGAACTCCAGTGTGCTGTTGGTGATGTACTGGGACCACTGGGGCAGGGAAGTGCAAACCGAGATTAGAGCCAAAAATCCCAGGACCTCCCCAGGACAGCTCGAGGGAGAAGGGAAGGGCCAAGATGCCACCAGATCCTTCCTGTCATAAATTATAAGCTTTTATTTTTCTCAGTGTAGTTTTAAAAATATATTTTCATTTAGCTGAGCAGAACATAGTTAGAAGTGGACCCATTCTTAAGGTAGAGTTCTTGCTTAACTTGGCCCTGCCTTCTTGCATATATATGCATGTGTGTATACATATATATGTGTACAATATATAGCATATAATATATTCATATATCAATAATCCCTGGAAAGTGTCTGAGAGATGATGTGTCAGTAAAGAAGCTTCCCCAGGTGAAAAATGCCCGATTGTTCTACACTCCGATTGTGACGTCACACACTGAAAGGCCAGAAGTCTCCTCAGCTCTCATTTTATCTTGCGCAATATCTCTTCTGAATAGTATCAGCCTCCACCTTCTCGGAAGAGAACTGAAGCAGCAGAATTGCCCGTGCTTGTGGCAGCACAGAAAGGGAGCCCAGAGGACAGACCCCATCCCCGGCAGGGCTCACCATTCGTGATTTAGTGTTGTGCACAGACACGTTGTACTTCAGATTGGAGTATATCTGCTGCATAGAGACAGGGTCATCTTCGGGATTTATCTTCCACTTCTCCGGTGCTATCAGGACAATAGAGACAGACTTCTCTCCCGTTTTCAGGACAACCTCTGGCGGGCCAACTTGTGCTTAGAGGAGAAGACGGTATTAGCATCTTCAGGCGTGAAACAACCCCGAGATAAAGTTACAGCACAACCTTTCTTGGATCGAAGACCTAAAACCACCCTTTTATGGGAGATCCTTTCACCATAAAAGCCCAGAAGCTCTCTGCAGGACCGGCATCTCTGCTGCAAGGACTCCACTCAGTTTGTGGCTCAAAAGCAGTCATTGGCCTCAGTGTAAATAAGTGAGCAGGGTTGGAGTTCTGGAAAACTTTATATACAGACACTGAAGTCTGCAAAAATCTTTTCTAGATTATTTTTAAAATTTATTTTTATTTTATGTGTATGGGTGTTTGCCTGCATACCACAGCACACTCATTTCCAGTGGAGGCCAGCAGAGGGTGTCGGATCCTGTGGAACTGAAGTTAGACGTGGTTGTGAGCCACGTGGGTGCTGGCAACTAAACCCGAGTCCTCTGCAAAGAACAACATGTGCTCTTTACTGCTGAACCATTGCTCCAGCCCCTGACATTGAAATGTAAACTTCACGTCATTTTCACGTGTCAAAAATACTGTTTTTTTTAAAAGCTATTTTAAAAATATAAATAGCATTCTTTTCTTATGCCTTGTTGAAAAACAGAGGAGCCGGATCTGACCTGAGGAGATGGGACACCAACCTCTGACAGACCTGACAGACCCCTAGAAAAGGGACCACCCCCTGGGGCTTCTGTGGCCTTGGACGTTTCATTATGGTGGCCCTGCCTGCATCCCTCATGGTTGGGTCAGTCACATATAAGGGGAAGGAAAAAGAATGACAAAAAAAAGAAAGGGAAAACAAAGAAAAAATAGCAAAAAATAAAAGCAAATATCAGGAACATTCTTGCCTTAATTCTGAGTTACACCCAGAAAAAAACAGCACAATACCACGTTTAATAAAAACGAGATTTTGCTGTGCAATCAGAGAACATATCCATGACTTACTCACCCACAATATATTTTTGAATGCATAGCCTCTTCTATGATAAAAAAATGATAAGACAAAATAAAAGTTTGGTATTATAGGCAGCTGTCTTTAACTTTGAATCTGAGAGAGACCTTAATGATACCTTGGCCAAACCTATCAATCTACAGGTTAGATTCTGGGGTTCACCCACATGAAATGCAGGGCTGGTTCTCAACCTGCTCCACAGACCAGAGTCAAGCAGACCCTTTTCCCTGGGCAAAGTTGCCCATGAGGCCAGAGTACCATGCTAGGAATCCCGATTAGAACATGCTCAGCGGACAGCGGTGTTACTCACTTTCTAGGAAAGGATAGAACCGTCCCGTCTCAGCCCATTCGGAACACTTGGTTTCCCAAGCGGCCTGCACCTTGGCATAGTACTGGTGCTCATAGTCTGAGGTCTCAGCAGAAAGATCGCAGTAGGTCCTGCCGATGCTTCTGCATTCAGACACACTCAGCCATTCCTTCTGGCCGTATCTGCCAAGAAAGAAACGACGAGTTAGCAATGAGGCCCCTTGCAGGCTTTACAATTTAAAAACATCATTAAGAAAAGTGGATGGGAGACCGTCTCTTCAGCAAAACACAGATGCCTGTCTTTCTGATCGATGGGAATCCCCTTTGGCTGTGGTCGATATTTTTATTAGCTGTCAGGAGCGTGAGACAGAGTTTCTACCAACACTTTGCTTTTCTGTGAATTAGAATGTGGATAGTGCGGCCTGAAAGCATATTGGAGTTTCATACTTCAGCGACAGTAACATTTTTGAATACTGTGCGATCAGTCTCTAGTAATTAAGTTTTTATTCTACTATATACTTACACATGTGAGGTTAGAGAGGTGGATGCATTAAGGAAAGTTAGTCTTTTTTTTATTGGAAGAGCTATTACTTTGACATTCTCATAAAATTTAAAGTTTACTAAGTATTAAGAGCCTGGGGGAAATTTTACTAGGATGCAGTGCGTGAGCGTGTACCATCACCATATTGCTACTGAACTGAGAAGGTTGTTTATAATTTCTTGTGGTTGTTGCCGTTAAAATACAACCTCCAAAGAAAATGGGGAGGGGAAGTATTTTCAGCATTTCTCAGCTTAAAGAAACTGTGGCATAAAACGTTTGTCAGTCAGAGAGATAGGGTCGCCCTGGAGGCAGACTACTGAAGGGATTAAAGCAGGGCTTTGGGGAACAAGCCAAAAGGCCACGGCTTAGAAGGCCAAGCAGTCATCTCCAGAGGATGTAGTGTGTGGTGGTCGCCTCTAGAGGGCAGTGTGGAGGACACCGCTGTGGTCCAGGGAGTGAGTGGGAAGGGGTAGTGAGATGAGTGAGGACACAACAGAAAGAAGATCTTGTAGGAGCCAGGACCAGGTGACTGAGCGCATGCAAGAGATAACTAAAGATGATGAAATACCTCTTCCCGGTCAGGGCAAGAGGAGAGAATATAATTGATCTGATAAAGATCACCAAAGAAGAGTGAGTTTGGGAGATTGGGGAGGGGAAGGATAGGAGGAGGAAAATCTAATAAATTCAGCAGTGCCAGGCTGAGTTTGAGGTGTGTTAAGAGTCTTCCAAATGCTGGCGCTCAGGGTTCAAGAGACAGGTATGAGTGGGAGGTAGTGATTCTGGAGTCAATGCTCAAATTGCTCGTGGATGGCTTAGGCAGGAATACCCAGAGCAAAGTCTG
Source organism: Alexandromys fortis (assembly GCF_014885135.2). Lineage (NCBI taxonomy): Eukaryota > Metazoa > Chordata > Mammalia > Rodentia > Cricetidae > Alexandromys > Alexandromys fortis. The sequence continues at coordinate 2,475,411 of NW_026067987.1, read as the reverse complement.
CATTTAAACTTCAGGAGCATGACTGAGCATCCTTTGGATATATACATTTACACAATGGTGTGCTATACAGCAGAAAAAAAAAATAATGACATCTTGAAATTTGCAGGCAAATGGATAGAGCTAGAAAACATCATTTTGAGTGAGGTAAACCAGACCCAGAAAGACAATTATCACAAGTACTCATTCCTAAGTGGTTTTAAAACATAAAGCAAAGAAAACCAGCCTACAAATCACAATCCCAGAGAACCTAGACAACAATGAGGACCCTAAGAGAGACATACATGGATCTAATCTACATGGGAAGTAGAAAAAGACAAGATCTCCTAAGTAAATTGGGAGCATGGGGACCATGGGAGAGGGTTGAAGGGGAGGGGAGAGACAGGGAGGGGAGCAATGTAGAGCTCAATAAAATCAATAAAAAAGATTAAGGAAACAAAGTCTCATAAAGTGAAAACAATGTTTTATAGCAGTGTTGCTTTTGTGATTACTTTATGGGCAAAAGTAGAGAAGTTTAAGAAGGACAAAAGTAATTAAAGCTGTACAAAAAAAAAAAGGTTCAGGAACATTAAAGGGGCCATAAAACAGACTTGGGAATAGCAGCAAAAGGGGCGAGTGGAGGAGCATTCATAACAAAAGTCTTGGGAAGAGTTTGTCTTGATAAGGAGGGTTTGGCAACCTTCCTGTGTATTGCCAAAGTCGTCAAAAATCTGGCAACAGAGTTCTGAAGCGAATCTCTTTTATTCCATAAATGCCACATCTGCAAAAAGATGTTAGAAGTGCAGTCAGATCTTAATCATCGTCTCCTTGCAGGTTATCAACCGTGCCTGGAGACTTTCTGATAAAGGAAAAATGGATCTATATTTACATAGATAGTTACATTTGTACTAAGGCACAGAAACAGGTTTTACCAGATTATACCCAAACATCTTTGTTAGCTATGCATTTGGCTGTTTGCCACTCCATACCACTCCAATTCTTTCCATACAAGATACCATTTATGTTACTCAAAACTGATCTACTCGTCAATTTCTTCTTATTGTTTTTGGTCTTTTGAGATGGGAGGCTCATGTGGTCCGGGCTAGTCTTGAACTCACACTGAAGCTGACAATGACCTTGAACTCCTGATTCTCCTGCTTTGACCTTCCAGATGTTAGGATTAGGAATATGGGCTCATGTTGCCTTCTTAACCTGTCAACAGGTTTTGACTTGAAGTGGGAGAAATGCTGTCATTACTTCCTTTGTGTTCCCTTCTGTAAACTGCCTCACTCCACCAAAGGCAGGGCACCTTCTTACCATGTAGATGCTGACCGAGAAGAAAATGCCGGTCACTGATACCTGCTTGGGAGACCTGACAAATAGTCCAACCCCAATCCCGTGGGGGCCTTGCTGGTGGTCTCCATCTATTTCTAGTAAGCGCCAACGTCTATGAATGCCTGTGATGAGCTGAGGCTGGTACTCCAGGCTTACACATTTCCCCCTATTGTAGCAAGTTGAAGAAGGACGCAGGGGAAGTGAGCTTCCTTGTTCTTGTCCCATTATTACAGAGCAGGAAATTGAAACTCAGTACAATGAAGGGATCCAGTCAAGTTTGCAGAAGTAGCAAAAAGGTTTATCTGGAATTGGAATCGCTTTCTCCAGCACCAAAGCTGGTGTTTTGGGAGCTATGCTGTTTTCCACACTAAATTATTTTGTGAGTAAAACTGAAACTTTAAACAATTTTGCTCTGGAAACAAAACCTCACTAAACACTATAAAAGTGTGTACCACGCTCAAGGTTGCTCGGGCAGACTCACAACCTGGCCACAAACCCAGGACTGTCTTGACTCCAGCACTACACCCATGTTCTTGTCCACTGGTACATACCCGAGTGTGTCCGAATACCCATGGGGCAAGTGTCTTTTTAAGTGCTCCTTTTAAAAAGCTGCATAATTTAACTTATTTGTTCTCATATGGCAACGATAACCCTGACTATCATTTAAAGTACTTTCAGAAGCCCTGGGAAGTCTACAGGACAGAGCAAGCTCTTTGCCCCACCCGATGGGAGGAAGAGTGAGGAGAAGTTGGTGAGCTATCGCTTTCTGCGAAGCTGAGGTCTTCCTTTAAACACCAGCTCCTGACAGCATCCTCGGAGGTGAGAATGGGGCTCAAGACAACGGCGAAGGAGTGTTTCCTGAAGTTTCCCTGATCAGAACTCATTTCCCAAGGACAAAAATGGTCATTGTCACTGGCAAATGTGGCGCATGCATGTGTTTTAAAGTTCAAACCATCATACAAGTCAGGAAGTATAACCAAGGGAGAAGCAGATCACTCTAACTCATTAACCAGAAACATTTGGTGTAAGTGATGCCGGGCTTTTTATCCTACTTATAGAAGGAAGAATGATTAGACAGTTACGTGGACAGAAATCAGGTCATACCTGAAGCGGGTTTCTAATAAAGCAACGACTTTTACTTGATTTGAATCTTAATCAAAAGGAATGAGGTAAAATGAAAAGAATTTGCTGAAGTTCAAGTGTTCTGTCACTGTGAGAAATATTAGTTCCTCATGACCTTTGAAGTAAGGAAACCGGTTTTGAAAACCACTGAAATGTTAGCTAACGACACGATGATGTGCTGTCCATCCTTGGTACCCATGGGTACCAAGTCTGTAGGTTCAACCAACCATGGATTAAAAGCATTGGAGAAGGGATTGCATCTTTCCTGAACATTTGCCGTATGGCAGTACTTTGATAGCATTTACACTGGTAGCCTGTAGTATAACAACCCCGGGTGGCTTAAAGACCATGGGAGGGTATGTGCAGATTATAGGCAGATACCTTCTGGAAAGGTCTAGTAAAACTGTGGAGGGTTTGGAACCAGTTTCTCCTGGGTGCCAAGAAAAGATGAAGTTCTACAGTTACGCTTCCTGTCACAAATCAGTCTAGAAAAAGTCTATAAACAGCCCTATTTCTCAGTATATGCCTATAATCCCGGGTCTTGAGAGCTAGGTAGAAGAATTGGGGGGGGGCATGTCGAAAACAAGGGCGAGCAAACTGAAAAGGTTGTGCTGTTCATAAAATAAAACAGCACAGACCGTTACTCTGAATTCTTTGCTTATTCCCAATGGGAATGGTCTTGGAGGAACTTTTTATTCAAACTCACTTTCCCCTTCATGCTCAAATTAGGTGTTATCCTAATTTCTCACTAGTGCTTTGAATGTGGCTGGCTACCTGTTGGCTGATCAGGCAAGCCTCATCTGTCATAGACAGAAAGCTGTAGAAAAGATCTCAAATGAAACCAATGAAAGCACCAACCCTCCCAGCCCACGAGACCCTGAGAACTGTGGAAAGACTAAAATAGTATTTAAAAGTCTGAGGTGTAGGCGTGGGAGTCAGATAATGAGCTTTTCTGTGCAGAATTTTAAACTTCTACTTCTGTCAAATACTTTTTTTTTTTTTTTTTTTTTTTATCAAATCTATTATTCCCTCTGCGGGAGCCCCTGCCTGCCTTCAGCTCCTGGCCTCCTGGGGGCTGGTGTGGCTCACGGCACTGCGGTGAGGTCATGGTCAGCTTGGGCTGCCAACCATCCTCTGCACCTCCTTTCTTCCTGCCTCTCTTTACTCTAGGGTTGTCGCTGCACTGTGACTGGGCCCCCATGATGAGCTGTCACTTCAGCTCTTCTTCCCATGAGATTCTGCGGAACCAAACTGTGGCTCCTTAGGGCTGTCTCACCAGTTTCTAGCTGTAAGAACACTAACATACCCCTTCTCAGAGTGTTGGGCCAGCCTTTTGAGCACGTTGGCACTTATTGCTGAGGAATTATTTTTACTCGTAGAGCTCCAGTGGTAGCCGTGTGGGGCTGGAGAGGTTGCGCAGTGATTAAGAACTTTACAGCATCCAAACCAGGGGCTGGGAAACTCAAGTCCCCAAGAGGTCTGGACCCTCTTCTGGTCTTCACGGGCACCCACACATGTTTGACATACACTCACACAGACACTTACACATGCAAAAGCACATACACATCAAGAAAATTTAAATCTTAAATAAAAAGCCGTTCTTAAAAAAAAAAAGTGCCAGCCAGTAGTGGCACACGCCTTTAATTCCAGCACTTGGGAGGCAGAGGCAGGTGGATCTCTGTGAGTTTGAGGCCAGTCTGGTCTACAAGAGCTAGTTCCAGGACAGGCTCCAAAGTTACAGAAAAACCCTGTCTCAAAAAAAAAAAAAAAAAAAAGGAGGGGGAGCTGTTTTGCTTTTGGTGTCTGTGGTTGTTTCACTCTGGGTTCTACAGTATTTGGTTTGCTTGCTTCACGGTTGGGGGTCCTTTAGTCTCTGGAGATGAACACTGTCTTGAGTATTTTGGCTTTTTCCGTGCTTGGTAAAGGGTCCTGGAGGGCAGGTGCAAAGTGTCCATTTGCTGCTATGTTTAGTAGGATTCACTTAGAATTCTGCTTTGTTTGAGCTGAGAACCATAATTCCCATAATCTTAGCGGTCTCAGAGTTGGTGGCCTGCTTCATTTGCATACACGAACTACCTCTCTAACCGACTTCCTTTCTCCACTCATTTCATCCATTGTAATTTCGTCTGTGTGTATATGCATGTGCACCAATGTGTGCACACACGCACACGCATGTACCACAGTGTGCGTGTGGGTGAGAGAGGACACCTGGCTGGAGGCAGTTCTCTCCTTCCAACATGTGGGTCCCAAGAACGGAATTCAGGTCCTGAGGCTTGGTGGTAAGTATGTTAACCTGTCAAACCATCTTGCTGGTCTCCTTTCTCAGTTTTTGTAAGGTACCTCCTAATGCTCTGGCCTGAATATTTGGTGCTTCTGACTCCGCAACAAAACCACTTTATAATTTATCATAATAGCAAAGAAACAGGAAATGTCCAAACTTTTCTTTAAAAGAACTTAATGCCATAGAAAGTTTACCATTGCATGATTAACAGGGTCTGAGTCTCATATTTATGAACTACGTGTAAGGAAAAGAAGCAACTTACATGAAATACTGCACAGTGTATGTGACTTCAGCTCCGTGTTGACCCTCGGGTGGATTCCAATGCAGGACATTCTTCATGTTGATAGACAAGAAGGTGATATTTGTAGGTTTAGGCAAACCGCCAGGGACACAAGGAACTAGAAAAGGAGTGGAGAGGAAGTGGCGTTTTACTGGAAGGAAGAAAAACTTAATCCTTATAGTAAGTGGCTGACCTTTAAAGATGGCCCCAATGCCTTGGACCCTGCTTTTCTCTTCAGACTCAACCTGAGCGGATGCTGCGAGGCGGTTCACCCAAGAGCAAGTCGCTAATGTGACTCAGGAATGAGGACTTAAGGTCATCTTGAAGTTTCTGCTTTTTGTGCTTTTAACCTCCTGAGTGGCATGCAAAACGACAGCCAGAGTGATGGAGAGACCACGCCCAGAGGTCATTTGAAGGAGAGGATTGGCTGTCTCAATGTCCCAGCTGAGCGCAGGCCTGAAGTAGTTGTGCCCACTCCAGCTCCCCCGCCATAGACTGAAACTCCATGAAAGACCTCAAATAAAACCAGCCAAACCACGCAGCTGAGCCCCAGGAGACCCTGAGAACCGAGAGCAGTTATCACCACACAGATCGCGAGCAGCTGGTTTGAGGGCAGTTTGCTATGCACCAGCAGGAAAATGAACAGTCCAGCTTTTAGAGTTAGATAAAAAAAAAAAAAAAAAAAAAAAACCCATGAGTCTGCACTGGAGGCCATGCTCACTACACAGCCAGCCACTCCCCATTTCCCAGCATGACCCAGTGTGCGCTCTGCTAAAGCCCTGTGCGTATTAAAGCACAGAGTCTGTCCCTACCCTGCTAAGGTGCTATCTTCTCTACAGTGGGGTGACAACTGCTGACCCACTGTGCAGACTGCAGGCCTGTATTAAAGATTTAAACAGAAACTAGCCTTAAAATTTTAGGATTATCATGCTGGTATTATTCAGATCTGAAAGTTAATTGAGAAGCCTGGGAAAATGTGCTTTAGGGCTATACAACCAAAGTTTTATTTAAGCATGGATCATTTTAAAATACACTATTATGGTATTAAAGATGAGAAATAAAATTTCTGATGGATATTATTGAAAGACTGGCATTAGTGGAGGTTGGAGTTTTGACTGGATTCACCAGCATATATAATAAGACAACAGACAGAAAAACAGTCAGTACAAGGTTAAGTTACTCATTTAGTATGTGTGTGCATGTGTGTATGTGTGTACATGTGAGTGAGTGTGTACATGTGTGTTATAGTGTGTGCCTGTGTGTGAATATGTGAGTGTGCATGCATGCATGCGTGTGCATGCGTGTGCATATAGGAGAGTGTGTGCATGCACGCACATGTGTGTACATGTGTGTTAGTGTGTGCACATGAGTATGTTCATGCATGTGTGCATGTGTGTGCATGTGAGTGCATATATGAGAGTGTGTGCATGCATGTGTGTACATGTGAGTGAGTGTTGTGTTAGTGTGTGCCTGTGTGTGAACATGTGAGTGTGTATGCATGCATGTGTGCATGTGTGTGCATGCGTCTTTATATGTGAGTGTGTGCACATGCATGCATGTGTGTGTGTACATGTGTGTGTGTGTGTGTGTGTGTACATGTGTGCAGGAGCTCAGAGCCAAGGAGAGCAGAGAAGGCACTGGATCCTCTGGAATTTTAGTTACAGACAGATGTGAGCCACACCATTGGGTTCTGAGAACTAAACTCTGGTTCTCTGCGAGAGCAGTAAGTACCCTTAGCCACCTACCTACCTCTCCAGCCCCCAGTTTTTATTTTGAAACACTGGCAAGCCCACACAATTGTTCTGTAAGCCAAACTCTGTCTTAGAGGATCTATTCATAGAAATCCTCTGAAAGACGTAACGAAGGATTGGGAAGCTACCACAAACAATGGGAAGAATGCATTTTTCTGAATTAGGATCTGTGCCTTCAGATGGCTCACTGGGGAAAGGCTCTTACGGCTAAGCCTGCGGACCTGGATTCAATTCCTGGGACCCACAGGATGGAGGAGAGAACCAACTCCTAAAGGTTGTTCCCTGGACTTGCATGCTCTGGCAGGTCCCCTGAAATAAATAAAATGTAATAAAAAATAAAATAGACTGATTCTTTTATTGAGTGTGTGGCAGGGTTGAGGATGGGATCCTGGGCTTTGAATACGCTAAGCATGTTGTGCATCCCTGAGCTATCTCCAAGACCAGTGATGATCCATGAATGAAAATAAATGAAAGAATTTCGTGTTAGCATGTAGGAACCAAAGCATTAACACCGGAGAGATCACAACATGCCATGCAATAAACAGTCCGCCAGATTTGGTGAGGAATTTATCCTTTTGTAAATATACATATTCTAGTCTATGAACCTGGAAAACGTAAGATTCGATATTTGCAAATGAAGCTTAGGAAATCAAATTTAGCCCAGTCACTGACATGGGGTCTCTTGATACTTGCAGGAATTAGCTGGAACTAATGTCAAGGAAAGAAATTAGCTTAATGCTTTGGGCAATCTTTGGCTCCGAGTACCTCTATATGATAAATTATAATACCACAAGGCAAATAAGAAAAAGAAAATAATAATTTGTTCTAGAATTAAACTTTGCAATATTATCCTGATTCTAAGCAAGATAAGCTCTTTACCATCTGGGGGACTGAGGGCGCGTAGCTGTGTGTGCTTGCGCAGTGTTTGTCCTGCTTCCCACTTTGCACCTTGATCACTTTTTAAAATAAAAAAATAAGAAAGTTAAACACTAAAAAAGAAGCGCGTCATCTTAACCAATCTCCGCACACAGGGCTAGTGAGGTGATGGTTGCGGTGGGAACGTCTCTGAAAGGCCAGCTTGACCTCACACCTTAGCTTTTCACACTTCCCCTTGGGAATACTCTGTGAAAACTGATGCTGGCAGGTTCTGTAGAATATAGATAATGTACAGTGTGCAGTTAGCGGTGATTTAATTAAGGCCCGTGGATTAATCAGATTTTTTAACAGGGAACGAGGAATGCAGATAGGCAGTATCTCTGACCGAAATAAGTCCCGGTCGTTCAGGACAGAGGAACCGCTTTAACAAAAAGAAGCCTCTAAGATCCTTGTAGGTCTAATTTCCTGTGGAGCCACAGTTTTACATGGCACTGGCACGTGTGGAGTGGGAGGTATCCCAGGAGAAATGTAACTGAAATAAAACCGCATTCTGATATCACTGATGAAAGAAATTGCCAAAGCAAGGCTTTAAAGATGCAATCGAAAAGGAGTGGGATATTCTGATGTGTAGCAACATGATCTGGAGATACAGATCTCAAGTAATCTTAGATCTTACAGCGCAGGCACATTGCCTCAAAGTTTATATGCATAAGCGTCATCTTCGGTAACAACTAGTCTCTGTTTGACTTTAAAATAAGTAAGCAACCCACAAACTAAAGATGCCTAAAACGTGCCCCCAAAAGATTTAGGAACCATTTTGTATTAAAAAGAATGGATTGTTCATTTAAATTAAATTTGGTGGTTGTTACAAGGCAATAAAGCAGTTTTATTCTTCTGAAATGAATTACACTCTGGAATACGCTTTCAATCATTATGTTCACTGATCAATAGACATCTCTCTCTTCCTTGTGCATGTGGTGTATATTCATGCGTGTGTCCATGGGTGTAGGTGCTCCTGAATGAGTTGACATATGTGGGGGTCTCTCTCTCTCTCTCTCTGTGTCTGTGTCTCTCTGTCTCTGTCTCTCATCCTACTCTAACTTGGAACTTGTCTCGACTGGCTGTCCAGTGAGTCCTGGGACCCACCTGTCTCTGCTTGTCCCTTCTTCATGTTGCAATTACACATGTGTGCTGCCGTGCTTGGATTTCTGCATTTTTATACAATGCTGGGGATCTGAACTCGGGTACTCACGTCTTGCGGCAAACACTTCATTTATTTACTGAGCCATATCCCCAGCCTCTCAACAGAGATCTTGATTTATATTTTGCTATTGTCCAAATGGACTTTCACAAATGCTGGGCTAATTATCAAGAGGGCATCAAACTCTGGTGATGATCTGTTTCAGAGCGTAACACAGCTTTTGTAGAAACACATTTAAAGTAGATGTTTCTGTCGTACTTACGATTTCTCTAGCCCCACAGATTCACCACTGGGGCCAACGTTATTTGTTTTACGGCTTAGGCAGAAAGTATAGCAGTTTTGGATCATCTCCTTGTCAACGAATCAAAGTATTGTCCAGGGGGTGGCCCCATTATGAGCAAAGTAGGTCACACCTTATCTCGCCATCTCTCCAGGAAGCAAAACATATTCTTTGTTGTGGCAAGGCTTGCTGTTTCCCAAACTGTTTTTATCAGAGCACATTAAGCCATGCTAATCTTCTTCACTCATGCATAGTACATTTTGTTTCTCTGCTCACAGACTGCTTATTTCCAGAAATGAATGCTGAGCAGAGGCTGTGGGTTAGTGGTTACTTTGTCTATATGTACCTGCGATACCTTTTGCTAACTATGGAATTTTAACGATTTGTCTTTGGCCAATGACAACAAAGGGTTCTAACTACAGGGAATTTAAGGGTTCTGAGTATTCTCCCAGCTGCTTGCCCTCTTGGTCCAGGTCTCATTTCAGTAGATGATGGGTCTTTAGGGACAACTGAAGATGGTAAGCTAAGTGACTGTTTTGATAGTGAATATAGTCTGTACATAAACCTCAACTTACACGAGACTGCACAAAACATACAAGTGGGAAAAAAATCTTCATATCTTGATGACAAGCAAGTGTGTAATAGAAATAGTTGCTTAGGTTTAGAATCATTATTGTGATAGTGTAATGTGTTTTGCACAACCAACTCAGCCAGTCTCCACAGAAGTCTTATAGTAGACACTGCTGTCATCGTAACTCTACAGATAAAGCAACTGACACACAGAGAAGTTAATTGCGTGAGTTCATGTAGTTAATGTGAAGAGAAATGTACTTGAGAGCACACAGCCCCATTTAAACACCACTCACTCACCTCCATTGCAAAGCAGTTATACCAAGAGAAGTCAGAGCTTATGGGAAAGCATGTATATTCTATGACATTGATATATAAAATAATTTAAGTATTACAATGATTTGATACAATGACCTGATCAATACACTAAAAAACATCCACCACATCTTATAATAGAAGGTCTTTCTTTTTTCCTCTCAGAATACTGTCTTCCATTTCCTTCCACATCTGACCCAGAAGCATGCAAGTAGGAGCTGTCTACTAGTGTGCACTATTAAACACATTCCCCAACAGTGTGGTGATGGCAAAGGCAAGGGTTCCTAGACTGTTGTGTCTGAGTTTAGTCTAAGTTCTTTTAAGTTGATGAGTATATGATCTCTATTAATTTGGGATCACAATAAAACTATATATTTCTAAACGTTTCGCCTTAACCTTGAATGTTAGCTTATTGCCCTTCACATTGAGCACTAAAGTCAGTTCCCCCTATATGAATATGAAATGCCGGTTCATCATTTTAGTTATTCACTTCATTTATTACTTTTTGTTCTACAAGTTGAATTGTGCCCGTCCCTTCTCTCTAAATACGCTGAAGTCCTAATTCTTAATAGCTCTGGATGTGAGCTCATTTGGAAAGAGGTTTGGGGCAGAAACTCCATTAGCTGGGGCCACACTGGAGCAGCATTAGCTCTTAACGCAGCATGACTGGTGTCTTTGCAAAAATACAACCGTGTGAAAAGACAGAAAGAGAGAGGGAATCATGCGACGATGGCGGCCACGGCCTGGAGAATGCATCGGCATGCACGTCCAAAACTCCTTGGGATTTCCAGGAGTTAGGGGAAGGATAGACATAACTTATTCTGAAGGCTTCCAGCAGGAGCCCAAGCTGGCCAGCATCTTGATTTTAACTCATAGCTTCCAAACCATGAAGGAATAAATTCTGTCTTTTCAAGCCAGCCATATTGTGGAGCTAAAGCCTGGGACTACTCTGAGTGTATCTAATTGTGACTAAGAGATGAGTTTCTGTCCTTATAGAGCCTCTGGCCACTGAAAAGAAGGAAAGCGCTAAAAAATTAATCATTGAATTAAGCAGATAGATTCTTACACAGTGATGATCAGACTTGCAAAGGGTGTCTGTCACCCCTGTGAGTCACAGGGCATAGTTGGACAGGGACCTAGGGAGAAACCTAGGCTTGGGAGAGCAGCATTCCCAACAGAGACTCTGGCATGGGAAAAGTCATCTGTCTTCACATTTGAAGCGCAATGAGAACGTGGTCCAGCCTCATCAAGCAGGAGATATCATAAGCCTATTTATATCCAAGTGGAGGCCTCACTCTGGAGGGTGCTGAATATGAGTTGAAGGGGATGGACAGAAGGAAGTGGAGACTGGTGAGACTATCCCAGCATCGTCCCAGGGAACAGACAGGGCTTCCACCAGGATGCACGCTTGGGGTTGGCAATGGACCTCAAGCAAAGTTGGGCCAGTTTTCCAGGAAAAGCCCAGTGGAATCAGGTGAAGACCTATCAATGAACTCTTTATCCCTTTGCTGTTTTAATAATACAAAGGAAGAATTAAAAAAAAACAGGATTAATACTTTTTTTTAAAAAAAGAAGACAATAAAATATAATTTAAAAAGGAAAAACACGCATTAGGGAGATAGCTCACTCAGGAAAGTGCTTGCGGTGCAAGCATGAGTATCAGAGTTCGATCCCCAGCAGCCATGTGAGAGCCAAGTGTGAAGTTCTTTATGTCTGGGCTTGCTGGCTAGCCAGCCTGACTCAACCGGTGTGTGCAGCTCCCCGTGAGAGATCCCTGTCTCCATAAACAAGATGGACAGGTCCGGTTGCACCACACGTGGCCTCCATGTGTACACATACGCATGTGTACACACACCCCTCCAAGGAGAACATGCACACCCACACACTCACCTACTCCTACCTGCATCCCCAAAAATGAAAAGCAATCTGATACTTAATGATTCTTTGGTGGTTAAAGGAAAGAGCTACAAAATTTTAGGCAAAATTTCAAGTTAGAAAACTAGAAGGATCCTCCTGCATAAACAGCCTTGTTGGAATGAGTTATTTCTCTAACCAACTACTGCTAAGACAATCAAATTAATATTAAAGTAAAAAAAATAAGCCACACCCACATTGTTTATAGGAGCCACTTGCCAGTTTAAGGGTAAGAAAACCAGCAGCATTTCTGAAAGCATAACTGATTTTCTAATAAACCGTCATTGCCAGGGTCGGTACATAGATTCTTCACGACCAGTCCTGGTCTCTCTCTCTTTGCTGTTTTCCCAAGGCACCAAGTTCACCAGCCTTTTCTAATCCCCCTCCACACCACAGCTCAGTCTGCTCTTTCAGGTCCTTAGACATTAGTGTTCTATGCCTGCCGAGTCTTTCAGAATTAAAACACTCTCAATACTCTATCTGTGCATCATTTGCTGAGTGTCATCTTGTGCTATCTTTAGCAATATTATTACGGCATGGTGACATATATCATCAGTGTGGCCTCCGTGCCACTGAACATTCATGACTCCAGACAGCTGGGTGGAATGTGTTGGACTCGTGACTCTCTTCTGATTTTCTTGACTCCTGTGGAGACTAGATCCCTTTGAGTGTTCGAAATTGAAAGTACCTCAACAAAGCTGTAAGGGATTGGCGGGGAAGTTTCTGTCAACTGCATGAACACTGAAGTCAAAACAGGTTGTCTATACTTGTGAACTAACTCTTATACTTTGGTGCCAAATGTGGCCCCATTCATATGCTAAACCTGAGGGCGGGCTCAATGTTATATTTGAAAGTGGGGCTTTGGGGAAGTGGTTAGATTATACAGGCCAAGTCTCATGGACACTGTTGATGTCCCTGCCTCCCTTTTAAAGATCCCAAAGAGATCCATCTTGCCCTTTACCCGAGGAAGATGCTAAGCTGGCAGACTGTGCATTAGGGAGTGAGCTGTCACCTGTCACCAGAGCTACTAGTGTCTTGATCTTGGACTTTCTCACCCCAGTCTCAAGAGCTGTGAAACATTCATTTCTGTTGTTTAGAACCCCTCCCCATCTTTAGTGTGTTCTAGCAGTCTGGACTGATGAGGACAGTTGTCTTTAAAAAAAAAAAAAACAACAACAAGCTCTGCTTCATCTGAGAAACACCTCTGCAATAAATAGTCCTGTGTCTGCACTTGGGTCCTTCCAAAAAGAGATTGGGAAACCGAGACTTACAACCCATGAATCTAAGACAATTTCATTAATGGAAGTTGATTGACTGAATGATACTATAGTAATGGGGGGGCTGAGCCCAGGTTTTACAGTTAGGCAAGTGTCCTACCACTGACTGAGATGCAATTTCAATCCTTTTAAATATTTTTTTAAAATTTTGAAACAGTCTTGTTAAGTTGTCTGAGCTGATCTCAAACTTGCGGTTTTGCTGCTTCAGAGTAGGTGGGGCTACAGGCATTCAACTGTGCTGAGTATTGTTAGGTGCATCTTATAAAATATGGCTGCTACACTGTTTCTCAGAGACATCTGGGATGCAGTTCTCTAGGTATAGCAGGATGGTATGTGGTATTTACCTAATTGCCTCAAAGCTAATAATACCAAAATGCTATTTAATAATGTTGCAGTTTAGGGCCTGGAAAGATGGCTCAGCAGGTAAGATCATTTGGGAGTCTTGCATATAAAAACTCAGAGACAGATATCTGATCTTCAAGCTAAAGATCAGAAAACAGAGTGGCGAATCACTAGAGAGAACTTCTATCTCTACCAAATCTTCTGACTGAATGGGTGAGATCCTGTCTCCACAAATTTTCAGACTCCATACTCCAGTGAGTTCATGTCTCTTCCCTTTTATCTTCCTCTCTCAGCCCAGCCATATCACTCCTGTCTCTACCTCCCTAGAGCTGGGATTAAAGGTGTGTGACTCCCAAACACTGGGATTAAAGATGTGATCCACCACCACCCGGTTCTGTTTCTGGATCGATCTTGTGTAGCCCAGGGTAGCCTTGAACTCACAGAGATCCATCTGCCTGTCTCCAGAATCTTGTGATTAAAGGTCTGGGCCACCACTCCCTGGCCTGTGTGGCTGACTAGTGTGACTGCTTTGTCTTCTAATCTCCAGGAAAGCTTTATTTATTAAAACATAAATAATATACCAGTATAGATATTAGTATCAGCAGATCCGACGCTGCATTGACAAAGTTAGAACTTTTCCAGGAACAGGGTGGGAACTGGATCAATAAGCCGCCCACTTCATACTTATTCATTAAAATTAGCACGGCCTTTCAGGAACTGTGTTGAAACAGGAAGTGGGACACAGCACCTTTATTAAAAAACCGCATCTTAACACGTGTGCCTTCTGATAACTGTTTGTGGTTTGATTCAGTGCTGCAGAGGGCTGCAGACCACAGTGGCTTGTGGAGTCTACCAATGACCTTGAGGTCAGTCTCTACCCACAGAGGTCCTCACTCCTACCCACTCCACAACCACCAGTTTCAGAAAGAGCTTCCTTTCTACGATGTTGCCGTGTTTTGCTCAGATGTATTTTGTAAGTAGGAAATGTATGGGAAGAAGAATGTCAGTACCTGGTGATTTAGAGAAAGGATTCACTTAGTGTGAGACTTACCCCAACCCCTCCCTTTTGCTAATATTTAAATGAAAAAGGATTAGATGTATATTGAATTGTTAATATTTGATGCAATATATAGGAAACAGTTTTGGTTATTTGCTGAATTTTAATGCATTTTCCCAAAAGCATTTAATGGTTCTTTTTCTATTAAAATACATTTGTCTTCTGTTGCCTCTTTCCTACTCAAGCAGGAATGTGATGTGGTGCATTCTCTCAGTTACATTTGCACCACAGCGACAGGAATGCCTGACAGAAAAGGTTAGGAGAGAAAGGCATTATTTAGGTCAAGATCTCGGAGACTGTCCAATTAGAAACCTCTAATTTGGAAGGCTGGAGGGAGGAGCTGGGGGCAGCTCTGCTGTAGAGGCAGAAACCTGAGGCGACAGCTGCCCACCTGGCATGAACCCGGAAGTGGAAACTGCAGGCCAGAACCAGGAACAGTCATGTGGCCTACCTCTATGATCTACTTCTGCTAGCAGAGCCCACATCATAAAGGCTCTAAGACCCTTAGAGCAGGCCTACAACCTGGGAGGAACATTCCAGACACGAGTGAGACATTTCAGATTCAAACTGCCCCATCCCCACATTATATTAAGGCTTTTCCCACAGGGGCCAATGCTGCCCTTGGACTAGACGAACTGTCTTGTTCTGCATGTCTAAGGAAAACTCTTCCCTTTGGTTCTGGCACTGGCTCCCTAAGTTTCCTGTCTTTCTCTGGAGACCACATGAAGAAGGGGTCTTTTTCTTGTTCAGTTAGGAGCCTGGAAGAGTTCCTACGTGTACAGATGATTGACATTAAATGAGTGAATGGGTGGGTAATGGGATTAATTAAAAATCACGTGGAGGAAGGATATATTTAAACCTGGGGGAACTCAAAGTGGATACATGAGATCTCATTTTGTGCAATCTGACCAATTTCTCATTTTCCTGCTTGTGCAATTTGACTGTGCACTTAAAGTCTATGAACTATTCTTTTAAATAATACCATGTTTAGGAACACTTAGGAAGTAATTTAGCCGACACTTTGCAATATATTGGAGGGAGAGCTGAGCTGAAATAAAACGGGTCGTTTCGCCTCCCAAATATTTGGAGCAGTTAACTGCAGAGATGGGAGGCAGAGGTCTGAGGAGAGAGCTTCCCTGATGCAGGAGGTTAAATACTACCAGTCTTTGTGGAGAGCCTGCGGCGGCTGTCCTCCATGTTTATGATACGGAAAG
Organism: Alexandromys fortis; assembly: GCF_014885135.2. Taxonomy (NCBI): domain Eukaryota; kingdom Metazoa; phylum Chordata; class Mammalia; order Rodentia; family Cricetidae; genus Alexandromys; species Alexandromys fortis. The sequence continues at coordinate 2,459,620 of NW_026067987.1, read as the reverse complement.
CGTAAGAGAAAACCTCGTATCTGCTCTCAGCGTTTTCAGTGCAGCCTTCCAGGTCTGACACTTCCAGAAACGTCCCGTCGGTAGTGGACACAGACCACTAGCGTGCTGAACAGGAAGGACTGCTGTGTGTGCAGCTGGAAAAACCTCCCTGGAGAAGCCGTGCCAAGCCCTCACATCTTGTCACCTCCGAGTGCGCGGTAGAGTTGTGAGTTGGATTGTACTGCCCAAGAGAAATAACTGAAATTCTAATGCCCCACTCCTGCCCCTAACACCAGTACCACACAATCTTCGTTTATTTGAAAACATGGCCTTTACAGTCAACAGGCTGGGTTGAAATCCTTTAAAAAAAAAGGGGGGGACTTGAACAAAGAGGCAGACACACATAGTCTTCAAGGTTATGCGAAGGGACAGAGAGAGGTGTCCACTTGGAGACGAGATCAGGGCAGTGATGGAGCAGCATGCCTACAGGTGTAGCCACACCAGATACTGTTAGCAGCTGAAAGCAGAGGGCGAGCCATGCAACAGAGCCCACCCCCAGCCCCTGTTTAGGAAGGTGCCAGCCCCTAGCACCGTACTTCCAGTCTCCATAACTGTAAGCAATAAAGTTACGTGATTTGAATCTGCTTAGTTTGTGGTACTTTGTTGTGACAGCCCTATAAACATTAACACAGCTATCTTCTTCCTCAGAAGGAATACCCAACTTATTGAAGAGAATTCTGTAAGAACTGCTGGGCCACCTGCAAGTAAGAAGGCGGGGCCTAATGTAGGAAGGACGGTCGCATATGGACGGCGGAGGTTTAAGTGGTGGAAGCGTGAACAAATGCCGAAAATCTCCATTGTCAGCAAAACATGTTTGGTCTTTAGCTGCGTGGAGGGAGACTCTGACTCCCATCCAAGAAAAAGCTGGAATGTGCCCGTGAGGAAATGAAGCGTGTCTGGGACACGTGCGGACAAGATGGAGTGTTTGTTTTCATACTCTGGTTCAAGCGGACGGGGCATCAGATTAGGTAGTGGGCAGAGTGAGGAACGTTGCCACCTCGGTGGGTGTGATCACCACCCTCAAAGAGCAGGGAGAATGCTGTACAGATAGTGTTTAAAAATCAATTAAAATTTCCTCTCCTGGAGAGCGCCTTGGTTGTACTAACAGCCCACCCTCATAGATATCGGTGATTCTAGAGAAGGCATCAAACCATACTTTCTTTCTCCATACCCCAAGAGGAAGCAGGAAGCTGCCTTGGCCAGACAAGTGAAATTGTGCTAGTAAGAAATTCTGAATCTGGTCACAGTTTGTCTCACAGAAGACAAAAGAGATGAGAAGAGGGCCCTTGAAGGCCTTAGAAATGACGGAAAATGCAAGGACAATCTTGCTTCCATGTTTAGTAAGGGAGCCAGTCCATCAGGCTCTACAGGGAGGCAGCCCAAGAAGTCACCATTGTGCTGGAAGACATCCTGAAAATAGCACAGAGAGGGGACAGGGCACAAATACAATGTAGGAGGCTGTGAGCAGAGAATAAAGAAGAAGCTGACTCGCCGCAGATACATCCCGATCCGAACTCAATTTCCTTATCCTGTGAACCTTTTCAGCTCAAAATAAATGCGCACAATGGTTGAAAACAGCAAGAAGCAAGTGTGGTGTGGTTTATGGAAGGAACTTTTATGTGGTTTATGGGGGGGGCATCTTGGCGATCTGGGTGCAGGTAGTGAGTTTCCTGTGGTGAGAGGTGCTCAGGTAGAAGAAGACAGGTAAGCAATTACCCTGGACCCATGATGCAAAGGGTGATTCAAAGAAGTAGCAGTTGGGTAGGATGACAAGTGAGTCCTGCGGAGTCTGTCTCCACGTTGGAGACTAAGGGATTTCCTTCCTGTGAGAGTCACATTGAGGTGACAGGCAGACTGGGCAGGTTTAGCCAACATGGATAGGGAGGGGCATTCAAGTAGAGGGGCCTGCAAGTATGGATCCTGGACATTTGGCTTTGGGAACTGGGAAAAGACCGGAAGAGGCTGGAGAAAGAGGAGGGAGCAGGTCACACAGAACACTGTGGGATTTAGAAAATTCCGAAAGCATTGGAAGCCTTTGAGGAATTTTGAATTGAGACATGTCCTCAGAAATTATTGTTTTTGTAGTCTCTTATAGGCTTAAGGTATGTTTATATAATGCTGGCCATTATATACAAACTCTGTTTTATGTCAAACATCATTCTGGAGCGCCTCATTCTCATTGAGATACAGAAATGGTACACAGCAATAAAGACATAGGATTATCTACAGGACCCAGTTTGATAGGCTATAGGGATAAACTATCTGGTAAAACCTCTATCCAGAGAGCCCGGAGAGTAAATAACCAGGTTACACCAGCCTTAGGGAACAGCAGAGACACTCAGAACTCCTGTAATAGTTCACCTTAAACAAAACATCAAGATCTGTAGAAAATGTCGGCCCTGCACGAGATGCTGTTCAGTTCTCTTGGGTGTTCTGGCATTATATACCCTTATCCTGCTGTGTAACTCTGAACTTTTGTGCAAAAGAAAAAGTTTAAAAAAGTTAAAGTGTTATCTGCCCATGAGTGGCTTCTCATATAACGTTTATAAGTCCACATTCCTGTCGACCACCTAAGCAGTTAGGTATACGAGTGGCATCTAGTCACTAATCTACCTCTTAATTGGTTTTCCTAGTAACCCTCAGAGTGTCAGTGAAGGACAGTCCCATGTTAAACGCCGAGAAAGTTTCTGGGTCTCATGGACCAAAAAGCATGTTTCTCTGAGTGTGTGTTTGCTTGCAAATTTTGCTTTGAAGCTAGGAATATCACTGCTTTCTAATGTCCTTCTCTTTGACCAAATTTTATTTCTCTGATTAAAAGCAAACAAATTCAGTAGGCTGGCTCTATTGCATGCACTATATGTGGAGATCTTCCCTTAATCATTCACACAATATACATATGTACATTCATATATACATGCACAGAGATATACATATGTACATTCACACATATATATGTATATGCATGCATGCACACACACACAGTCACACACACACAGAGTCTCTCATTCCCCTTGATGCCTCTACTTAAAACCTTTTGTAATAAACTTCAACTGTGCTTTAAAAACCAAAAACAGATTTATATCAGCAATGTTTGAACTAAGTCTCTTTACATTTGCTTATCTGGAATTATTAAAATGCAATCACATATTTTCATAAATTTAGAAATCAGCAAAGAAACTTCTTGTCTAGAATAGACCATCCAGCGGTCGCTCTGAGGCCAGCGTGCAAGTTTCTTGTCTCTGGAAGCAACGCTGCGCTTCCCGTTTTCTCAGATTGCAGTCTCAAGAACAACTGCCATCCCCACTCGCTGTTCAGTGCAAGGCTAATTGGCACAGCTGCCTGAGTCAATTTTATGTGAACTGCAATCGATACTTTGGGAAACCTTGTGGCTGTTTCTTTAATTAAAAACTTAAGGGGGGGGGACGTGTGAGATATCTTGCTTTTTTTAAAGTATGTTTTTATATGAAAGAAATACAGAAAAAAAAACTTCTTTAGCAAATCGTTATCGTTCTCAATCACAGCGGTTACGGTTTAAACTTTTAAACAACACTTCTGAAAAAGTGTTTTCTTTTGCCACTTCTGAAAACTCAGAGAACATATCTGTACATGTCGTGATTGCGGAGGGAAGACTGTTCCCAGAAGAGCAGAATGTGGCTTTCCCTTTGGAGCCGATCTTTGTTTTTTTTCCAAGCTCTGACCTGACCTTCCGGGGGCAGCTCTGTCTGGGAGTCTTGGACCTAGCATGGCGTTAGTGCGAGCCGCCCCTCGGCGTCATGGTCAAGGCTTCATGGACCCCTCTATACTTCTCTACCCCCAGCTCGGATCCAGCAAGTCAGAGCCCAGTCCGAGAGCACGGGAGGCTGAGTTAATCTCCCGGCGAGGGTCCCTCCAGCTCCCGCCACGTGGTCTTCGCCCCCGCCCCGGCGGCGCCACCGTCCTACCTGCCCGTCCCGAAGCGGCCAGCAGCAGCAACAACAGCGGGAGCAGCAGCCGCGGCAGTGCCGGGCGACCCGGTGCCTGGGTCCCGGGAGCGCGCATGGGCAATCAGCTGGGGTCACATCTCGGGGAACGCTACAGGCGGGACCAAGGGCGATGGAGCCCAGAATCCGGGCTCACACGTTGCTTTCCCCACAGGGTGTTCCCGCGCGCGGGGACTTCTTTCTGGGTTTCAGTTCCAAGTCCACAGGCTTCAAGGGCTGATAGAGATCGGTACAGGTGAAGGCTCACCCCGGTACACCATAGTCTTATCTCTCACTTGAAACGTCAGATTTCATCCCGGAAGAAGATGCGGGAAGAGTGCAATAGGTATTTCTCAACGTGTCGCCTTGTTCGAGATTTCCTTCCACCCCTGCCACCAGAAGTCAGGAGTCTTTGCCCTTTACCGAGAGCAGAGGTAACCTTACAAAATCCAACAACTGGCCTGAAGTCTCCCAAGCCTGTGAGAGGTGGTCCCCCAACTAAGAGAGAAAGAAAGGGCAAAGCTTGAAAAGGTGAGAAAACTCTACAAAGCAAATCTCACCAGCGGTCCTTTCTAGGTAGTTTTAAATATTTAGCACGACATGAAAACCAACAAATTAACCCTGTGCTTCAGGCACGTTCTCTCTCTCCTCCTTAGTTTCTTGTCGCAAATCCACAAATAAAGAGAAATGACTTTAAAATTGCATCAGCTACCCTTAGGAAGAAAGGAGGCTCAACAATTGAAACAAACCAAACCAAACAAACCCTTTTTTGGTAGCGAAGGTAGCTAGAAATGCCACTATTTTCGGAGCGTCTTAAAGCCCTGCTTTCTTCAGTCTCAAAGAGACAGAGTTCCTGTTGGATTGTCTGATTAGATGGCTTCTGAAAATTAAAGTCCGTTCACTGTGTCAGCTGTGCCTCTAGGTCCCACCGGTAGGGGGCACTAGAGGAGGAAGAACGGGACTTGTTTGCTGTTCGTTTGTTGTTTTCTTCGTAATTCCTCTCCAGGTCTTTATCCTAGCAAAAAGCAATTTAGTTTCAGCAGGCTTTGGTCCTAGTTTCCAACTTCTTTGTGTACTCGAAGAATCTGCCTCGTTGTCCAGACCCAGTTCTCATGGGTCCGAATCTTCTTTTTGTGATGCTCCTTTACTGAGTACAGAGTCCTTAGGTCCTCCCTTTGTTTCTACAGCCCTAAGAGTGAAAGTTGCAATGCAATTAGCAGCTACTCACTTTCCATCTTAGGGTTCCTTTCCAGCTTTTAGTTCTCTGACATCTGCCTGTTAAGATAATCATTGTGTTTCTCGCCCGAGCACTTACTAAGTCATATGCAATTTCTGAAAACTCTAAATACATGATTTTTATATCCGTGTTAGAACTTGTACGAATTTTTGTTTAAATATGACTCATCCATAGCCTAAAAAGGGCTATCTCAAGCGGACATATACCTGGCCCTTTCTTAACATTCATAACTGGCATTTCTTGGGCGATAGTCTGCACCCTGTCTTCTTAGGGTTGAGGCTGGGAGACAGCCAGATCCTGCCCTTTCTGGTGGTCCTCTCTAGAGGTTCTTGTGGGTTGCCAGTGCAAGGGTCATCCTCAAGAAGGCAGAGGAAGCCCTAGGACTTACTAGGTTCAGACTCAGTGATGTTTCCCTCACACTGAAGTAGAGTTTAATATCTTGTTTTTGCTTGTCGTCCAGAACCCCCTTTGGACACTTCCTTGGCATCTCTATGTATTTTTGTGGTGCTGGACCTTATATTCTAACCTCCCACCATAGCTGTTAATTCAAGGTAGGGCAGTCCTTGTCCTTCCCAGGCTAAGTAAACTCCAGTGTATCCTCCAAAGGTCTGTGAAGTAACATAATAACATAGGTATTTTCTATTACTTATCTATATTACTGCACCATTGTCACCATTAATCATGTTGAAATCTTAGCTTATGGAGCCTATTGGACTAGGAGTTTTTGTATTTTCTAGTTAAACAAATAAAAAACAAACCAGTATAGCACCTCACTACTCTCGCCTTTAAGTACTAACAACAACAACAACACAAACACACACCAAATCGCACGTTTTCGTAGTCCACTCTAAGGCCTAGATATTTTCTAGGCATGAATCTTAGCTTTGTTGATTTGACACAAACTAGCATCACACAAACTGGGAAGAGAGTCACGATCGGGAATTGTCTACATTTGGGTTGACCTGTGGGCCTATCTGTCTGGGATTGCCTTATGTTAGTTGATGTGAATGACTGGAGCCATTATGGGCAACACTCTTCCCTAGGCAGAAGGTGCTGCCCTGTGTAGAGTGTAGAAGTTGAGCTGGTACAAGCAAGGGGACATCTCTTGGTTGTGGATGTGGTGTAACTAGCCAGTGGAAGTTTCCGCCTTGGTTTTCCCACAGCGATGAACCTGAGCCTTGAGTCATACGCTGAAATAATGCCTCCCAGCTGCTTTTGCCAGGGTACTTGGTCTCAGAAGCTGAAACGAAACTAGAGCAACGGTGTGATATATAGTATTGATACCGCGAAGTTAGTGGGTTCTTCACACAGACACTGGAGAGGCTACGCTAAGATTTTGACATGTGCTGCTTCTTTTAATGCCAACAATCCTGTGAATTAATTATATTACCCGAGTATCAAAGAGAGGAGACAGGCTTGGGCAGGTTGTTCTTTTAGAGCAAGAGAAGTGGAGCTGGAGTTCTGGTCGCTCTCACATGCCTTTAATATTTTCCTTGTCTGCCTCTCACTTTAAGAAAAAAAAATAACTTTGAGGTGTGAACTGTAGATTAACAGGACAATTAAAATGCATGCGTGTTAACTTTTGGTTTCTAGGTCATTAACTACCTTGTGAATAGGAGAAAAGATGTTTGCTCCTGAAAATCAAGTAGAGTCAGAGGCAGGTCTGTACAAACACGGCTGTTTTTAAAGCACACTTGAATAGGTGGCAGTTACAGGAGAAACTGGGCGAGACGTCGTTCTTTGTAACAGGCTGAGAGTGGGAGGCATAAGCAGAAAAGAGAGCCCTGGGAAGGGGGCGCAGTAAAGACCTAGGCCTTATGTGATTCCTAAGATGCTCCTAGTGATCCTGTCTGCGTGCGTATCTAGAGTCCTGGCAATTATTTCACATTACACCATCAACTTAAATACTAGCTTTGTCTAAGATCTAAAATCCTATGCAACCCCATCCTACCAACTCTTCCACAAAACCATTTTATTTAATCACTTTTTAAAGAAATAGATTACGCTTTAAAAAGAGTAATTCTTGGATATGCTTGGCAGCAGAGCTCTTGATCAGCTTTTATAAGGCCTTGGGTGCAACACCCAGCCCCGGAAACAGTTGTAACCTGGAACATAGTATACAAAGGGGCAAATGAACAGAACAGATGTTGTAACTCTCTGAATCCTCACAAAGTGAACGTGGTGGCAAACATTACATAAGCCTCGGGAGCGGAATGATGTTCCTGCACCAGATGCTCAGCTAGCCCCTTTCAGAGTATCCTCTCACCTCTGGCTTTTCACTTAGCACTATGCTTACAAATGTTATCCATGCTGGAGTTGGAGAGATGGCTCACTGGTTAGGAGCACTTTCTGCTCTTTCAGAGGACCCACGTTTAGTTCCCAGCATGGCAGCTCACAGCTCGAAGGCATCTGGCACCATCTTCTTGCCTCCATGGGCACCAGGCATGTGTGTGGTGCACCCACATACAGGCAGGCAAGCATTCATATGTGCAAAATAAAAATAAATAAATCTTAAAAATTTGTTTATAGCTATAGAATTATCCATTTTATGACTTTCCCTCAAGTTGCAAATTCATTAAGTTTTTTTTTCTAGTTTGGGTCTTTTGGTCATTGTACTCTTTTGAGCATTATTGCAAATGCCACTAACATATATATGTATGTGTATTTCTGTCATCTATACAGTTAGTGACACAATTTTAGGGCTCTAGGCTAGATGCATTTCTAACTTAAATGGCTTGTGCCAAACTGGATTTCCAAAGAAATCGTACCAGTTTGCATTCTTACAGCTATGGGAGACAGTTTGTCCACAATTTTGCCAGAATATCCTGTCTCCTTCATAACTGTGGGTATTTTAGAAGGCGGGTAATGGTATCCACTGTGGGTTCATTTGCACTTTTCTGATGATGATCACTGAGAATGCTTTAAAGTTTTTACTTTTGACAGTAGCATACCTGTATACAGTACAAATGTGTTGTCTGGATTGGGATGCCGAGTGCATACCTGTATACAGTACAAATGTGTTGTCTGGATTGGGATGCCGAGTGCATACCTGTATACAGTACAAACGTGTTGTCTGGATTGGGATGCCGAGTGTTGCCGTCTCAACCGGATCCCCGGGACACTGACCCCTAAGGACATACCAGTGAGGGGATTTGCAGAGAGATTTAACTGGAGAGGGAAGACCTACCCTAAATGTGGGTGATATCATCTTGTATGGTAGGGTCCCTGACTGAATAAAAATAGAGACGGTAAGCTGTGTGCCAGCAGACACGGTACGACCTTAAGTCCCTGCCGTAGTGGACCGTGCCCTCAAACCGTGAGCCAAAACAGATTCCTCCTTCTTTGTCGCTTTTGTCGGGTATTTTGCCACAAGAATGCAAAAAAAGCAATGATAATGTTGGAAATGGTTTTTCATGAGAGATTCTCTTGGCTTCTTTTTTCAGCTAGATCGTCTTATTGTATTTCTATTTATTTATTGTATAAGTGGATTGGGGGCAGGAAAGTGTACATCTGGGTGATGTACATGTGTTCGAGCGCAAAGATTCTATTGAATGGAAAAGGCAGACATGAAAGAACACTGACCACCATATGATCCTGTTCATAGGAAAGCCAAGAACAGCTGAAACAGATCAAGTGGTAGTAGAAGTTGAAATAGTGACTTCCGGTGTGATGGGGCTATATATGAATTATGAGGAACTTTCTGGAATCTGGGAACAGCCTGCATTTTGATGTAAGATTGGCAACATGTTTGTGTATATATGAAAATATTGAAATTAGTATACTTTCAGATAGATAATGTAATTACCTATCTTATATCTTAATTTAAAATAAAAAACTAATTTTAGCTGGTTGTTTTTTAGGAACTTGAAAAAGGATCCTAAAATTTAAATGAAAATGAAAAGAGTAAAAAAAATCACTAAAGTATTTAAATGAGAATGATGTGGGAGTGATTTCTTATTAATAAAGAAACTGCCTAGGCCCCTTGATAGGCCAACCCTTAGGTGGGTGGAGTAAACAGAACAGAATGCTGAGAGAAAGAAGCTGAGTCGAGGAGTCGCCATGATTCTCCCACTCCAGGCAGATGCAGGTTAAGATCTTTCCTGGTAAGCCAGCTCGTGGGCTACACAGATTATTAGAAATGGGTTAGATTAATATGTAAGAGCAAGCCAATAAGAGGCTACAGATAACGGGCCAGGCAGTGTTTAAAAGAATACAGTTTCCGTGTAATTATTTAGGGGCATAAGCTAGCCATGTGGGCGGCCGGGTGCCAGGGACGCAGCCTCGCTGCTCCTAATGCTACATGAGAACAAGGTGGAAGTAATTGTTCTGTTAGCAAAAAAGACAAAGTATTGCTGGACGGTGGTGGCGCACACCTTTAATCCCAGCACTCGGGAGGCAGAGGCAGGCAGATTTCTGTGAGTTCGAGACCAGCCTGGTCTACAAGAGCTAGTTCCAGGACAGGCTCCAAAGCCACAGAGAAACCTTGTCTTGAAAAACCAAAAAAAAAAAAAAAAAAAGACAAAGTATTGTATTAGTATATTAGTATATTGTATATTAACATAATAGTAGATAAATAGATTAATAGGACAGAATATTGCCCATTAATCAGAATGCCTTTGTGATTCATTCACACTTTTATCTTCTTTTTATTGTTAGTGTGTTTCATAAGCTTTTTTTTTTCTTTTTATAATAGAGTGTGTCTTGCTATTTTCAAGACTAGTCTCTGATGTATGGTCCTCCTGTCTCAGCTTCTTACGTATTTGGATTACAGACATGGGTCTCCCTTGCCAGCTTCCACAATTTTCTTTTCTTCTCTGAGTCAGGGTCTCACTGTATAACCAGGCTAGCTTTGAACTTGCAGTGTTCTATGCTTGTCTTAAACTCTGGATGCTCTACCTCAGTCCCCCAAGTGCTGGGTAATTACAAGCGTATGCAACCGTGCCCAGCATTCTATAAAATGTGATGTCTATATTTATTCTTCTTTTAGCTTAAAGGCAAATGTGAGTTTTCTGTATAAGATTCAATGCTATTCTGAACAGCAATGACGGCATTCATTCTCAGATCCACCCAGTTCTTCCTCCTCCGAGATAATGAGATGAGCTGTGGGGATTACATGCGCAGAGCATGGGAGAAGAAACGCAACTGTTGAGCAAGCTTGGGGGTGTGTGGAGGATTCACACGCTGCTGAGCTGCTACTCTTTACTTCTCAGGGAAAGGAAGAACCCCCCCCCGCCCCGTTCAATGGGGATAAATTCTTTAGAAATTCAATTAATTCCCCTGAGAAGTCAAAGGCCAGAGTATCCCCCTGGAATATAACAGTTGGCTGTGGAGGAGATGATTTTTATTACCCTCATCATGAAAACGGTTGGTGCCAAATCTATCACCCTTAAGACACGAGAAGGAAAGGAGTCTGCTGCTAAGTAGATAATCTGTAGCAGACAGATTTCCTTGATTCAGAAAGACAGACTGTCCAGGGTCATGAAAACATGGAGTATTGATTCCCCGACACTGTTTCTGGATGCTCCACTGTGTCCATTTTCTGCCAACCAGCACTGGGGTTCCTTCTCATTATCGGTCTTTGTATATCCCACATTCAGATCCTTTGCCAGGTGTATGTTACAGTGGTTTTACCAGTTTATGGTTCATTTCCATTTTTACGCCAACATCTGCAAGAACAAAAGTTTTTAATTTTAAAAATGTTCAATTTTTGTTACTCTATCCTTGTGTTTTGGTATCCCATATGAGGAATTTGTGAATTTCTCGAGATTAGAGAGCATTTTGTCACGCATTGTTTTTAGCTTTTACAAATCTGATCTATAATATTTGGCGAGTTCTTCTGAGTATATGTGAAGAAAGAGTTTAGATTTTTGGACCCATGTCTTATTGTTTCTGTTCCATTGTTTAAAAAAGACTTTTCCACATTTAATCACTTTATCCATTGAGTACATTGAGGCACTTTCCCCTTCTCTTTCCTGGCAGAATTAATTGAGATTCTAAAGAATTTGTTCACATTAAACAAGGTTCCCTCCCTCTCTCAGGAGAGTATAGCAAAGCAGCATGTAGCTTCCAGAATCTCTTCACGTTTGCTCATCATTTATGGCTTCATCATGTATGGATGATACATGCAAACTGATACACACAATACTTACCTACTAATGATACAAGCAAACTGATACATATGATACTTACTTACTAACGATACAAGCAAACTGAGACATATGATACATATCTACTAATGATACAAGAAAACTTAGAGTTCTGGATTTGTATTCTTATCGGTCTATTTTCATATTTTTGCACCAATACCACTTTTGTTTTAAAGAAACCTTTTCCTTGTCTATGGTGGCTGGGGTCAAACTTAGGGACACTGCTACTGAGGTATACATCTGGCCTTCTGCTGTGGTTGGCTTTGGTTTTGTACCTTGTGTATGGAAAAGTTGGGGAGGCAGTACAATGTTTCTTGGCTCCTTTACAATTTCAACTCTAGTTTTAGTCAAAGGAAAAAAGCTGTGGCAGGAGGCAGGAAAGTGAGTGATGGTCAGTCTTTGGAGGAGGAGTTCAGACTCAGAGTGAAACAGGGTGGGCTAATAACCAAGTGCTGCTATTTAGAGCCGTTTACTACAGTGGTGCAGACACAGCTCAATGCCTCCCTCTGATCCTTCTCCCTTTGACAGGTAAGGACGTTTTAAACATCTCTCTCTCTCTCTCTCTCTCTCTCTCTCTCTCTCTCTCTCTCTCTCTCTCACACACACACACACACACACACACACAATCTTCAACATGTCAGGGTCTCTCTTGCTTTATTTTTTCCCCTATGGTTTATATACCCCAGCAAAAATTACAATGTGGTTACATTCTCCTTCTCTTCAAGTGAATGATTACAATGAATACAAGTAAAAAACAGCAGGTTCTCTAATACCCTTATGTGTTTAAGCATTTTATGTAATACAGGTGAAAAACCAAGTATTCCTAAGGACCCACATACACTCAAGTCTAAGCAACTTGTTACAGATTAACAAAATGTAAGCAAGCAAGGTATTCAAGGTATTCTTCTCAGTCAGATTCTCTTCCCCCCTTCCCCCTCCCTAACTGGCAGGTTACATTTTGCAGTTACAAAGGAAAGATCAATTGTTTTATTATTTATCTCAAAGGTAACCTTAGAAAAACACTTAAAAAATCGCAAATCTAAACTTTTATCTATAAAAAGAAACCAGTAATTTCTACTTTTAGTCCCCAGAGTGCACACCTACCCATCAACCAGGAAGAAGCCAAGGGCAAAAATGGGTGCAAGAATTTCATCATCACCTTGGGTCGCCAACCCATCTTTAACAAGAACTATATATACATCAGCTAGTGATAAATGGGCTGCCTTTGTTTCTTGTTCCCTGACCTCAATGAGTCTCTTGCTCAACTATTAAACTTGTGCCTTTCTAAATTTCAAATTGTTCCCAAAGGTTTTCCACATCAAAGCCAGTAGCAAAAATATCTTTTTTAGCATAAATCTTTTTTTTATTGTTTTTATTGAGTTATACATTTTTCTCTGCTCCCCTCCCTTTAGCAAAAGTATCTTAACCCAACTTTACTAATAATCTAGATCTCTAAATTCTAAGGGTGGTGATTGAATTATTAATCTGCTCCAGGAGCAGTGCTTGGAGAAAGTCAGTCAGCATCATTGTAAGTATCAGAAACAATGCCCAGTGAAGGAAGGCCTAGAAACTTCCTTAGAGTTCTCATATAACCCATAGATTATGAGAAACATGGTGACCTCAAAGGCAATAAGCAGAGGTAGCCTCAACAACAGCATGGGGTTAACAGGAAAAGTAGGCACAGGGCCTCTGCCTTTCAGAGACACACCCACTGTGATTATGCTAATTGGGAACCATTTTCTATGAGCTCCAAAACAGCTTGCTCTTCTTCTCGCCTGGCCCCAACACAAAGAGAACATATATAGTTCCTGATTGCAAAATTTACTGAAAAGTGGCAGTAGTCAAGATGGTGATGGCTTGCATGGTGTGCACACCAGATGTATTTATGAGAGTCTAATAATAGCAATCAATGGTCCATAGCTTTTATCATAGATGACAATTCAGAGTTGGGAGAGTTCCCGACAATGGTGTGGGACCACTGTAAACCTAGAAATCAAGGGATAGAGACAAAATGGATTGGAGACTTACTCTGAGCAGTGAGAGGAAACTTTGATAAGGAAACATAGTAAATCTTACAACTTTGGATTTGATAATGGTTTCAAGCCTGTCCTGGAAGTAGCTGTTGTAGACCAGGCTGTCCTCGAACACACAGAGCACTGCCTGCCTCTGCCTCCCAAGGGATTAAAGGTGTGTGCCACTACCGCCCATCTGAGAATGGTTTCTTGATATCATATCAAAGCACAAACAACAAAGGAAAGGATGAATAAACTATATATTATCAAATTAAAATTTATTTTTTGCTTCAGAGCCCATCAAAACAGTGAAAAGACACTAAGAATAGAAGAAAATATTTGCAAACTTGTATCTAAAATACAGCACTAATATTAATATCTTAGAGTTCAATAATAAAAAGATAAATCAATAAAAAATTGTAAAGTCTGAGGACAGTTTACACATAAGGAAGATAAATAAATGGGGAATAAAAACATGAAAAGGTTATTAATATCCTAGACTTTGCAAAAGGTTATTAATAACTTAACTACAAAGATATTTTCAACACATATTTTGCTCTTTTTGAAACGGCTGTTTTTGATGCTGTTTTGGTCATTTCCTTTCCATGCTGAGGTTGAGAACTGCTCTGAGAACAGCTGTGAAAGGGTTTGTAAATAGCTTCAGGAGGTACTTCAGTCACCACCAATCGCGGTGTAGCAAGAAGGAAAGAAGGAGGGAAGAAGGAGGGAGGGAAGGAAGGAGAGAAGAAAGAAGGACTAAAGGAAGGAGGGAGGGAGAGAGGGGAGGAAGGAGGGAGAAAGGGAGGGAGGAAGGAAGGAAGGGAAAAAGAGAGAATCCTTCAGTATAACTATTATTGGTAGTAATTTAGCTGGTGCTTGTGTTTGCCAGGTATACTAATTAACTAATGAGCCAGCGTGTGCATGACTGTGTGTGTGTGTGTGTGTGTGTGTGTGTGTGTGTGTGTTGTGGGGGTGGGGTGGGCCGGTGTTGGGGGTAGCCCCTAAAGATTCTTCTGTTCTACTTTGGCAAAACAGAGCACAACATAAACTATCTACTTTGGTAGGCGTTCAGTAAACATTTGTTGAATAACAGTTCTTATTTTGAAAATTATAAAAAAATGTAATTTGGGGCTTTATATTTCTTAACCATTAAATATCAACCTTCATAACTTTTTTAGAAGTTTATTTTTATTTATTTCAGAATACTCATTCGGTTTCATTTTACATATATGGGTATTTTGCCAGCCTTTATGTCTGGTCACCATGTGTGTACATTGTCTGTAAAGGCCAGAAGAGGGCGCTGGATGCCCTGGAACTGGAGTTAGGAACCGTTGTTTATGCAGTGTGGGTCTTCTGGAAGATCGGGCAGTACTCTACCACTGAGCCACCTCTCTAGCCCATAAAAAATATTTTATATGTAGATTGTTGCATGTACATGTGTGCACCACGTGTGTGCCTGGTGCCTGAAGGGGTCAGCAAGGGGCTTTGGATGTGGGTGCTCAGATTCCCCGCAAGAGCAGCGAGTGTTCTTAATCATCTTTCTCTAGCCTCCATGTATTACACTGTATGATGCAATTTTGCCCGATAACTCTAGAGAGAACAGAGTGCTTACACTGGAAGAGAACAGACCGCTAGGGAACGTGGGCAGGGGAGCATCATCGGTCGAATCTCTTCTGAAATCATAATCTTCCTGGAACATCTCTTTCCGGAACTTGAAGGTCAAAGACAGCAATCATTCTCAGAATCTGAGTGTCTAGCACAGCAGAAATGTGACCCACTGGCCACTGGATGTCACTCTTCTCTCAGGCTCCCAAGTCTAGTTGTCCTCCCGGGTTTCTGCATATGAATACGCAATGTCGCAAAGTCCTGCAAAGTCCTCGTACCCAACCTTGACAGAGGGCTCAGGCTCACCTGTGCAGTCCCCCTCAATCCTGGAGCACTTGCACTTCCTACATAAACTTTTCTCCTTTTCTTTCCTTTTTTTTCTTCAATTGAATTTTGATTCTCAGCAGTATTCTCAGCTGCGAAGAGATGAGTAAGCCCAAGTGGGGCTTTGGCATTCGGGCTCAGCACTGTAAGTGGTGCTCAGAGGGTTCCGGTTGTTTGGACACCTGCCAGTCAGGAGGAGGCGGGCTCACCTACAGATTTCCGGCTAGAACCAAGGATTGCAACTCGCTTTAGTCTTACAGCTGGCACAGGTTGCATGTAAATAAACACCATAATCCTTTCATTCCAAAATAAAACAGGACGTGCAAAACGGGCGTCAGTGGCCAGTGTGATATTGGGACAGCTGCTTTCCCTTGAGAAGAACGTTTTAAGAGGAAAGGTCACAGCTTGAACCGGATGTGGCCTTAGCACCAGTTCCAGGAATGTTTCCACCTACAGGCACGGCCCCCTGAGATTGCCCCCTTCCTACCTTACCTACCATAACGACACAAATGGCTTTGGAGTCTTCATTTACTGTCCACCACCATTGTCTTTGAGCCTACATACTTCATCACTCACGTCAAGGCGTGAATAAGCCTGAAGCAACTCGCTACCTTCCCTGTGGGGCCCTTCCTTGAGAATGTATTTACTCTATTACTCAACATGAAATCATGCATTTATTGGATGCTGTTCTCTGAGTTCCAGGCACTGGTAGGGCTAGGGTTGAGCAAGAACCCAGTACACGCAGTATCTGTTACTGTGGAATTGAAGTACTTCCTTGTTGAGATCACGAACCAAAGGACACAGATTTGTAGCTATCAGTCAGTGTGTGGAGGTGGCTTGACTTACCCATTGTCCAAAGAGTGGCTGACTTAGCCACTCTGTCTTGTGTAGCTTCAGGAGAATGGCCTGCCTCTGAATTGAATCCTGCAATAGCCCTGAGGTAGAGGGATGAAGGCTGCTCGCAAAGAAGCCAAATAGCGTTAGTTTTGTTTAGACAAGTTTCTCTTCGGAGCTTTTTTTGCTTGGCGAGCTTCAGTGGTGTATGGTTGCTCTTAGGGTTGCTCCCCTCCCCCAAATCCTCTCACAGCTGCAACTTGGACACTGCCTGCTTTTACAGTACCATTAGGCGCCATTTACTTCGCTTCTACTCTCAGGAGATTTCGCTAGCCTGTTCGCACTTCCTCTTGCTGCCAGGCAGTTTTCTACTTGGGGGCTTTGGTAAGCGAAGCTTCCTCTGACTGGAAAGTTCTTTTGTAACCTCTCTCTCACTTCCTCTCCGCCACATGCGTACTCAAGTATCAGCTTAAACTCTGCTTCTACAGTGAAGTCAGAGCCTTGAGTTAACCAGGTTTCCCATTCTATAGTTCTTATAACATTTGTGCCCATGACACTGGCCCCCAGCAGCATGTCCCTTTTTGTTGCTATTGAAGAGTCCAAGAATAAGAAAATACAAATGTAGATTCCAGAAATAGGAATGCGGAAATAAAGAAATATAAAGTCGTAAGCCTAGGAGAATGAGAACAGACTGTCTGTCAGCAGCTTTCTCAGCAGCTTGAGGATTAATATTAACAGTGGGTTACTCGGCCGAAGCATCTCTCTGCAAACTGAGAGCTAGCCTACGGATATGAACTGAGTCAACTCTGGGTTATGCATTATCCCTGCTACGTGAAACTGGCAGCATCCAAGGGGAGAGCACAGGGCTTCAGTAAACATCACCTAAAAGAACCAGGGAAGAAGATTAAGTGCAAACACTAGTTTAACTGAAAAACTATTGCTAATGGAGATTGTAAAATAAGGCAATATGCATCTAAGTTTTACCTTAAGATTGTAAAAAATCCTTTGTTCAGACCTAATGCTTGGTGACCATACTATAAAAAGATGGGTTCAGAATCTGGCCTCTGCCACAACCTTACAGAAACCATCTCTGGCTGTGGTCTCAGCTAACCAAAAAGCTTTTTGTGTCCCATGGAGATTTTTTATTTTATGATTTCATTTTTTTTTCCTGGATTCTGGTTTCTGGAATAAAGTTTGCTTCTGGATTATTAGACGTTGGTGGTCTGTCCCCATCTTTGCGGGACCCCCCCCTGCACCCAACACTGTCCCACGGCTAAAGGAGTTTGATGCGTGACCCCTGGAACATGCTGCCCTCACTTCTCACGTCTCCTCTTTGAGGGGGGGTCTTCATTGCCAACCGGCCAGCAAAGAATCTTATCTGTAGAATTCCAGTAAAAATTACCTGTAGGGCCATTTCTGAAGCCAGGTGTCTTCCCCTGAAACAATTCTGACAGGGAGACTTATGGGTTTATTCAGCTAACTGGTAAGAGCCCTGCAGGCAACAGCAGCAACAGGACAAGGAAGTCACTTTAGTAGGGAGGCTGAACGGTGACGCATGGCAGAAGTTAGGTCCAATCCCATGGCAGGTGTTGGATCTGGGGCAGGATGGGTCCTTCGGAGGTGTTCCAATTGATGCCAGAGGCTGAGGGGGTGACCTGGCATCCCCCAGTCAGTGAGAACACAACTTTGGGTGGGGGCAGCGCCTTTCAGCCAAAGGCAGAGCTTTGGAAGGCTGCATCCACAAACAGTCAAGGCAGTGGCCCTGGGAAACAAGAAGGTCCAGTCTAAAGTGGGCTGGGGAGTGTGGGGTGGTGGCGCTGTGAGTGTTCACTTCAGACACCCAGCCAGACCTCCCGCCGTACGGTGAGGTCGCAAAATAATGATCGATATAATCTATATTTCTGTTAAGAATATAATCTATATTCTGTAGCCCTATTAGTCACCCTGTTCACCTTCTGTTCTCAGATACAATCTTGGTTTACTGATAATGTCTGCGTTTCTAATTGTAGACATCTGCACCCAGCAGGAAAGGAAAACCCACCAGTACACACAGGTACTGGGTGCTTTAAGCTTGTCTTCCTACCCAGCAGAATCTGTTGTCATTCTTGACCTCATCTGAAATGGGCTGAAATAAATCTTTCATCTTCTCTCTTTGCCCCACCTCTTCATTTCTAAAAAGATTTTTTAAAATGTTCTAACAGTTTCTTTTTCCCGGAAGTGACACCATATATGTGCAGGTCGCAGGGAAATAATAAAAACTAGATTAAAAGCAAAGAAACGCGCTTTCCTAGTAGCACTAATCACACCATGAATTATTTTACTATGCTTTTTTTAAAAAAATATTTTATTTGTTTATTTTATGTAAACGAGCTGTCTATCTGCATCTATGCCTTTATTCCAGAGGAGGGTATCAGATCCCAGTATTTTAGACGGTTGTGAGCCACCTTGCACTGCTGGGAATCAAACTCAGGATCTCTAGGAAGAGCAGCCAGGGCTCTTAAGCACTGAGTCCTCCCTTCAGCCTTCATTTTAGTATGTCTTAAGTGGTATTTCTAACCAGGGTCCACTTCCTGCTTAACAATAGCCTTTCAGTGGGAAGAACAGTAAAAAAAAAAATTACATATTTATGTATATGTCAGTGGCAAGTTTCTGCCAACAATAATTGTTACCAAGAATTGGTTTTTTTATTTTAAAAAATTATTTTTTTTTCTGAAGGACAAGCAAAGAGAATTTAAGGGGCTGGGTCGCTGGCTCAGCAGTTAAGAGCGCTTGCTGCTCTTGCAGAGGACCTGAGTTTGATTCCCACACCAATGTTCAGCAGGTCACAACCAACTAGAACTCCAGCTCCCGAGAATCCTATGCCCTTTTCTGGCCTCTGGGGGGCACCTGCATTCCTATGCACATAAATTAACACACACACATAAATTTAAAATAAAATAAAATTTAAACAGAAAACAAATTTTTAAATGGATAATTTCTTAGTTCTTCTACATTCACTAGCCGTTATATCATGTGGCCTATAATTCTTAATGAGGTATTTATTTTTAATTTCCTGTAAATAAATTTCCCAGTTTTGCAGTGCACCCTGGAATGATGCCACCTAGGTTGCTAAAATATTCGGTGTCTCTTTAACTACAAGCCATCCTGAGAAACTGGGTATTACGTTTTTGACTTAGAATCTGCTCACTGTTTTGAGGTGTTTCCTCCTATAATTCAAGTTGCCCCGGTATTCAGACTCCTGGGATCCTTACAGGGAGGGCTACAGGTAAAGGAGCCTGGGGTCCAGGATAAGCACAGCACTCTGGGTAGAGGAGCCTGGGGTCCAGGATCAGCACAGCACTCTGGGTAGAGGAGCCTGGGGTCTAGGATCAGCACAGCACTCTGGGTAGAGGAGCCTGAAGTCTAGGATCAGCACAGCACTCTGGGTAGAGGAGCCTGGGGTCCAGGATCAGCACAGCACTCTGGGTAGAGGAGCCTGGGATCTAGAATCAGCACAGGACTCTGGGTAGAGGAGCCTGGGGTCTAGGATCAGCACAGCACTCTGGGTGAGGAGCCTGGGGTCTAGGATCAGCACAGGACTCTGGGTAGAGGAGCCTGGGGTCTAGGATCAGCACAGCACTCTGGGTAGAGGAGCCTGAAGTCTAGGATCAGCACAGCACTCTGGGTAGAGGAGCCTGGGGTCCAGGATCAGCACAGCACTCTGGGTAGAGGAGCCTGGG